>NC_047529.1:86324741-86628518 GCF_012275295.1 Melopsittacus undulatus | reverse complement strand
GAACTAGAAGATTAAAAACAATAACAGTTTTTATGAGACATAACTGATATGTACAAAGAATTAGAGAACAGTACTTACCTTCTAAAGTTTTAGAATACAATTTGGAAGCAACCTTAAGTGAACCAGGCTGACTTGTGTTTCTCATCTTTACTTGATGTATGATGACAAAAGGAGATAACCTTGGTATAGATAGCATGATTTATTCAGAACTGAAGTCAGGAGACATGCTTGCAGTCATTGTAGATTAGTAACCCTTGTGTGTACATTTTTTATTACTTTAGGCTTTTCTCCCTTTCCCACCCTTCATCTCCAGCTTTTACTTTGTCTTTGCCTGTCTGAAAGTAATGTCCTTTTCAAAGGACAGAAACCAGCCCCACCAAGGATTCTATTTCACAGCCACATTCTTTATTTATAAGGTGGTTTCACTGCTTGAGACTTTTTATGCTTGTAAGATACATCAGTTGTATTTTATAACTTGATGAAACGTTTATAATGTGACAAAATAGCTTCCAAGTCAGAAGTATTTCAATGAATAGAGTTGCAGCAGGTATTTTAGCACCTCCAGGCAGCTTCTAAAACTATGAGAGTTTGGTGAAATGTGATTACATTTCTTGATGTAAGCTTTGAAATCAGCTCTGATTTTTTTTTCAGGATCATGTCATTTTTCTTCCTGGAGAATGTCAGGTTGAATATTCAATTCTGAGTAAATTGTTTTGCTCACTTAAAGACCCATCATCCTCTTCAGAGGCAAAACTACAAATAGGCAGGAGATACTGCTACAGGCAGCTGAGCCTCTGACCGGAGCAGTGTTACTCACGATGGGTAGGGGCAGAGCCCTACCTGTAAGTAAGAAGGGGGCTGTGTGGAGTTTCTGGAGCACCTTTAATCCAGACCCACATTTTCAGAGGCGAGAGCAAAGCCTGACTAACTCCATCCTGGGGCACCTACCAGACCAACATTTATCAGCAATGAAGGGAAATCTAGTTGCCTTTTTACTCATTGACTTCAAAATACTCTAAGTGGAATAAACCTCACATTTCAGTCACTTTTCCTAATGTCACCTCTTGTATGGACAGGCATCACAGCACTCTTTCCAGTGATCTCTCTCAGCTTTGCACAGGAGCTGGGAATTCGCCCAAACCCCTTGCTCAGTGCCCAGATAATGTGATGAGGAGGGAAGCGGATGGGACCTACACATTGGTAATTTTACCCAGAACATGCTGGAGAGAAGAAGAATATCTATGGAATTTATCTGTGCAGAAAATGCACACAGTACAGCATAAGATAACTTGCTGTGAATTTCATTAGTTTTTTAAGCCAGGTACAGGCAATGCCTTTTCTTAATGCTTGGAACTGTTTTGCCCCAAGCAATGCAAAAGTGCTTTAGCCAAAGTTACTACATTTGGCCTGCATTTGCATTGACACTGATGTAAATTCAAATTATTTCACTCTAAGATCTTAATTTGTTAGAACATAGAC
Organism: Melopsittacus undulatus; assembly: GCF_012275295.1. Classification (NCBI taxonomy): domain Eukaryota; kingdom Metazoa; phylum Chordata; class Aves; order Psittaciformes; family Psittaculidae; genus Melopsittacus; species Melopsittacus undulatus. Next base: position 86,627,039 of record NC_047529.1, on the reverse strand, counting down.
TGACTTCTAATTATCATTTTTACAACCCTTTGTTTACAGATTTCAGTGGTTCTTTCCTGATATATTATATTCCACTCCTGCTGCCTAATTTCAAAGCTCTTGCTACTTTGACACAGCATACCAGTCTTAATACATAACTGATGCATTTGCTAAACGGGTAGAAAGGAAAAAGAGATGAGCAAGAGCAGGGTAAGCACTTGACTGTAATTATCTGTAAATAGGCTTAGGTTAGCAGCGATAATGGTAGAAATAGATTTTACACGTCAGGCTGGATTCATCCTGTGGGTAATTCAAATCGTCTTAGTGCCATTACTTCATAGAAATGTTCAGCCTAAATGTAGCTTTTTTTTTAAATTGCATCCCCCATTTCTTATTTAAGAAGCAGGATGACACAGCTCATAAGGATGTCTAGTCTCTTCCCATAAATCTGTAGTATTGTAGCCTCTTTTTTGGCTTTCTACACACTTTTTCCAGTGTTTTCTCATCTAGGCACAAGGTGGGGGAATCTGCAACACTGCCTGCTAGCAGGGGGTAGTGAAGGGGCTGAGGCATTTGCAAGCAGCGGCCTCTGTTCATCCAATTGTTTCCTGCCTATAGGATTTTGGAGCATGTGGAGCTGCTCCCAAGCACGTTCACTCCCCATGCCCTCCAGCCCCCCTTCCAACTCCCCCACCAGGAACACCAGCTCTCCTTTGTGTGAAGGCGCAAGGTGCTCCACAGGCAGGAGGCTGCAAGCAGGACCCCAGCAGCCAAGATTACATTTCTTCCACATCTCAATTTGCTAGGGGGTTGGATCAGAGGGAACACACACAGCATTAAAAAAAAAACAGTAAAGGGCATCAATTTTACCATTAAAAAACACAGTGATTTTGTAGAAGAATCTTTCTCTTCTCCTGCCTCTCAATAATACTCCAGCGCTCTGTAATTGCAGACGTTTCCATTATCTGATCTCGGGAACAACACAGGAATACAGATGAAATTTTGAAAAAGGTAAAACACTGAAATTCAGATGAGAAATTAAATCTGCATCTCATCTACATATAAAAAAAAAAGCTTAACCAGGGAATATTGTTCCAAATACTTCAAAAAGTGATCCATTTTTATAACCAAAACCTACCGTTCCCCATCATCTAGTGGTGTTATTCTTCCTTTTGTGTAAAAATAGTTAAGTAAGGGAGAAAAAGGGAAAATATAGGAAAATAATATTACAGAAAGTATTCTAATCACAGCCAAAATAAGCATGTGTCTGAAATAAAATACAAGCAAGAGAAAAGCCCTTGTGATACCCCTCTCCAGAGACAGCATTTACTCTTTTTGGAGATATGGCTTTGGTAGCATTACTGTTGTCCTTTAGAAGCTGAGAGAGGAAAACCTTCAGGGAATGAACAGCAGGAAAGAATATTTTATCAAGCAGTGACTGACAATGTGTGTGTACTTTTGCCATGCAAGGACATATAATTATTTTAGTGTTGTGATCGAAGCCTAGCACAGACATGTTCAACACTGAGAAACCCTAAGCATGGATTTAACAACTCTGGTGTGGTTTCAAAATCACCTGAAAAGTAACCAAAACGTCACAGATCAAACTGCAGTATATGGTTAAATACATTGACAACTCCTGTCCCCAGAAAGGGACTTACAGCAGCAGCTTATGCACCTTCTGTGTATTTAGCTACAGATACCAACTTGCTAGAGCTCCTGTACAAGTACATATATGTCAAACGGGTCCTATCAGAGAGAGAAAGTGATTTTAACTTCCCATAGCCAGCGGCCACACCATCACTAGCTGTGATCTCAGAAGACTGTGTAAAGAATACAGGTTTGGGCTTGATTAGAGCTTGGGTTAGGAAAACTTGAAACAAAGGGTCCTGGGAATTTGGTCTGAGTTAGAAGAAAAGCATGAGCCTATAATGTTGCTAAATGATTTAATGTTACTGAAAGACTCTATTTCTCTGTTTCACTTTAGAAGTGAAATGAAGCTCATGACCATTTAATAAATGCAGTTCCTGAGACTGCCAAGGGCAAGAGTTATGGCCTCTGTGCCTTAGGGCTAAATTTGATTTATGAATCCATTCTCCCTACCCAGGTTCCTCACATGGTTTCCAAAGGTTTTTGATGTAGCAGTGTTTATTCCTTACTACCTGAGGGTGCCTCTCTTTCAATGGCAAATGAAAAAACTTATGGAGGAAGCACATCAGGATCTGCTGGGATGAAAGGTCCGATACACAGTGCCTGTAAGACACCAGACCCAGCAGATATAACGGAATGTCCCCTACAGCCGCACAGTCACATGGCACATCCGTGGCTTGCGAGCCATACTTCAATTGCCCGCAAGCAGTTTATGGCTGCAGATCTGTACCTTGGCCTCACTTGCAGTGTAGTGTGGTCAATGATCATTGCAACAAGCATTTGTTTTTTATTTAATGTAAACTGTCATTTCAAACCTCACCAATTAATAGCTATACGTTGTACACAGCTTTTGGTAGAACAATTACTAGTTATTACCAAGAATGTTATTGTCATATGAGCCACCCTGCAACTTTACAAATATTTGTTACTGTTTGCATGCTATCATAAAAAAAATTCATATTTTACTGGTGAAAAATAAAACCCAAACCCCTGTCCCAGAGCTCACAACTGAACCTGATTTTGCAACATGCTAATCATGAATAGTCCCACTGGAGCTATCAATGATTTTCTAGGAATAAGGTATGAACCAGCAGACTCAAGCTCCAACGTGTTTGAAAACATAGCAAAATAAGATTTGGCTTCAGCATGTATGCTAACAGAAAGCAGATTATTATCATCATTTCATGTGTAATGCCTATGATGATTGTGTGCACAATGAATATATGCAAAGAATTATTACTCCTGCAAGAGCTGCATTATGGTTGGAAGGTGTCTATAATGTGTGCAGCTAGTTAAATCTGACCGGTTTAAACTGAGAACACAGAGTTCTGCAAATAATCTTTTTCATGCAAGTCAGAAAAGTAATTTTTCTTTAAGGCTCCCTGACTGTCAGCTCACTGCAGCCACAGCTAATGTGAACTTTTTTAGGATTCATTTCATGCTCTCCTTTCTGTTAATATCCCCGAGATCAATCCTTTCTCTAATGAATAGCTGACCTATTCTTCTTTGATTTGCCATTGATTTCCCCTGCTTACCTCCCAACGCTTTGCCTGTTGATTAAATGCTGGACATAAGAATGCCTCAAATTTCTGACTTCTGAGTCATCCTCTCATGACTTGAACAGATTGAAGCCAGCTTCAGCTCCCCGAGATCATTAGTGAGAACTCCTTTTGTTTCTAGACTCTTACAAACAATCCATTTCTTTCCAAATTTAGGTGCTGTTTGTGAACTAGATAATAAATAGTAGCAACAAAATTAACCCCTATATTCATTGCTAAAATTGTGGTAAGAAAAGGAAAGGGATACTTTTCCAAGATTGTGAAGGTAAACCTCAGCTTTCCCTTTTGCACTGAGAGACTATTTTGTCTACATGCAACGTAGACCAAGACCATGAGCAGACATCTGCTTATGCAAACTTTCACTTTTGCATGGGGTCCCTGTGACTTCAGCACGACTCTGCAAGAGACACAGGCTTACAAAAGGAGCTCTATTTTCTGAATTTTCTGAATCAAGACGTTGGTTTATAAGAACCCTTCCACAAATCCCCCTCTCCAGCTTCCACTTCACAGAGCAAGCTGGATGAAATGGCTTATCTGCACTGCAAGAAGGAGAGCTGGAATTCACGCTTTGAAAACATGCAGGGGTATTTCCTTGAGCACAGATATCTGCAGTCTCTAACACTTTGATGTCTCCTTCAAAAACAAACAGGCTAACACTATCTCCATTTTCCTGCAGTTCTGATGTTTCTCAAAATGCAGCTTGTTTTCTCTACGGTGACACACAACATCTGCCAACCCTAAGAGACCAGCTATGCAAGATAATGACTATATTTCTAATTAAAGTAGTCAGACCTAACATACTGTACGATATTGCATTCTGGTGGGAATGATGACAGCAGGTTAACATGGCCTGCCATGAAGCACACCACAGTCTCAACAGCCTAGATGCAGTCCTTTGCTCCTGTGATGGATAAAGGACCCTGTCACGGAAACCCCAGCTGAGTTTGTAAGCAAGTATAACATTTTATTTTCAAATGATCAAACCCAGAAGCATGCAGCAACTGCTCAGAGCTGTTTGCTGACATTTCAAGCTCTCCACTATCTGTCAAGGCATGACAGAAAGTCCTACTGTGAACTGGCTCTGCTGCAGGCTACATGTGTGGTATTGGGCAGGTTAAATAAGAACAAGTTTGAAAATAGAACTTAAACTTGGGCACCAGATTCCCTGCCTGATTGATTCCCATTCAATCCTGAAATCCATGCTATAAAGTAAGTCATAGAATCATAGAATCGTATAATAGTTAGGGTTGGAAAGGACCTTAAGATCATCTAGTTCCAACCCCCCTGCCATGGGCAGGGACACCTCACACTACACCATGATACCCAAGGCTTTGTCCACCCTGTCCTTGAACACTGCTTGGGATGGAGCATTCACAGCTTCCTTGGGCAACCCATTCCAGTACCTCACTGGAGATGCTGGTGGTGATACTACAAGACACTGGCTCCAGCAATGAGTGGATCACACCATGAGACAATCTAATTCACTAACATGACAGACCACTCTTCCAGCAAAAAAAAAGAAGCTGCTCTTTTCTGTCCCTTTAGTGAGTTGGACCAGTTCAGCAGTCTGAAGTGCTTCAGTGCTGTCACAAGGAAGGTAATACAGCCATTAGCAAAGGGAGAAAAGGAGGCAGAAGACTGAACATAGGAAGAAGTAAAAAGGAGAAGACAGTGAGACATCTTTATACAGAGAGGGGAGTAAAAAGGAGAAGACAGTGAGACATCTTTATACAGAGAGGGGAGCTGTCATGCCAGCTCAGCTGCCTGTGAAACCTCATGTTAGGCACCTCAGAATTAGAAACATCTGGCATGTGGAGATGGTACTACACATCAGCATAGGCTTAACAAAAGAACAAGCCATGAAGAACTTAACCTTGGCCAGTGGGGATCCCATCTGTTCACGGAGGACCCACAGCCCTGGAACTGTTCCTGAAAGGTGGTGCTTACACATTTCCTCAGATCATGAGTAAGATGCCAATATTTTCTCTCTGAAGACTATTGTAGGAAGAGAAAGGGTTGGTGGTGAGATGTCCCCTGCACTCAGAGGAGCCTCACTAGTACATTCCAGCTGGGAAGAGGTAGAATTGTTATCCACACTGGGATTTTATCCACCCTCATTCAACCTGAAACACAGAAGAACCTGGGAGGAAGGAGAGGGATGCCCTGCTTCCCTCACACTGCCAGGTGCCCATGTCACACCAGTGTGTCAGGCTCACTCCTGTGGTCCCTCCTGGGCAAATTTCATCTGTTTTCTGCAGAGCAGTGCAACACTGTACAAAAGCCTTCCCATCTGCTTGACTTAGAGCTTGTTGACATCCCAGCTCCCCTGCGGGCTGCACCTTAAAACAAGCTGGGTACGTGGGGAAATTAAGCAACAATCTACTTACAAGGGAGAGGGAGCTACACTACAGAACTTGAGCTGATGCCCAGAAAGATGGCAGGTGCACCATCCCTGGAGATATTTAGGGCCAGGCTGGATGTGGTTCTGGGCAACCTGAGCTAGTTTAAGATGTCCCTGCTCATTGCAGGGGTTGGACTAGATGATCTTTAAAGGACCCTTGCAACCCAAACTATTCTATGATGTTAGCCTTCTTTTGGAAAATCACATTAAAAAGTGAATTATAACATAGAAGAAGGAAGAAGGCAGGAAGACTTTCAGTATCTTCTTCCCAAGCACGTTGCCTCCTGCACACGCAGGCTCCCGGACCCCACCAGGCACTCCGTGTTTCCGTATCTGACCCCGACTCTCCGACAGCATCTCTTTACACGTTGTACTAGTTCCTCTGCCCTGCCAACCCGGTTGCGGGAGGGTGACCCTGTGTGAACTGATCGTGCTTTGCCTTCATCACTCTTAATGCAGTGACCTGCCTACGAGACTTCATCGCTGCCATCGCGGAGCACGGAGTACCCTGCCAGAAATAAAATCGATCCCAACGGGGCAAACCCGCTGCAGCCGCCGCAGGCAGCCGCTGGGGTCTCCCCTACACACACATCGCCTGTCCCGCAGTCCCCTTTTCCCCCTCAGCAAGCCCACTAGGACCCGGACCCGCTACCGCCTGCAGCGGTACCGCTCCCCTTCCCTCGGGACCGGCCGCGGCGCTGATTGTCACCGCGCTGGCCAACCAGAGGCCGTGTCCCAGCCCAGCCCCGCCCACCGCTGGTCGGCTCTACCAATCCGATGGGGAGGCTGCGCGGGGGGGGCGGGAGAACCCCGCCAGGAGCTGCCGCGGGTGTCGGAGTGCAGTGGCGAGGCCGGCCCGGGGTTGGGGGCGTGTCCCGCCCCGCCTGGCCCCGCCCCGCCCCCGTCCCCCCTCAGGGCACCCCGCCCGCACCACTGCTTTACTCGGCTCCGCTCTGCTCGGCGGGTGTTGGATGGTGTCCCGGAGAGCGCTGAGGAGAGGCACGGACGGGGCCGGCCCGCGGTGAGTGCACGTCTGTCTGCAGCTCCTCTGGCAGCGGGTGGGGCAGGCGCGGCCCCGGTGAGCTGCCGGGGACAAAGGACGGGGGACGGGTCGCAAGTGCGGGGCGGGAGCGGCGCAGGCACCTGTCCCGTCTGGCTGTGGGGAGCGGTGCCCTCGGAGGACGCTGCAGCTGCTTTTGAACGGGGAGACCTGAGAAGCGCCCGGCTGCGCTCGGCTGCCGGGGTGAGTGAGGAGCCCTTTGCACCGCGGAGGGGAGGGCTCGGTGAGAGGTGTGTGCTCGGTGCTCCCCGCCGGCGTGCAGCCGGCCGCGTTCCCGTGCGCTGCATGCTGCAGTTGTACGTTTACAGCTTGGTAGGTAAAGGGAGGTCTGAGTTTCGGCTGGAGCGCAGCACTAGTTTCTCGTGTTGCTGCTATGTTATCAGGGAACTTTGCCGTCGAAGCGGCGGTGAGCGGAGGGCTGAGGCGGTGGGTGCCTCCGAGAGCTACGTTGGGCTCCTAGAGACAGCGAGAGTGGGCATGACCGGCTGGTGAATGAGAGGGAATGAAGTTTTGGAAGAGTGCTGGGCAACTCCGTCGTCGTCATTTACCGCCGGTGGGTCTCGCCGGTGCTAGACGATGAGGTGATGCCGGTGCACGTTCCTTGAGACACACCTCCGGCATGTCCCGGGGCAGCTGGTTATGTCCCGAAGGGCTCCCGTGGGACAAATTCAGGACGCTTCCCAGTAGCCACATAGTTAGCTGGTACCTGTCGAGCAGGTGCTGATGGAGAGTAACACGGCCATAGTCGGACGGTTCGGGACAGCTGCGGGCCCGGTGGGGTGCGTGTTGCCCCACATGCTTTAGCACCTCAGGCAGTGTGAGCAGTGTGGGGTAAATAGCTGAGCATCTGGGACTCCTCTAGGGCCTTAAGGCTGAGGGGCTGGAGGCATCCTGTGGGGCTGGTCTGACTGTGAGGATAGACATCCATCTGCCGGCATGGGACAGGATAGGGAAGGAGTGTCCCAGCAGGAGAAGGAGTGGGTGTCAAGAGGGAAAAAGTCTCCATACTTTTTTGTTTCTACGCCTCTTAAGTTTCTTCTTGGCAATGATTTACAGGGAAAGGTTCTAGGTTTCCTGTGCTGGGAAATCATCATCCTCTGCATCGAGAGATGTTTCTCCTCCTGCTCGGCAGTGACGGGGCTCTCAGGTTAACTCCCTCGTGGCATTTAAAATGCACATCTGTTTTTTTCCACTGCAGTGTGCTGTCTGAACCTTGTCCCTTCTCCAGAGAACTGCTGTGATGCTCAGGCCATTACAGTAAATACTTCAAAAGCGTAGGGCACTTTCCCAGAGAAAATAATAAGGATGTATTTCTAGCACTGGTGATCTCTGAAGTGATATTAAAAAAGGAGGGAAAAAAAAAAAAAAACCCAGATATGTTTGGATTGGTGTCCCATTAATTTGTTCAGCTTTTACATATTTTAATATATTTTAATATGTTTTTATATTATAATATTTTATATTATTTTATTTTGCTCCTGAAAAAAACTTGGCATGCAATAGAATGTCTTGGCCTTACTCGGTTGTTTATTCCTCCCTTTTAAATGTTATGCACTTTTAATCAGTGTCCTATTTTCAGCACTGTCTGTGCTGAGAGTCTATGTAGTAGCTGGCCTTTTGGCTTCACATGAGGAATGCCAAATCAGAACAAAATGGAATCCAAAAGGGGGAAAAAAACATTTTCTTGTAAAGATTATCTTTAGGGGAAAAAATGGAGTAAGAGAAGTATAAGCAAAAATAAGTCTACAAAATGCTATTGGAAACCATGAGGTGTAATGGTTTTTATTTTTGAGTGGTTCACCAAAAAATATTGTCTGTGCTCTTTGGACAGGTTTTTTTTCTCTAAAGATTTTTTTTTGTTATGTGGAATTTTATATAGTGATAAATTGGGATAAACAGCAGTGTCAAACTTGTCACCTTTTTTTCCCCTCAACTAAAAAATCTTAAATGCCCTGAAATGTATTTACATGTGTGTTTCTGATTTAAGTATTTTCTTGATAGAGGAAATTTTTTGATAACAGGTATGGACTATGTAATTTAATTTTGGAGTGGGGAATGTTTGTAGGTTTTAAAGTGGTTTTTGTTTTGTTTTTGTTAAGAAAAGCAAAGTGGATAGCACTTTAAAGCTATAGCACACTTTTCTGCTCCCAACATTGCAGGTAAAAGTCTTTGAATCCAGTGATTAAGTGCATCACTTAGCTTTTGTAGTAAAGTGGTTGCCCTACTGTTCATCCAATGCAAGACAATGTGAATTGCTTGCATGCTTACTGTGCTCCAGGGTTACACATCTTTTCTTGCAGAAAGTCCTGTGCTACTGCACTGCTCTTGGTTATCTTAGTGATTTTTATCAATGGTACCTTAATTCATGGTTTGTGGTTACTAACTGAGCATGGGCAAATGGTGGTTACAGCCCAAGAGAAGTTCTCTGACAAGGAGGAGCTGCTCCTTGGAGGTTTGCAGGAGGAAGTAATTTGCTTCTTGTTAAACCATTCCTTATGCTTGCCTTTTTTTTTTCCTTCCCTCTCTTTCATAATTTTGCAGAATTTGGCATCACCTCAAAAAATGCAGCACTCTGGTTTTTTGTTTTTGTATTTTGTTTTTTTTTTTCTGTTCTGTTTCTTTTTTGGGCCATGTTATCCCATTTCCCTAATGCTTTGCTGAAGCTGATGCCTGGCAGTACTGCTTGCAGTCTCTGAAGCTGCATCTAATCATAAAGATCCTGCTGTTTGTGTTAATTTCGTCAAGGTATCAGCAGACTGGCATTTTCACACTTCTAATAGAGGCAAGCTGTGTTCCAGGCAGAGTTTTATTTATTCTTTCTGAATGTCTGTCCACTCTTTCTGAATGTCTGTCCACTTTACATAGATCAGTATTCCTCTCTGCTCTGAATATTATGAGGACTAGCTGGACACTTTAGGAGGAAAAAATGTAGAAGCAAGCTGATGCGTAAGCTGCCTAATTGGTCTGAATATTTAGATAGTGATTCAGATGCGAGAGATCAGCAATGGACTTTCTCCTTCCTCTGGGGAAGTAAGCCAAGTTGGTTTGGTTCTTTTTTTTTTTACCTGGTTATTACTGGTAGCAAAGCTGTTCCTGCTCAGAAGAGTTCTTTACGTGATATATTGATGAAAGCATGTCTGTTCTTACTTGTGCTGCAGCTCCAGGTATTGCTTGTGAGACTATAATGATGCTTTCCTTTTTGCTTAATGAAGACTTCATAGCCTTCTTACTAATAGATCTGTCACAAGATCTTGGTGAGAATAGAAAATGAAGGAAGAGTTTATTCATGCTTTTTTGGGTAGCTCTGTGAGGTGTTTCAGAAGACTTAGTGATCTGTCCCAATTCAGTACAGCTGTGGAATAACTTCTGCAGACAGTAGTGTCTCTCAGCTGTTGTGCTTAAGGCAAGAGTACACTGGATTTGCTTGGGAGAATCAAGGCCAGGTGAGAGAGATGGGGTTTTGAGCAGCCTGGTCTAGTGTAAGGTGTCCCAGCCCATGGCAGGAGTTTGGAACTAGATGGTCTTTAAGGTTCCTTCCAACCCAAACCATTCTATGAAATCCTGTTTATAGCCTTGGTAAACTTAAAACCAGGAATGTGTTTCCTGGCTCTGTATGTGCATGTCCATGAATAAGCTTTCTGTAGGCATCTTGGAAAAGATGTGGCTATGGGTTTTAGTGGAGGCAAGCTTGTGTTTCTGAGTATCCAAGTAATTCACTTCCTTTAATCTTTGGAAGCTCTCGTGCAATGCTGTCTTGATCATTCAGCTGAGAAACGTGGAGCTTTGCACTTGTGAGCAGGCTTTCTTTGCAGCTGCTTTATGCAGGGTGTAATGGACACTGAGGCCGACTCATTCCTTGTCCCATATTTTACTGGTTCTTACGCTTCTGCATTTACTTAGGCCAATCGACACCTTCAGTTGCTACTTGCTCATGAACTTTAATATGCTTGTCTTATGAAGTATGAGGAAGCCCTATAAACAATTGGTAATCAATAATAAACAAGTCCGTTAATAGATTATGCAGAAGTAAACAAATTCGTTGTAATGAGAAACTTCATGTTGGTAGATAGGCATGATAGGATACATGCTGCTACTTTTACCAATCAATGAAAAGGCAGGATCAGTTGATCCATTGCTCTTCCCATGTTGGCAAGAGAATGTTAGTCCTCCCAGGAAAAGGGCTTGCTAGCAAGGAATTGCATGCTCTAACTGCAAGCTTTACTGTTTGGGTATTGTTTAAAGTATATATATTGCTAAGGTTTACATATGCTTCTGATAAAATAAGGCTGCATGGTTTTGTGTACAAAAATTCAAAAGCACTTTCCATCACTTAGCAGTGATGGAAAGACATAGTCCCTGTGAGATCCTGATTCTGTCCCTTTGCCTGGAGCCTTTAATACTCATTGTCTGTTTCTCTCAGAAGGCTTCTGGATTCAGTTTTGGTTTCAGGGAAAGATTAAGCCCAGGTGATTCATGCTGGGCTCTCTTCACAGGGAGTAAACTGCTGAGGAGCTTTGTTTATCCCATGGGAGAGCCAGATGGAAGTGTGGCAGCCACCCTGCATAGTCCTGCCACCCCTGCTCTGCTGTTGTGCTTCCATGTGCTGTAGGAGCACCTCCTTTGGTGCTCTGTGCCCAGCTAAGCCTTCTTCCTCTCTTTGAAGGCTAGTTAGCAGCAGTAAGGTCTGATGTATGCCCAGAAGTGAGAGTCACTTTTACATGGCCAGAGAACACTGCCAGCCTTGGGTAGGAGAGTTGTCCCCTGTCTTTGAGCTTAAGGACTGGGGCAGCCTACAGACAGAGTAGCATAGCGGCACAGTCCCAGGTTAGGAATGGGTGTCCCTGGGAATTCTGGGAGATCCCTTCTTCCTGAGCACACTGACCATGTTGTGGGGGTGCAGAGCAGAAGAGTTACAGACTCAAGAGCGCGTTTTGTGTTCTAGTAGTCACTTATGCTGCTTGAGGTGAGGCAGGAAAACTTCCCAGCACAAAGGTATGGGTGGTCATGCCTCGCTAAGAGCTGTGCCTAATCCTGCAATGAAGACTAATGAGACAGCATTTTCCTCTATTGTTAAAGCTCAATGTCACCAGGGTGTGCTGCTTGTACAACAAGAAAGGAAAAAGGATGCTGGTTAGTATCTGAGATCAGTGCTCGGTGGTTTCTCCGTATGTCTCAAAAGGTACAGGGTGATGGCTAAGCCTGCTAGGGCTCTACAGTGCTGGAGTATGTGGAAACATCTTGCGTGGTACCTTTTGAAAATCCTAAAGGAAAGGTGGGAGCCAGGCGTACTCCCATTCCTGCAAGAGGACTGCACTCGGATCTAACCAGTATTGCTTGCAGATGCAGAAGGCCTGCTGCAGTTGCATCTCCCATACTGGGGACTGAAAGCTATTTGTCTTTGCTGCCAGTGTTGCATCTGTCCTGTAGCCAAGCTGCATTGGTTTGGGATCCAGTCCTTCAGAGCATGCAAGTAACTGGGAGGTATCTCGGTATTCCTCAATGAATGGCTTTGAATAGGGACTTCCTACTAAGTAGTGCTCAGTGTTTGAAAGCAGGTGTGTAGTCTACTCTGAAAGCAGTGTGTGCACACAAAATTCAGCACATTACCTCCTTATGGCATCCTTGGCCATATGTGTCATGTGTCATGCTAGCCCTGAAGTGATGCTGAGGCAGATACATTTGAAAAGTCAATGTGCTTCTGGGAATTTGCTGCAGGGCACAGCCTAGTTGTCCTGGCTGTTGGTTGTAGGTGGCACTTTTCATTTCATCTTTAGCTGTGACACAAAGCTGTTTAGCTTCAGTCTTCTTATCTGGCCTGACAAGCAACCTTTTTTCCCCTCCATCCTGATTGATGCATCTTTCCAGAGAAGTTTTCATCATCTCAGGTGATAGTCAAAGGAGGTAGGTGGAGTGTTAAGGTTGCTGGGAATGGTTAATGCATAACATCATTACATCTTTCAGTCGCTTGATTACTGTTCTCAAGGTGCCATGCAGTATGCCTCTGAAGAGATGAAATACCAGGAAGGTGAGGTGGGTTCCCAGTTTTAAGGCTGTGTTTCATCATGACTATGAGACAGCCCAAGTGTGGGTTGCTGCCAAAGGCAGGTTTGTTTCCAGGCAGTTGTGTGTCTGTCTTGCTGCAGGACTGCCTTGATTAAAGCGGCTTAAGCTGATTGTGAAACTGCAGTCTAAGAGTCTAGTTGTCTTAGAAGCCGAAGACATCTCTGGATAATGTTGGGAAAGTGTTCAGAAGAGTCTTAATGCTTCTGGACAGTTTTTGATGGGACTTCATTGGATCACTCTGGCAGCGTTTTGCCAGGAAGATGCTCAATGCTCACTTTCTGTCAGCTCTAGCAAAACCAGCTTTCCCAAGTTGTTTTTACTGTAATAAACCTTACAAAGCATGTTTCCAGGTGTTCCCAAGAAGCATGGAATTACTTGTGCTTTTCTCTCAACAGAAAAGGACTTCATTCTGTTTTTCTGCTTTCAGTTGGTAGGTGACTACTTGTGGCAGAGGCTGAAATCAGGATCAGGACCCAGTTTGCTGTGGTCCCATGAACTGTTGTGTAAAATACAGCAGTGCTTACAAGGCTATGTGAGCCCATGTGCTGTTTGGATGGGATGTGCTTCCAGACAGGCTGTGGCTGTGGTAGGTCCCCAAATCCAGTGGTGGCAGGTCATCCTTGTGCCATTGTATATATGGGCTGTGTGAGGTGGTTTAGCCTGCTGTCCTCCTGAAATCCAAAGCAAACAGTCTCCTTACTCATCCTCTTTGTCTCTATAACTCTTATCCCTCTTGCTGGGGCAAACCTCAATCATTCCTCCTTGTACACAGCAAGTGCTGAGGTTCTGGACCGGTGCTGGAAGGCAGCTCAAAGGGCTGTAGAGAGAAGAGGGGATGATTAGGGGGTTTCTTAATGAGTTTTTACAGGCATGTAAGAGCTGTTTAATTGGAAGAGTCTTGAAATTAATGGCAGGTGTGTGTTCCAAAGCTCCACTGTATGTGTGTTGAGGTAAAATAAACAGTGTTAAATAAGCTGTGCCACCTCTCTTGGCGCTAATAAATTTCCTGACTAGTACCAGAAGAACACAAATAAATAGTGCTTTTGACTGCTTCAATGATAGACTGCTGGGCCTTTGACCAAGCAATTGCATCTCAAAATGCACTTCTACAGGAGTGAAAACATGCTGTGATGTTATTTCTAAATAAATAAATGAAATAATAATAAAAAAGCAACCAAAACCAACCAAACAAAAAACCCCAACAAAACCAAACACCTTGTAGGGTGTCTCAGAGGCCAGTGATTGACTTCAGCTTTTATTAATTCATCTGCAGTGCATTTGCTGAAGCTTTTAGGGTTTAATTGAGGTTAAGAGGTTGGAATCTGTGGTAAACAAAAAGAACAGCATATGGACAGTCTGAAATTGTGTATGTTTAAGTAAGAGCATTCCTTCTGGCCACTTGTTTTCATTGGGCAGCTACTCCTGGCTCACAACTTTTTTCTTTTTAAAGGTGTAAACATGTAATGCTAGGCAAGTTAATGATTCACTATGGTTTATCACATCCTAACATACCTCTGGAGATGGCTGAGCTGGGCTTGTGTTTGACCTCCCTCTTCAGATTAAGGATGTTGCCTCTTTAACCTCTTACCTGCTGTGACTGGGTCCACTAGATCTTTGGTTTAAAAACATAGGGAGAGTAACACTTTCTCCCCTTCCTTTCTCATTTCCTTGCTCCCAGGGTCCACACTTTTTCTCATAAAAATCCAAATGCACAAAGCAGGTGTGAGACCAGAGAAAAAGCTTTCCAGAAGCTTTGTTTTATAGAGGCTATGGGGAAGTGGCATTCTTTTTCTCCAGTTGTGCACACAATTTTCTGTGGCTGTGTTTTTAATGGTCACTTCTTCCTTCTATTCAGTTCTGTTAGAAGCCAAATTAATATCATTGCAGGTCATGATCTTCTCTTGTGAGTGGGAATATGTACAGGCCAGTGCAGGAGTTTGACAAGCCTCCTTACACTAGAAAGCTTGAGCCTCTGAGGTCTTTATGCTGTTGATAAAGTTTATAGTGTGTATGACATCAGCTGGCAATAATGATGGTGATCTGTTGCCCCTGAGTCATTCAGTAGACATCTGTAATTTATATACAACTGTTAGTAGTGTGTAGCCTGGAGCTCAAGAGGGCTCATCAGTGTAATTATATCAATAAGAGAGGATAAATCAGAGTTTTTCTCTTAATATTTAATAGAACCTATTATCTGTCTCAGGGAATCAAATGTGGTTTTCCTGCTTGCTTATAACTTAGAGTAATATCCTTTTTAAAACTCCTCATTCCTGTTTAAAATGTTTTTGAAAAAATTTAATAATAGCAGCCTTTATTAACCCCTTCTTTTCATTACTACAGTAAATGCAATTTTTATGCATTTGCCTCATAAGAGGTGCTCTACATAAAGAAATCGTATCAAAATGCTTTATTAAGAAGCATTATATATGCCAGCTCAGGGAAGGAGGTGCACAGGACAGCTTTTTGTACTGGCAAAAGGACACTTACAGATCTCTTTCTTGCGTTTGATGAAGAAAAACTAAAATGCTTGAGTGCAGAACTGAAGGGAGAGGGGTAAATCCAATCAGGGCGGATTTGCAGCAGCCAGCAGCACCTGGTGATGAGTAGTTGTTGCTGGTGGAAGGGAGTCATGCCAGGGTGACTTTGGGGCAGCCAGGGTCTGACTTGCATTACATCTTGCACAGGGATGATGTGGACCCCATAACTGGTTGGTATCTTGCTGGTTCAGCTGTCTGCTGGTGCTTATCCCTGACTTACCTTCAAGGAGCCTAGCCCCTTCATGATAGATTCATCAGGGCCTGGAGGATTCTTCCTTGCCCTGGCGAGTATCAGAGCAGAGAGGGCTGTAAAATGTCACAAGTTACTGATTGAACTGTGTCTAGCCTAGCTATAACATGAAGATGATGTTGTCTACTGTGCTTCTGGGTGTGAGCTGAATTTCTGTCTCTTATTTCTGTTATCATAAGCTCCAAAGAGGCCTGGGTAACTTGGGATCAACCTTAGGAAGGAGGCTGGCAGTGCTCATCTCACAAAAAGTATGATACAGCAGCTCATCCTTGTGAGTTGATGCATTTCCACCTCCTCCTTTGAATTGAGGTATAGAGGATTTGGGGGAGCGGTTTCCTAAGGACTAGGGGTGAGGTCAGGGAGAAAGCAGCTTAGATGAAGTCTTGTGCACTGACACATGCCTGCTGGATGGCTCATTGAAATATCTGCTTTGGGTGAGAGTGAGGTACTTGGTTGAAGGACAGGCACTCATCCCTCTCTTGTGGGCATTTCTGGGAGCAGCCCATGGTGTCATCTCCCTCATCACTTAGTATGTCTCAAAACCTTGAGTCTGGTTGTTATTTTAGGGAGACCTCATCACTTTATGGCACTCTCTTAGGACTCACAAACTATTTAAAAGTTGATTCTTCCCAGTTTGTGCTGTGATGCTGGTGGAAACATTGACAATGGCACTGTAAAACGTGTGTGGTTTGTTTTATTGTTCTGTTTTAAACCTCAAGGAGGAAAACCTCCCATTAAATGCATGCCATGGGCTGCTCCCAATGCTGGCTGGAGCATGGTACTGATGCTCTCACCTTCTCTACAGGTGCGTGGGATGAAGTGAGCCTGACGCCTGCCCAGAGAAGAGATCCTGTCCCCACAGAGCTGCCCGCCATGAGCCGGGTGCTGCTGGCAGGCAGGATGCAGCCGGAGAGCCGCAGCGTCTGTGTGTTCCTGCCCACCCGCGAGCAGCTCAGCCTCGTCGTTGGGGTGAGTGGCTGGAGGGAGGACGGGAGGTCTCTGCTTTAGGGCTGTGGCTCAGTTTTGTTAGCTCCCATTGTTCTCCCAAGAGCCTGGTGTGGGTCTGCTGACCGAAAGGCTATTAGCCAGCTTAGGGTAATTGGTGCTCCATTTTCTATTGGGCAGCTTCAACTCATTTGCAGAGTTCCTTCAAAGTCTCTGTGGTGGTTTTGGACAGGCGGTCCCTCCTGCTCTTTTTTTATTCTCTCTGAGTGTTTTTGTCACTGCTGATAATCTAGCAATTTTTAAAGGCTGAGCCTGAAATGCCTTGATGACTTGGCAGCTGTACCCAACACATGACCATTTGCTCTGACTTTTAGCTATTTCTGGTTTTGATAGTCTGCAGATCTCTTCAGAGTCTTAAGGCAAACAGCCACTGCGGGTGGGGTTTTCTCCATTCTTTGAGTATGTGTACACACAAAAACTAGAGGTAAGTCACTTCATTCTCTTTTGATCCCCACTTCAAATGCCCAAGAGTGTGTGCATGAGTGACAGCAGAGCCAGGTCAGCTGGCAGCCCAGCGTGGCACAGTGTCCACCAGGGCTCGGTGCCTCTTTGTGCAACGCCGGCTGCTCCTTGAACTTGTGAGAAACTGAGCTGACAGAGGCACTTCACATTCAGAAGACAAGCCAGCCTCAGAGATAAGCACTCTCTTGTGTGTACATGCACTCATGTGTGGGCTGGGAAGCTTTTGCTTTGTTTTGGGTGGGTTCTTTCCCCCCTCTGGGATGGGGAGGGGGAGAAGACAGTTGAGGTGAACTGTTATTTTAAGCACTTGATTTGAGATGGTGGCTTTTGAAACTATGCATGGTAATCTTCAAAATCCATGTAGGAATTTTCCTACCTGCTGTGCCTGTGTGGCATCATTAACTGAAACAGCCACCAGGGCTGGATGGAACAGGGCTTTAACAGCAAAATCTGGGGCACTCTGCTTCTAGGTTACCCGTTCAAACCCAGCCCAGCTACTGCCCCAGAGGGGTTTTGCAATCTGATGGCTTTTGTGCAAGCCTCAGAATGACAGTTTAATTAAGTTCTTGGTGGCAGGTGCATAGGCCTGAGAATGGTCTGTTGCAGCTGACCCTAAATCTCACCTTCTTATGGCTCTTATCAGGGAGAATGAAGATCTGAGGTAACGGAGGCCACCCTGCTGTGGGAAAGGTGCAGGTTGGTGTGCAGCAGGGCAGTGTACCAACAGAGCTGGTGCTGTCACTACTCCTTGCTAGGCACATGGCTGTTCCTCCACTGCTGGGTCACACTCCACCATATTAAGTTCAGGCAGTGTTTAGACCATACAGTAAATCCTGGACACCTGCAGTTTATCCTGAAATCATAAAATCATTTAGGTTGGAAAAGACCCTTTAGATTGAGTCCAGCCATAAACCAAGCACTTCCAAGTCCACCACTAAACTATGTCCCTAAGTGCCACATGTACATGCTTTCAAAATACCTCCAGGGTATTTAATAAGCATAAGAAATGAACCTTTGCACTGGGTGCTGGCAGAGACAGAAGGAAGGTGCTATGTCCTGCCTGCTGCCCCTCCAAAGAGTTGGGGTGCCTTGAGCATCGCTGCCTTTTCCCACAGGGGTGTCCCTGTCACAGCACTCTCAGCAGCCTTTTTTTTTGTGGTTCTGAGCAAACCTGATCTCAGGTTGAAGATATCCCTGTTCATCACAGGTGGGTTGAACTGTATGACCTTTAAATGTACCTTTTAACCCAAACTATTCTATGATTCTGAAGATGTTTCCCTTCCTTGCTTCTGCTGCTTCTTGCTTTGGTGGCTGGAAAACTGGAGAAAGTATGTATGTGGAGATGCTTTTGTGTGAAACGGACTAGCTGCCTGGGCCAAAACATGGGACCTTAATGTGCAGTTGTGTCCTAATTGCATAGATGGTGAAACATGACCTGTTAAAGCTGGGCAAGTCACCAAGACCAGCTTTTTATTTGGCTTCTGTCTTTACCACAACACCCCTTCAAAACAGCAACAAAATAAGGTTTCACAGCTGGAGATCTATACATATTTTTAAAAGGAACATCAAGGCAAGTTTGTAGTGGTGTTGAACCCAAATTCAATTAGTACAACTGCAGATGATACTTTGTGCATTTATTAGGATAATAATGCCACTACTTATGATTTTCAAAGCCATTTAACCTCTTCAGTTTGGAATGCAAATACTAAACAAGCCTGGAGCTCACTGAGGTAGGTAGAAATGGTTATCCTTGCAGCAGAATAAACCATAGATCCTTCCCATGATAAGCAGTGTTTATGCAGGTAATTCCTTTCTCCTCCCTCCCATATAAATTCCACCCTTCCAGATAAGAGTTTACCTATATGTGTTTTATGTGGTCACATGTAGATTGAATTCTGCTCTTTAAAATGGATTTGGTTTATGTGGTTCACTGATAGTGCTGTTGAAGAGGGAACAGCAGGAGGCATTTTAAAGTCTCTTCCATCATACTTGGGTATCTCTTAATTAACTTTGGTGTCCACCTTTCTGCATGTATAGGTGAATATGAGGGGATAGTGAGGAGGAAAGTTATCTTTCCAGTACCAACTGTGAGCATGAGGAGAAGCAAAGCAGTGAGGAGAACTAGTGGGAGCTGCAGCTCCACCAGCTGCCCTGAAGACAGTGAGGCAAAGGGGGAGAATGGATCTCTGAGCACAGAGCAAAGTCCTCTGCCTTGCTCCAGGTAGCCCCAGCTGGGAGGTGGGAGTATGAGGACCAGAGAGCTTAAGTGGACTTTGAGTGAGAATGGGGTAACTAGAAATTGTATTGCTTGTACCAGAGATCTTGGAGTGGTATCCAGTTTGTTCAGTTTTGTTTGTCTGCCAGCATTGTGGCTCATCTCCCTGGTGGTGTTGAACCTGTTGATCAGCTAGGTTTCTAAAACTTTTCTGGGCTGGTAGCAGCTGAATAAAGGAAAGACCCCTGTGCTAGGGAAGGTCTGGCTGCCAAGGAGGGTAGCAGGGCAGGCAGCCACCCTACCTGTGTTTAGGTCTCAGAAGAAGCCACAGCAGATGTTGCTTCTTGCCTAGAATCTGCAGAAGGGGTGGGAGCATGAGCAGGAATTTCTGCAGGGAGGAAGTCCTGTGAGGAGATTCTGTGTGTTGGTGAATGGCAAGCTTAGGTCTCCAGTCTTTCAGTTTTTCTGTGAGCAGGAGAGGTGATGTTTTAAAGCATATAGATTGAGTTAAAATAGAGATGGGTAACCAATACATGTGAATATTTGCACACAGCATGACCCTGGAGTAGCAGTTACCTTCTGTAAACTTGCACTCAACTTCAGTTTGGACTAAATTCCATGTGTAAAGAAGCCCTGAGTCTGACGTGGGGCAAAGCTGAGGATCAGTGGAAGGAATGATTCATGGCGTGTCTGGGATGGAGCTTGGCACAGGAACCATATGGAAAGGGAGGAAAGGCCAAAGAGAAGTGCACAGATTAAAAATGCAAAGGGAAATGTTGGTTGTTTTGAGCAGAGGGGAAGGCAGGAGGAGGGAACAGCCATTGCAAGTGTCCCTGGTATTGCATAGCCTTGAAGGCTGGGAGTAAAACTTGATACAAAAGGGAAGTGCCAAAAGAGAAATGGACAAAGTGGTAGTTCACATACCTGCTGTGCAAGAAATATGATTAAGTTGGTACTTCAGAGTGTCACAAAACACTGAAGTGCTCAGTTCCCTGGAACTAAGTGTCTTAAAGCAGGTTTTTCTTCCCTTAGGTGTGAAAGTGTGCCACTTGCAAAATTCATCTAATTTCAGCTTTTCCATAAAGTCCTGTGCTTCCAGTAACTCATGTCACCATTCTGGCTAGGGGCAGGTCACCTCTTCCTTAGTGAGTCCTTCCCAGGTAGGAGAACATGCTTAGAGCTTCCTTCAGAAAGGAGGTCAATCTCTGCCTAACTTTCCCTTCCAACTGTGTATTCCTGGCAGCTGAGTAAATACTGCATTTAGTTGGGAGACTGTAAAGGTGCAGTCTCACACAGAGACCCATATTAAGACCTGGTGGTGGTTTTGGGTCTTACCAGAATTGCGCCTCACCTCCTTTCTTCCCAGAGCACATACATGCACATGCGTGTAAGTATGGGTGTAACACAGCTCCCAATAAAACAGTGGTGAGTGTTTGGCTAGTGATGCTTGGCAAGTAGAAGAAAACAAGTAATTAAATGACCTCCTGTTCCCATTGTCCATGTCTAGTGACATGGTACATCCTGGGGCAGGGAGGGGAGCGCAGCCAGTTTCTGGGGAGTGTGACACTAAAAAGGCTTGAAGAATTGCAGTGGCAATTAGTTGTTGGTGGTGATTAGTTTGTGGGAGAGTTCAGCAGTTGGCTTCTGCCCAGTTATCTTTGCTGCTGTGAAGGTAGTGCTGCACTGTGTCCCCCCCGGGGAAGGCTGCTTCCGCTGCTGCGAATTGCATCACCCAGCAGCAGTGCAGTGAAATTCAGAGCTTCTGGCCCATTTTGTGTCTGCAGCTGGCAGCACCCTGTGCTGAGCTTGTCTGTGTCAGCATTGTACTGTTTTCCCCATCCGATCTTGCTCCTTCCACCAATGCCTCTGAGGATTTTTGATTGTGCCTGTGGTTATCTGTCTGTGCTTCTGGAGTGGTGCAATGGGGCAGGAGAAAATGAGGCTGTAGGTGGGGAACATTTAGTGGAAGAATCTTGTGATCATAGTACACATCCAGGTCTGCATATGCAGGTAACCAGCATCATGCTCTTACTGGGGAGCCTGTGCTCTGAGCCACCCTGCTAGAAAAGTGCATTCAGTATCTGTGCCACAGTGGTATGATGCTGTCTTCCCCTTGTGCCATGCTTGCAAATGCTCCCCAGCCTTTGGTCCCATGCAGGAGGGTATGCTGGCAGCTCTGCTTTTCCCAGTGCTTCCTCAGAGCATGCACAGTGATACGGAAAGCAAAGGTACTAGAAGGCCTCTGTGTCTCATGGAAATAGGAAAGAGCTTATAGGCCCTTAGTGGCAGCTTCAGAAGATGAAGATGTTAATTGCTGTGTGACCAGGAGTCAGCAGGGGACAGAACAAGCTTTTCTGTGGGGGTACCAAGCAACCTCATCTCTAACCCGTGACCTATTTCTGCTCTCAAACCATACAGTTATGAGTTTGGTTTTGTACTTTTGTTTTTAGTTCTCCTGAATAAAAGCTTTTTGGTTTTGTTGTTCGCTCTTAACCTCTCTTTCTTAAAAGAAAAATTCTGCAAGAAAGTCCTATTTTCATTTTTGTAATTACAAGTACATTTTTTGTAAGAGTACCCATAAATAGCCTGGTCAGTACTGAATAAAACTAGGGCTCCAGCAGCGCTCCAAATTCTTACGCAGAGATGTTGATAGATAGGAAACCTTTTAAATTAATCTTACTGAGCTGAGCAGCACTGCACTGTGAAGGAAGGAGAATGACACATTGATTATTATTCTGTGATAACAGCAGTAATACTGAAAACAAACCTTGCTCTGTTTTGGGTGGGTTTTATGGTTGTTTTGGGAGAACTTAGGGGGTTTATTTGGGAGAACTTAGGGGGTTTATTTGGCTGCTTCAGGGTTGGGTTTTTTTTTTTGCTATGGTACCTCAAAATATACTGGCCAATGTAAAGTAGAATTGCTCCATCCAGGTGTGTGAGCCATCTGTAATGTTGGATTGGTTGTTTCTTTCAGGTCAAAGCCACTGGACAGGAGCTCTTTCAGCAAGTTTGTGATTTAGTGAAGATTAAAGAGCCTCACTTCTTTGGCCTCAGCATTGTTAAAAGTAAGCAAACTCAATACACGGAGCAAATGACTTGGCAAACGTCCACAGACCCGTTTGTGTATTTACAGTGTGTGCATATATACACAGCAGCCGTGCCTGCAGGGAACTTGATTGTAGTAAGGTCACAAAGTATGTAGATTATGCATGGGCTTCTCAAGCTCTTTTGATCTTTGGTATGTGGGCAGACAAATTGGGAGAAGGGGGGGCTTTTGTTCTCCACCTTTGTTCTTACATTCCACCTCTTCATGGGGTTTTCTTTCCTGTAGCCAAGTTGCTAGCCAACATGTTTGTCGCTGAATTCAAAACTGTCCATAGTTGAACAAGAGGTGAATTTTAAAAGGACTTTGGGGCTGAAAGTGTTACTTCTGAAGTCACAGGAAAAGAATGTGGCAGCAGGGGGAGGAAACTCAAATGGTTTTGGGGGGACTGAGTGTATGTGTGGGGGACACAGTGTTTTGACATGTTACATGGGAAATACAAAACTTCTTAGTCTGTGAGTTGAAGTCCAGTCTCCTTGGTCCTGTGGCTCAGTATTGACCAGGTAATAGTGTAAGGTGATGCCTTAAAGGAGCAAACTGATACGAGATATTGCATTTCTAGGATGGTGTGTGCATTGGCACCTCGTCTGCCCCCAACTCTTAGTAATTAGAAATGGATCTGTTGTCCTCCTTATCCTGCCTCCCTATGTTTCCAAAAGCATGGAAAGGACTTCCCTCCAGAAGTTTTCTCAAGTGTGTTATTTACTACTACAACTCTAGATATTGTTACATTGAAATGAGAGTAGTCTTTTATGAGTCCTTCCAAATAAGGTTTCTTTTGCCTTCTAATGATTACATGGGATAAAATAGTTCTCTTTAAGTTTACTTGTCTCATTTCCTCTCTGTTTTTGTTCTCCAATAACTTTTTCACATTTTTGAGTATACCCTTCAAACTAAAACAGGCATAATCTCTTTATCTCCATAAGGTGTGTAGAGTCTCCAAGAAATTCTGTAAGTGTAACTACGTAACTACTACTACAACAGTAGCTAAGAACTATATCGCCGTGTTTAAACCAGCACAGGTTTGGGTTTTCTTTAAGGTGAGAAAGACCTGAATGCTCATAACTCTTTTCACAAACCAGCTGTGTTCCTGTGAGCCACCCCTCCTCACTGCCTTTTTTAACACCAGTTTTCAGCTATTACACTTGCAGAACATCTTGAGTGAAACTGGAGCTCCTGACCTCCCATGTAAAACAGGGCAATTTCATTACCATTTTCTTTGAATTAGGTGCTCTTCTCCTGTTCTCCTCATGTTTCTTTTGCTTTTTCCTCCCTTACCATCTTCCTTTTTTTGTATTTTCTGTACCCTGTTTATAACTTCTCCCACCTTTTGCACGGGGCAGTTTCCTTTACCATGTCAAGCACAAGGACTCAGGCCCCAAAATACCCTATTGTGGCAAATGCCTTTCAGCCTGTTGGAAATGCAGTATAATTACCCAACCCAAAGAGCACAATAAAGCCGTGCTGACTAGACCTTAAAGAATATTACCCATGGCTTTAAACATAAACAGTCTTCTTGCTTCACAAAAGTGTTCTTCCTTTTTTAGAGCAGCTAATTCTTTGCACAGCTCTCAGAAAAACATCAAGGAAAAGAGTTGCAGGAGCCCAGTAGCCTGAATGAACCTTTTTGGTTTGTTCTCTTTTCTTTACAACTCCTCATTTCTCCTTGCTGTAGCTCAGTTTGTAAAGCTGCTTAATTGAAAGCTCCTCGTGCTCGCCCTGGCTCCTCCTGACAGCCATCTCCCTCCACCACCCAGGCAAGTGTCAGGATTTTGGACAGAGGAAGATATTTATTGTTGTTTGTGCCTCTGTTTAAGAAACTGTTGGGGCTGGCCAACAGGAAAGTGTCAGCAGTGAGTTTCTCAGCCTGAAAGGCTTTAGCCCCAAGGAAGGCTGCATCCCACTCTTGAGAGAGGGAGCAAACCTGGTCTGTTTGTTGTTGCTTCCTGTGGTCCGTACTGTAAAAATCCAGTAAGCTGCTGACTGGAGTCTTGTGGAGTAGGTTTTGAGTGTCGTCTTCATTTTGTTCTTAAAATAGTTTCATGTTTACTACTGTAGAGCTGTAGAAAAGGAAATAATTTGTTTTCTGTTCCCGAACTTGAATTTCCCCCCTCCACTTTGTTTTGGCCAGCAGGCTGGTGATCACCCTTGCTGCCAGTGGTAAGCGGTCTTCCTTCTGTTGCAAATGCAGCACTCTCCATCTCTGGCATTGGGAAGTAACCTTTCAGGACCTGCTTCTCAGGGTTTTTCCATTTCATGGCAGGCTGTCCTGTCAAGAAAGGGAAGCAATCCAGTCAGGTTGTGGGGAGGCCTGAGTAAGTTTTGCATTGCCCAGGGTTGTCTTGTGGGTACTTATGTCAACTGCATTGGCCAGGCAGCAAGTTGGTGTGCGTCCTGCAGAGGCTGTGAAGGGAAGGCATGGTGTTGGTCTATGAGGCAGGGGGAGGTTACATCTCCAAGAATTGGAGAGGAAGCATGTGTGTTTCAGACCAAAGTATTCCTCTTCTGCACCATGCTTTCACCTCTGTGCTGCAGCTCTAAGATGTCATTTTCAAAGAAACAACTGTCCTGTTTTAATAAGGGTAGATTTCCCAGTTTCTTAACATGCATTAGTTTTTGGCAGTCTGATGCTGCCACATGCAAAACAAGGTATTTTAATCCACCTATATCCATTACCTTGCTGCTAATTTGTCAGCAAAGCCTGTCAGCAGTGGCAAGAGAATGAAAATTAAAGGATTTCTGCAGAACTGTAACCAATCACACTGGGTGGATTATCTGGATTAGGAGCCCATTTGACCTGCAGATACTGTACAGATACGCTAATGCTCAGTTGGTTTCATAGTAAGCATGACGGGGGGGGGGGGGGGGGGGGGAGGAGTGTGGGGGGGAGGAAGAGGTTGGGGTCCTTAATCATAAACAGAAGTTTAACCCCTAAGTGCTGCAAAAATGAAAACAACACCATACAAACCGGGAACCATGAACGCTGTGAGATACAAGCTGTATGTTATGGAGCCTGTCTTCCACATTTGTTGTCCAAATTTGTTGTCTTCACTTCTGACTGTTACAGACACTGAGGGCAAGCTTCAGGATTTAAGTTAACAGTAATGGCAGCAGGACAGAGTTTTTCACCTTTTCTGCTCTTGAGCAGACCACTCCAACCAACTGTATTTGGAGGAAAGAAAGCTTGCATCTATAAGAAGCTGATCGCTTAGAAAATTGAGGTCAGGAGTATATATTAATGTAATGGGAGGCCTCACCACCACAAAGCCTGGGACATGCTACTCCTCTAGTTTTGACACAGATCATCAAGCAGGCTTTACCTTGTGTGCTACTTCTTGCAGTGCATCCATTCCTGTAGTTTGCTTACTGAAAGACCCTGCAAACCTGCCAGCTTCAAGCTGGCTCCATAAGCTTCAGCAGATGGGTCTTATATTGCAGCTCTTCCTGCAGGGTCAATCTTATCTAGTAGCTTACAGGAGGTTTCCCCCTCGTTATCAGAAAGCATATGCAGTGACACAATTCAGTCTTCTAAACCAAAACTGACTGTCAGCAGACAAAGAACAGCCAGGTCTTCTTTGTTGTTATAACCCTGATCCCTCCGATCCTGAATCTTGGGCTTCTCCTTTCAAGAGCAAACCTTGCTTGACTCAAGCAGATGGAAGCCTTTGACTGGGAGGGAGCAAGCCTGCAGCTCTTACACCCTGCCGCTGTCTCTGTGTCCTCTTATCAGTTTGTCAGGCTGGCTTTCTAACAAAATAAAATCCCTTTGCTTCAGCTCCCCTGCCTCAAGGATCATCCTCCAGTTATTACAGCTATTCTGTTCACCTTGCCAGACCCATGCCTCCCAGCACGTGCTTAGCAAGGGACTTGGTGTTTAACTGTGCCATTCCATCTCTGGTTAACTCCTCTGCATCTGTGTATCCTCCAGTACTGAAGTTCATGGATGGAATATGCTAATAGGTTATCTTTATATTATTATTACAACAAAAGTTCTCGTAAGAGACAACAGAATTTCTCCAAAATACATTCTGACTTCTACATCTTACTCCTTTTCCCTCTACCCCTTCTGCCTCTTCTCCCTTAAATCTGCTTGGATAGTTTCATCTCTCTTACGAATTTCTTCTGCATTCTAACATAAGATACAGCTCTATTATAATGACTTTGACAGTTCAAATGACTTAAATGTAAGAAAAACGTGCAGAAATGTGCCACCTAGAGGGAACTGCAGGGATTCAGGTGTTCAAAAAGTACGTAATACTCCTTGGATGGGTTTTTTGTCTGACCAAGTGCTCTCCTGTCTGAGAATTGCAAGGGGTTTGTTTGCTCCTGGATGAGCAGTGCTGGAAATAGTTCTGCAGCTCTGCTTCTGCAGAAGAATCCCCTGTGACACTGCCAAAAGTCTGAAGATCTGTGCCTGGGCATGCCTTGTTGCTAACTGTAAGATGCCAACATAAAATTCCTGCAGTACCAATCTGTCATCAGGAATGATTGAACCTTTAGCTTGGTCTTCAGACCTCAACAGTTACTAACAGCCACACAGCCTTGGGCTTCTTGATATTGCTTCCTTTCATTCTTTCCTCCATATATATTCTGCCCATCCCAGGTAAATCAATCTCAGTCAAGGCCTCCCTTGCTTTACTCCCTAGTCTCTGTTGTGTTTCTTTCCTTCTTCCCTTGGTGTACGTGTACTTTCCAGCTGAAACTAAACACACAAGCCTGACTGATGACCTGAGCCAAGTTCTTCTAGATCCCTTAGTAAACTAATAAGCTAGGTACTGAAAAATGGACAAGGTTTCTCTCTGTTGGCTTGAAAGGTAACACCAGGAGCATGAAGATACTATGCAGAGGTGGCAATGTTCCCAGGCCACCAGCACTTGGAAACTTGGGGAGCTCCACATGCATGTGTGTATTCACCTCTTCTTCAATACAAACAAAAAAATCCATGCTGGTATGTGGAGAAGCTAAACTGGTTATGTGAGGTCTACAGCGTGTGTTGTGAGAAGTTAAGTGCTATAGCCAAGTGCTGGGTTTTCTCCCCTTTAAGTCAGAAAATGCTTGCTCTGTGAAGTTTGGCTTTGCACTAATTCATATTTTATTTGAATCTTCATCTTCTGGACTGTCTAAATAGTTACACTAAAGTATACTTGGCTCAACCAAAGGAGTTAAAGGGATGTTCTTGGCTGCCAGTGGGGCCTGAGCTTTGCCTCTCGGCTGGACAGGACTTAGCCCTCTAGAATTTCTCAGTGCTCCTAGCCCAAAATGGGCTCATTCCTTCACCATTCCTTACTTTCTCTGCAGGGAAACTTACCTTTTATTAAAAAAAATTAATGGGGAGGCACTGGTTAATGCAAAATATTGTTTTTTAGAGTTAACAATGATTCAGAATTTATTTGACCTTGTATTACAGCCATAATTTTCTATTCCCATTTTCCCTGCAGTGTAAATAATTCCTATTGTAAAATCCACATCACTCCCTGGAACTGTGTCACTTTTTTCTGACTGGAGACCTGGCCCATTATTTTTCCGCAACAATGCTTGTCCTATATTTGCTTAAATATGTAAATGTACTGAGCTAGTTTTGCTGGAGCACTTGAATGTTTGCGTTTCTGGTGAGTGCTTCATTTGAAGTGAGATTTTTTTTTACAGCATAAACTTTGCATTTCATTTGAGGGCTTTTAAAAACTCTTAAAAGTAAATTATGTTACTGGAAGCTGGCTGGGTATCCAGATGCAGTGCAATGTATGGGTGTGTTGTGCCAGGTCTGGTATCTGTACACACATACATGAGGGAACCTTTTAGGAGAAGGTGATTTTTTTAAGCTCACTGACAGTGCTGAGATTCATGAATGCAGTGTCAGTAGCTGCAGGTGGACGTGTGCATATTTGCATGCAACTTGTAAGCCAGCTTCTTAGTACCTTTCAGTTGTCCTTCAGCTGAGGCCTGTGAAGCAATGACAGTTTGTACCTGCTGAGTATCCAGTACTGATTTTATCCGCAGATCAGACATGTTCTTCCCTGGACAGGCAGCCATCTGTGCATTTCTATACAGTCTTTTACAGCACGGCTCTGAAATGCTGCAATTTGGTGCCCTTATGTCTGTTAGAGATGCTGTTTTCAAGTCGCAGACAGTTTTGGTGTCTGGCAAAAGATAGTAAAGTTTCACTGCTAATCCAGTTTAAGGGAGAAAAGAAAAACCACAGCCCACCTAAGGCTGGGGAGGGAAATACCTCTTTGTTTTTGTAGATGGAGGCTTACACTGCAGGTTGACATTCCAGCAATATTAACTTCATTAAGGCAGGAATGCAGTGCTGCATTCTTGCACGGGAGGGAGGAAGGGTGGGGAGGATGCTGGGCTGGGAAGGAGCAGGACCCCCAGAGAGAGCTGATACATCACAGTGTCCTCCTCCTTCATCTTGGCTTATTCTTGGGGTTTATGTGCACCTCTCAGTAGGCATGATAGTGACCTGGAGTCCTCAGGCTTGGCATGTGGGTCCTGCTAGGGGCCACATGTAACCTGATTAACATGATGGAGATAAATAGGGGCTGTGGGTAACAAATGGCTTTACTATGGTGTAACTGCTCTGTCATCCTTTTCCCCTTTCCATTCCAGTATCCTTGTGTGATGGGATGCCTCAGGGTATATCAGTGCAGTTTCTGTTGCCATCTTTCCCTTGTTGTGTATATATGTATCTGTCATTTCCTGAACAGGAAGGGAAAACTGACCCCTCGGCTTGTACAGCCACATGGGTACCCTACCCTCTTTACAAGGTGGCAGCTAAAAGCTGATGCTGTCAGAACAAGTACAGGCTTTACAAAACAGTCCTGTGCCAGGAGCAGCAGCCTCAGTCCCACTGCAGGAGCCTGTCATGCACAAGTACCCCTGCCCTGGGACTGCTAAAGGCCAGGCAGGGACTGGGTGCTGTGCTCTTGTTATCCCACTCCTCTTGCTTGCTGTACTTCCTAAATGAGACTTTACTTACTTTTTAAGAAGAAGCTTTACAATGAGACACTTATCAGCTTGACAGCTGACAAGGGATAGAGACAAGTCCAAGAGATACACCAAACCCATCTTTGTCACTGACTGGGGCTTCTATCAGCCTTCTTAAGGCAGTGTTATCTGATCCAAATGGATTTAGAGAATCACGGGCTGGGGCCAGCATAGGCCCCCAGCTGCCCAGTCTTACAGGCATAAGTGAAAAGGTAGGTACAAGATGCAGTCTCTGTGGTGCTAAAACCTTCCTCTCCTTGTCAAAATAGCAAAGCAACTTCTTCATCACCTTGTGTGCTCAGCACTTAGATTCCCACCACTAAAATTTTCAGGATTTCTGTACAGTTTCAACACTCCTTTTAAATACTGTTGTGTGTATATGTATGTAACATGTCAAGCAATGTGGTAAGCAAGTGTAATTATATTAAAACTACAGCTGCAGTCAGTACAATGCAAGGAAGACCATAGAGATGGAAAAGGGACTTTTGGGGGATTGTTCTGTTTATTTTTGTCCAGTGTTACTGGTATTTTATGTAAGGCTTCCTGTTAGTGTGGTGTATGGACCAATGTGGTTTCTTTCACTTGAGATGGGAACTGAAGGAGGAGGCAATAGGGGGTTGTTTTGCTTGCTTGTTTTTTAAAAGCTTGCAAAAGAAGTATTTGCTGTATCTGCCCCTGTAAGGAACTGGAATGCTCTGGCAGGATGGCTGTGATGTAGCTCAGAGCTCCCTTGAATACCTGCTGTAACTGGAACCATAGCCTCTACCAAATTTTCATCTGCTGTACAGAGAAAAGTGCAGGCTCTCATTTGGCTTTAATCTCCACTAAATGGATTTTACCTCTGTCCTCCTCCTCTTTTTTTTTTTTTGATATCAGAAAACAAGATGTGAAGTTGGAAGCCTGGGCTGGTCATCAGGGGCAGAAGGTTGTTTTGTGAAGGGTTCTTTTTTTTCTCCTTTGGTTTTCCTGGGTTCCCCCCCCTTTTTCCTGCTCTTTTCATGTCTAAGGAACAAGCCCTTCAACTTTGTACTTATGTCACCTGTCAAAGCACTTTGTTGGGCATGACCAAAGAGGAGGGGGACTGGTCAAGTGAATGCTCAGCTGGCATTGCTGCTGAAGCCTGGAACACCCATCAGATTTTACTACTATTATTATTATTTATTTATTATTAAAAATTATTATTAAAGAGACTTGTGCAGACTGGAAAAAATCTTTTACTGTCAGACTTATTTTGGATTTGATAATTGGTAAGCTATGAAACAAAGCATTGGCTTTGAAAGCAGCACAAAGCTCTTTGAAGGCGATGTGCTGTTCAGGCTGTCTCTTGTTCACCCTTACCTGGGTGGAGAGCAAGTCCTGGTCTTGTGAGAAGCCAGGTTTCCCTTTGTTTTATTCACCTCTTTGTTCTACGAAAGAAGTGAGCAGGAGATGCCAGACCTTCTGAGGTGGACATTTGGGTTTGGTTATTGCCCTCCTCATCATTTTGGAGGACCCAGTTCATATGTAGAGGATGAAACCTGTCAAATACCTAACTCTCCACTTGCTTATGCCATGTTGGGCTGTGACAGTACACGATGGCAGAGTGTAAGTTTGGGTAGGGATTACTTGGTAAATAATAGTAATAGAAATCTGAATCTGCTAAACTGACAGTACAATTAGCTTGGTAAGGTGATGCTTCCCTCTGTAAGTGGCTTCTTCCTTATGAAGCAGGAATTCTGCATTTCTGGTGAGGGTGTTTGAGAAACTTCAGATCTCTGAAACTGAGGTATAGCTGACCTTCCTTCCATGCTGTCTGAGGCAGCACACATACCGAAGAGACTTGGTGCCCTCTCTTTTCCCTGCCTTGTCTATTCCCTGGTCAGCTTTGTTCCAAAGTCCATTGCTTGAAAACAACTTGTATAGTCATCTAAGTACTTAATGAATAAGAACTAGAAATTCTTTAACACTGAATTCCTTTTCCTCTTGTCTTTCAGATAATGAATATGTTTTTATAGACCTGGAACAGAAGCTTAGCAAATACTTCTCAAAAGAATGGAAGAAAGAGACCACGAAAGTAAGACAAATGTTTGGTTTTGCAGTCTACTGCTTCTGTATTGGACTAGACAGTGAAATTAAAGCTCTTAAGCTAAGGTGCATAGAGCATATCTTGAAGATGATCTGCAGAATGCTTTTTGGTAGCAAGGTGCAATGTTTTGTGCATGGCTATACAACTAAAAGAGCTAAACCAGCCCCTTACACAACTGTATCTGAGCAATAGTAGCTGCATGGTTGCTGTTTAGCTGCTACAAGAGTAGAGATGGTCACTTGGTCAGTATTCCTTTTGAACTTAGCCAAGCCCACAAAGAGTCTGGAGATCTCATTGTGCATAAGCAGAAGAGCCAAAATGACATTTTGTGACTTGAACCTGGTATGAGGAAGAGACTGGAGCTGTGACTCTTCCAGAGTACATGCAGGACAGTGCAGTGAGAAGAAGGATATTTTGTTTGAGAAGAGTTTTAATTCTTTAAAGCTAGCCAGGCCTGTCAAGTGAGAGAAAAGCTATGTGAAATAAAGACAAGCCTACGTAATTGTTTAGTGCTGGTCGTTCAGACATGATAGTGCCTGTTTGTGTGTCATTATTAGAGGAGCCACAGTCTAGAACACAGTGTAGTGTGCAATTACATTCAAATGTCTTAATTAGCTCATCCTTTTTCCACCTTCCTTAAGGGTTTTCACTTGCCACTTCTGCTGCTTAGAGAACTTTGCAGATGACTGTTGAGGTTTGGACATCTCTTATCCCACACTGCTTCTCCCAGATACATGAGGGTTACTCCAGAGATAGTTACCAGTTGTGCAGAGGGCTGACTGTCCAGCCAGTGAGGGTTTTCTGAGGCAAGTGTTTCAGGTCACCTCAGAATGGAGTATCCTTTGTGGTTGCTTTGAGGCTGGATTCTTGCAACATTTTTTAAGTGAGGACAAGTGTCAAACCTCTGGTGCAAGGTGAATTGTAAAAGGCTGGATAAGTTGCTGTTGGCAGTACTGAAATCTGAGAGGAGCTGGGCTGTTGGACTGGGTTAGCAGACAGGGGTTTAATTTCTATTAAGAGGTTTCAGGCAGAAAGCCCCATCCAGCTGATAATATAGGATGACTATGAAAAAGTTCCAGAAAAATAACATGTAAATATTTGATCAAGAAGTTGCTCTCTACATCAGATGTGCACAGCATGCCATATACCTTGTCCCAGTGAGATGGGTCTGACTAGCAAAACCTTGAAACTGGCTGTGGGAGCAAAGTTACCTGTATGAACACTAAAGAAGTGAGTGGCAAAGTAGGAAAGATGGGAGAATGAGCTAGTAACATAAGCTGTTCCTTTTTTTTCCTTCCTTCTTATATTTATTTTTATTTTTTCTCCTGTTTAAACTGGAGTTAAAACAACAGCAGAAATCTTGCTGGCTTTCTTCTAACAGACATCTTCAGTGTGAAGCAGACACCAATGTCTCCCTTTGGTCTGTGGCTGCAGGAAAGTGTGGATAACTAACCATTAGCCCTGTCAAACAGGCAAGGAGCTAATATCAGGCTGGTGCACCTGAGCCCGAGGCAGTAGATGCTGCATGCAGCAGCGCGTGTCTCTGTGCTGAGTGATGTGGTGTGGCACAAGGGTAGCTGATTCTTCCTAGGTGTGCCAGCGTGGCACGCTGCCCTGCTGCCTTGCCTGGTGCTCTAGGGAGGCTGTGTTCAATCTGCTGTGTTCAGCACTAATGTGCTGCCAGGTGCTGAGCTGGGTTACTCTGGGCCAGGCTGGGCATCCCCAGGCTACACTGGGACTCCTTTATGTTAGTTATTATTTCATTGCCCCCATCCAAAACCTTCTACCCTCCCTGGGATGTTTTGCCATTCAGCCTGTTTTATGGTGCCTCACTGTTGTGAGCCTGCAAGACAGTCGGATCCCCTCCTTAGCCAAGAGCTAAGAGCAGAAAATGAAAAGCAGTATGGAGAGAGGGTACTCAGGAGAAGAGAGAGTTACCTGATGGGTAACAGGAATTTTGGGTGCTGAACCTTACTTAATCTGTCTTCTATCTCTGCTCTAGGGAACAGAAAAATTCAGCCCTCCTTTTGTTGCATTCTTTAGAGTACAATACTATGTAGAAAATGGAAGAGTAATAAGGTAAGTTCCCCTCTATGGTAGTTACTGTGTTTTGAATTATTCACTGTTTTCTTAGGAGGCAAGTAAAATAACATTTGTTGAGCTCATCTCTGTGAGCTCTCAGAAATAAGCTCAAAAGATTTGCTTTATTTTTTATCTTTCACAGAGTTCCTCACTCAGCCATGAATATTTTACCCTTGAATCATACTTCTTATCCCTATGAAAATAGTGACTGCTTTTCCATCTGTGTTTAGAGAGCAGGTTGAATGACGACAGTATCAAAACACAGTTAATACTCTTCTGCTTGCGTCTTTTGGTTGTATGGAAAGCATCAGATGAATGTACCAAAAATATCTATCTATACTCCAGAGCACGTGCTAATAATTTTGAATGTGTTTTTTGTATGTGAGCAGTGCTCTGTGCAGTCTGTTCCTGGAAATGGACTTTTGTAAGCAGACAAAAGAAATTACTTCATAAGTTTTGCATTTGCAGTCTATTCACATGGAATATGGGCTGCACTCAAAACACCACCACCCTCACCCCTGGTACAGAACAAAGGATGAGGTAGTTAAAAATGAACAACTGACAGAGTTAATTTGCATCAGCACTTCTGGCATCGCTGTGACCCCGGGGCAATCCAAGAGCTGGGATCATTTGGGTGGATTAAAATCTTTACCAAATTTTTGGCATTTGTTCTCATCTTGAACAAAGCTTGGTGGTTTTTTTGGTTTTTCTCTCCATAGTCTTTCATTTTGGATACAAGGGAGTCTTTCTTATAGAGTCTATTTGGCTGTTAGGTGTGTTTTATTTAGTTTTGCTTATAGGTACAAAGGGAGATTGCATATCATTCTACCACTCCTGACATACATATCCTTTAGCATCATAAACAACTTTCTCTTGCACTAGTAATTTAATTAGAGAGGTTTGTGGAGCCATGCAGAGGTAGTTGAATGGCCCCTTCAGATTATACACACACACTTTTCCAACCAGACTGTAGTGTCCAGCACCTCATCTGTACATGCATGTCAACAGCCTGCTTCCCATGAGCTATTACAGCGGGGGCTGTGTGGGTTATCAATGCTATGGGATAGTTATGCCTTATCAGACTATCCCTGTTTAGCAGCTTGAGGAAGAAGACAAAAACAAGCCCAAGGCTCCTGTGTCTTTTGATCTTCCTTGCAAGGAATTGGCTGTTGAAAAGTGCCTTGTGCCTAAGGCAAGGTGAAATGAAAAAGCAGTGCTGGGTTTAGAGGCGAAAGGAGGACAGGTGTGCAAGAAACAGGGCTGGGATTCAAGGGGGTTGGCTCTCTTGATTGCTAAGGGCTTTCCAGAGAAACAGAGTGCTTGATGTAGTCAGTCTCTAAAACAGGTGTGATGTGATTTTCTTTCATCTACCCCTGCCCTAACTTCTTAGATCTCATGTTCGGCAAGATAGGAGCTACCATTTCCCATGTTTGTACAACACTCGGTGGGAGAACACCTTGATCTTGGCTTGGTGCCCCCTACGCACAGCTATATCAGGGTGGCATTGGCACACATCAGGGATGTCAAAGTTTAACCGCTCCTCTCCAAACCAGATATGTTTCAAGGGGCCTTGTCTGAGCCTGAACTTTCTGCTGCAAGTAAATCTACCTTTGTGTCTTGCAGTGATAAGGTGGCACGGCAGCTCTACTACTGCCATCTCAAAGAGCAAGTTCTGATGTCTCGGTGCAACCACAAAGAAGAAATCTACTTCTTGCTGGCAGCCTACAGCTTACAGGCAGACTTGGGCAACTTCAGAGAGAAGGTCCACACTGGCAAATATTTTGAACCTCAGGCTTATTTCCCACAATGGGTGAGTTTCAGGGCATCCTTCTGTCAACAGACCGTATGTGCAGCAGGAGCTATGTTAAGGTGGTACCTAACTGCAGCCACACAATATCCACAACTCCCACTGCAGTGATCAGGCATAGTGGTAAAGTGGCAACCTGAATTTCTGCAGAAGATGACATCTCTTTCCACTGGATGTAGGTGCCCATTTCTCCTGGGCTCACTCATCAGTGAAGTGGGTGGTGTGTAACCTTCCTTGGTGAGGGAATGTATTGGTGTCAAATTAAGAACTGACAGTGCAGCTGTCTAAATGTAATTCTTCTGTGGCTCAAAGGGTTGTGTTTGCAGTGGTACATCAGCAAGATCTGCACAACCTAAGCTCTACAGAAAACCTGAGTGCCTCGAAGCCAAGTCCATTGCCTTTTGTCCCAGTCTCTGGGATGGTTAGACCCAAACTCTAAGGGATAATACTGCTGTGCAATGCCTCTAGTGCTTGCTTTGCCATTAATCTGTAGCTCAACTGCAGTAAAAGGGAAGGGTCTTGAAATGGGTTTGTGTGTTTGTTTATAAGCATGTGAGCATGGGCTGTGACTTTCAAGACCTAGAAATCTAAGAGTTGGTTTAGTTTTCAAATGAAGGCAAAATAGCTAAGACACTGGCAGAGCTGGTTACCTACAGAGAGTTCACCTCTAGTGATGTCAAGGAAACTTGATAAACACTTTAGCTTCCATAAAAATAGAAGAGGAAGCTAGCTTTGCTACAGGTACATCCTTGCAATGTTTGAGGATGTCTGGTGGAGCAGGATGTTCCTTATGACATGCACAGAACCTTCTCTGCAACCTGATTTAGTTCTGGAGCCCCCTTCTCTGCTGTGACAGCAGATTTTAAGCCCAGATGCCTCAGGCAATTGGTCCCCAACCAAGTTGTGTCTCCCTTGATAGGTGGCACTGTCCCCTGCTTTGGGGAGAAAGTTCAGAGCAGTGACAGAAGTTCTACTGGGGAGGCAAGGCTGGTAGAGCCTCATTCATGCATGAGTCTGCATGTGCAGAAATGAGCTTTCTTCCAGGCAAGAAGCCTTCAACCCTTGTTGTTCCTTGTTATATGTTGCCTGGCAGAAGGTAGCTAACAAAGGGCTCGAAAAGGTGGGTCTCATTTGTGCCACTTCTGGAGCCGTTAAAAGTCTTATCACAGACTATTGCTCATCTGGCAAACATTGCAAAAGCCAAGGCAAATCCTGGCTCACCTGCACTGAGCCACAACCCCAAGGAGGTATGTGGGTGACTTATTACATCATTACAAAGAGCAAAATCTGGCAGGCATGGGGACGCTTCTCTCCCTGCCCCTGGGCTTCTATGTGAAGATACTGAGTGATCTCCTCTTTCAACACAAACTCTTCCTCCAGCACGTGCTTCAGATCATTTGGCCAAGGGCTGCCCCAAGCCTTGTGCTGGTGAGGAGAGGTGGTGCTGCCCTGGGGTGATCAGCCTGGCTTTGAACTGTGGTGTTAGCACATCTTTTTGCTGACATGGCACAGCTGATGGCATCAGTGTTGTCCTTCACTGAGCCCAGCCTTTCTCGTGGGAGGGCAAAATCATCTGGCAAGGCATGTCAGGGAGGGCAGAGGTGTTACTAAGTGCAATAAATAGGGGGCTTAATATAAACCAGGTGGTGATGGGGTCTGGTTGTTTTGAGCCTAGGCAGGTTGTTCTGGCAGGATGTTCTCAGGTATCTGGTAGGATCCAGTTTTAAATGCCACCGCTGGTGAGGGATTTTATGAAGTGAATTCAGCCAATGCCCTTCTTGTTTGTCACTGCTGCTTGTGGTCTGAGATGGGGCTAAGCTATCCTGTAGCCTTGTATGGTGAGGGCATGTGGGCAAGCATGGAAACTGGGCACTTACAAGGCAAAGAGCAAATGGCCCAGTGTGGGTTTTTCTACTGCTTAGCAAAGCCAAATGCCTGCCAGCTACTCATAACAGATAAATACCTTGAGATAGTGTTATCCATCCCTTTGAGGATGGAAATGCTAAACAAGGTAATGCGTAGTTTCTAGTCTTAAAAGGACCACCTACCATTTCTGCAGTGTTTAGAGATGTTGCTGTTGATTGTGTTGGCATGCAGAGCACTATTTGTTATCTGCCTACAAGCATTTATGGATGCCAGGGGTTAGAAAAGCTAATTCCAGTAATTAAAATGAAAAGAGCTGACACAACCTCTGTAGTCCTGGTCTGTTACAATTTTGCCATCTAGGATCTGTTTGGAGACATTGGTACCATCTACTTTAAATGCTTATCCTCCAGGGAGGTAGAGGTGAATGTGGATTAACATCTTGAGGGACTGTATGAACCTCCTCCATCTCCAGTCTCTGCTTTGTTGCCTCCCGTGGGGATTGCTGAAGAGTTGCTGACCTGTTTGTTTTCCTTGCGGTTTAGATAATTGCAAAGAGAGGAAGCAACTACATCTTGAAACATGCCCCAGAGATGCACCGAGAACAGCAAGGGCTGAGTGCTAAGGATGCAGTGCTGAAGTTCATTAAGGAGTCCTGCCTGCTGGAAGATGTGCCTGTCCACTTCTACAGGCTGCAGAAGGTTAAACAAATCCCTTCTTATTTTGACCTTCTCTCCCATCATTAATTGGGTGCACCACTGAACTTGCAAAACAAGTCTAAAACTTTCAGCCTACAAGGCCTGTCCCCACAAACAAATCTGTTGTCGATACACAGGTATAGCTGGAATCTAGTTTTGTTCCTTGGCCAAGAAACTGGCGGCAGAATGACAGAACTTGATTTTTGTCCCTGCCTGTCAATAGGCTCACACCAGGGAATCACAGAGAAGTCTTTTTTTGTTGTTGTACAGTCAGTTGAAATGGTGACAAGAGGTTGGCTAGCTTTCATAAAAATGCCATGTAATAACTGAGGTGACACTGAGTCATCTGACTTTCTTATTCCCTTATGCCTCCAACCCTGTCAGAGTGGTTGGTGTTTTTTTAGCTGTATGTCAGTTTTTGGATTCCTGTGTTGTTTGTCCCTGAGTTTTAGACTCCCTAGCCAAGCCAGCTTAAACAGAATGTGCTTTGTTTTCACATGCTAAGAGAGTTTAGGTCTAGAATTAGAAGTATTCTGTTCAGCTTAGAATGAGTGAAACCTGCCTGTGCAATTAGGAATGTCTTGGATCTCTTTTTCCCAAATGGAGATACTCAACTTTGTCAGACTCATAATTAATTATCTTGATTGGTTGTGCTCAGTGGGAATTATGTCTGGAAGGTATCTATGTCCTTTGACCAGATCTAGCAGTTCTGGTTACTGGATTTTTCTGGAGGAAATAAGTTCCAATTTGGTCTACAGGTCTACAGTCCAGGCTTAGTTTCAGTTCCTTGCAAATTGTAGATGCTCCCCCTACCTATCCTCTGTCCTCACAGTTTTAATTCCAATACTGTTAATGATGCAGTCATAAGATGGTTGGTTATATTTGAATGCCATAAGAAATCCACCTGGCAGGACAGGATATAATTTATATGTGAAAGCACCGGGGCTGTGAAATGGTTGTTCTTAATATCCAAATTCCTATCTAACTTGAACTTATATTTTATGCATTGCTGACTCCTTCATGTGCTGTTTGCTCTACAGTGTGCTCTTCTTCCTGCTGTGTGACACAGTTATCTCATCTTGTGAGATTCCCTCTTCCTAGGTGATACCTGGGTCACACACAGGGGTGCCAGGTGAATGTGTTGGTGTGCCAGCTGCCCTGAGTTTTCAATAGCAGTTACTTTCGTCTTATGCCCTCCTCATGCCTGCTACTGAGGTTGGGAACTCTGAAGGAAAACACAGCACTGAGCACCGTGTCTCCCCTCCAGACCAATACTGATTTATGAAGCTCTTAGGAGGCAGAAAGCATTTCCTAATGACTTCAGACTGGAGACATGGATGGTACTGGGGCAAAGGGGGAGGTAATGGGATGATACAAGTATGAGGCTTGTATCGTACATGCCAGATGAGGAGAGTAAATTCTGATAGCAAGTTAGAGTTCTGTGAGCCCATAAATCTTTACCCCAAAATTTTCTTCCTTCTCCTCGCAAGAAAGGTATGTGTTCCCCTCCCTTAGTCTGCCATGCCAGGAAGGACTGAAAGAACTAGTTTCTGATATTTTTTTGGTCTTCAAGCAAAGGAATCTCATTAGAGACAGTGTGTCATACCAAGATACAATATGAGGAAAACCAAGGCAGTATTCCAACAGAGCTGCAAACATTTAAGATCACCTGCTCAGAACACTGAGGTCAAAAGGTTATAAAGAAAGTTTATGTAACTCCTGGGCATTGATTAGCCCTCTCCCTGCCAAGGGACACCTAAGGTCCAGCATGTCCCTGCGTTTTAGCAACAGTGCTGTGGCAAGGAGAAGGGGACACATGTCCCTTCTGTTTTGGGCTTCCTGTCACCTACAGTGGTGCATGTTCATGGTTACAGCAGAAATGGCACATAGCAGTACGAGAGGTTACAAGGTACCTCTGAGAGCAGTCATGCAGTCATGCTCTCAGATCACTAAAACTGGATTGCCTGGCCAAGGTACCTAGGGTGTTTGTTTGCTGGTGAAATGCTTGAGTTGCCAAGCAAGAGGGGATTTTAGGTGTAGATATTTCAGGGGTCAACAAGGCAAGGTGCCTTTTACAAACACAATAAAAACTGAATGAGCTGATGGCATCTGCCTGATAGAGGAGTCCTGCTACCTCTCCTGCAGTAGGTGCCAGAACAAGAGTGTGGTCTTTGTAGATTAACCTTTTACTCTGAGCTCTTCTGTTCTTTCAGGATAAGAAGGAGGATCGCCCGTCAGTTATCCTGGGCCTGACCCTCAGAGGAATGCACATCTATCAGGTAACAGACTGCTGTGAAAGCCTTCTGGTGTAGCATTAACTCTGCCCAGCTCCCTGTCCTCCCCCCAACCACGGCTCCTCTGCCTCCCCTGCGAGCACCAGGCCCCGCATATCTCACATTCTTGGTTGTTTGCAAATTCTTTGCACATCGCTAACTCCACCCTGTACCTGCCAGTCCCTGTGTCACTCTGAGCTTGATGTATTGCAGGAGGTGAACCACGTTCGACAGCTCCTCTATGACTTTCCCTGGTCACACATCGGAAAGCTGGCGTTTCTGGTGAGTATGACGGAACAGAGGCCATCTGGAAACAGGCTGTCTGCCTGGGACCTGGCAAAGCCTGCTCTGCCATGTCAGGTCCTGTTACTCATAAACACAAGACTGAAGCTATCTCTGGTAGCTTTGCGGCTGGAAACATGCTCATTTCATTGGCATCTCTCCTCTTCGTGCAGGGGAAAAAATTCGAGATCCAGCCAGATGGTTTGCCTTCTGCACGGAAACTGGTTTACTACACAGGTTGCCCCTTCAGGTCACGGCACTTGCTGCAGCTCCTCAGCAACAGTCACCGGCTCTTTCTCAATATCCAACCGGTGCTGAAGCAAATCCAAAAGCTGGAGGAGGCTGAAGGTATGTGATGGAAGAGCAGGTGACTTTGGTAAGGGGAAGAGTTAGGCTCTGCTGTTGCTTTATGCTGGCTGCTCTCTATCTAATTAATGGTGTTTCTGCCTTATCAGGAAGCCAGTGAGAGAAATAGATGTGTTAGGTATGTTTCAAGTCCATTACTGGGAAATGTTTATGGTTCTCACATTGCTAAATTGTGGTCAGAAAGTGTGAGTGCAGTAGAGGTGCAATGTCTTACTTTAAGTAAGGATATATTTGCTCTTTATGCTCCCAATTTGTGCACATTTGACACATGTTCCTAAGTGGAAGTAATTTTGAATAAAAAGCTTTCCACTGGGATTAGATCGTATTGTGTTCAAGCAGCAGTGCAAGTTGTGAGCCTATGTCTTAATTTTTTAGTGCCCTTTACTAAAGATTGCACACAATTTAGTCTATAGTGTCTGCCAGTTAAGAGCTAGGAGTTGCAGGTGCTAGAGCCCAAGAGCAGATCAGAACTCCCAAAATTTGTCTCTTCTGATGGGGTTCCCTCTCTGTAGCAACAGTGATGTGAACTGACAGTCCCTAGTATCCTTCCAGACAAATTTCATTCATTTCATTACTTCCCAGCTCGCCCTGTTCCGTTTTCCAACTCTGCAAGCTGGATCTCCTACAACTTCTCAGCCTGCCTCTACCTGGTGACTGTTTTTAATGCATTGCATGGGTTTTCTTTCAGAGGATTGTGTCCTTTTCCCTCTAGCCTTCTGAATGCCTTTTTCATCCTACTTCTTTCCTAAGTGCTGTTGCCTGCATTCACCATTCATGCACTTTCTGTCTTCCCTGGGCTTTGTAAGGCTTGTGTTGTTATGCTCAAGGTCAGTAGAAGGCAGCCAGCAGCAGCTGGTAACCTGTGTCTTGTTGGAAACTTATTTCTGGTTACTTCCCATCTCAACTAACTAAGGAATGTAAGCAGTGATTACTGTTTGTGTGGAATCGGTGTACAGGGCAAGGCAGTGCTTGGTCTCATCTAGCTTGGTGATTTGTCTTTCTCTTCAGTAGGGTTATAGAAGTGGCCTTGAGCTGTGTGGGTGCAACCAGTGGCACGTGCCAGTTACCTGTAGAAAGGCTCACTAACCAAGTGTGTGTGCAAAAGGCCCTAGGTTAGTCTGTGTCTACTAGTGTCTCATGGATTTCTTGACCACCCTTAGCACGCCTCTCTGTAGGTAACAGAACAACCCGTCTGAAAATAATAAATCATTAATAAATACCAGCCACAGTGATCCTGTTCTTGGCTGTCTCCACATGTACTTGACTGTTTAAGAAGATATCATTGCACTCTGTTCTTAAAGACTGAGCACTTGGGTTAGCTGAGTAATTCTCCCCTCTCCCCCTCTCCCCCCCCTTTTTTTATCTTCAGTTTGGAAGCTACTATTTTCTGTATCATAACTGCCTCTACCTGCCTGTTCTAATTCAGGAGATGCTGGCTTTACTGCAAGCATGACTCACTAATTCTTTTACAACTAGCTGAGCATCTTGGTATCTGCTGAGGAAGCAAAACACAAAGCTGTCCCTGTACCTGTTCAGTAGCTGCAGCAGTTGTTTCTTAATGGTTGGTTTGTCCCAGTCCATGTTATTTTTGCTACTCTTCAGTCCTGCTTAAAATTCCCACTGGCTTCTCTCTTTCTTCCTCAGAGAAGAAGCGCTACCGGGAGTCCTATATCAGTGACACACTGGACATGGACCTAGACCCATGCGATAAGAATTCTCGTGGCAGTGGGAGCAGCGGGGGCAGCCGGAGGGACAACCGCCTCTCACGCCAGTCCACGGGGAGTCACGGCAGCTCCCACACATCAGGCATTGAGGCTGACTCCAGGCACCGGGTGTCAGTGGAAATGTCAGTGGATGAGCCCTTCAGTATCGACCGAGTGCACAGGAAAGAGAAATCCTGTAGCTCAACCATCAGCTACGGCAGCTCAGGCATTGACAGTGGCAGCAAAGGGCGGGCTGAAGATGACTCTCAGGATGATGGTAAAGGCTTTGGAGATGCAGATCAACTTCTAAACCTGCTCTTTTCTACTCCTGCAGGAAAACAGGGAGTAAAAGAATATGAAGCAGCTTGGAGCAGAAGTGTAATGCTAACCCTACTCCTGCTGCTCTCTTCCTCCTAGAGCTTGAGCTGGCAGTAGATGAGCCAGAGGAGGTGCCTGTAGATGAGCCTTTAGAGGGAGACCAGTTAGAGGAGGCCACTGTGGGAGAATCTGTTGAATCTCTTCCTCTAGATGCTGCTAGCTGCCAAGGTGAGATGGCTTTCTGCTACTTCTCAATGCTTTTCTTTAGGCTTTAGCACCCGACATAATCTGAGGGGATGTAAGAAAGCTGTATCTTCTTCAAACTACTGCCAGTACTACTTATTGCCCTACTGCAGCATGATTTGAAGTCAGCTCATCTAGAAGTTAAAGGCGAGCACCCTTTATTGTACTGTGCTGCTCTCTTCTGTCCTCCTCAAGGTCTCCCTTCTCCAAATTTGCCAGGTTTATACTCGGTTAATGCGAACAGATGACCTTTTGTCATGAAAGAATTTTCTGTAAAATCTTGTATACCACAAAACAGACAAGGTGTTCAACCACAGATTAACGGGCTAGTCACAGGGATGAACAGGTAAAGGTCTGTGGCTTATAATACAGGGAATGCCAGAGAATGGAGTCGCACAGAAACTGTCTGGCCATAAGACACATAGCCTTTATAGCAAAGCAAGATGGGTGAATATGGGACACATTGGTGAGAAGTTGTATTCTTGAGGTTTTTAAACATTAATCCTTAGGGGCAAAAAGGAGTACTTGTGAGCAAACCTTCCAGAGCGCTGAGGGTGCTTACTGATGTAATCTATACCTATAAGCCAGCACTGCTTGAATGTGGCCTGTGAGAATGACTTCCCTTTTCTGCAGCCCACAAAACCTCAAATCTGCAATGCTTCTTACATATTCCTTCTCCTTTGTAGCTATAAATCGGGAATCACTGTCTGTGGTGCAAGTCACGCTAATAAAAACAAGAGGCCAAAGTGTGGAATCCCTTCACCAGGTAAGGGGGGTGCTCAGCAGGAGGGTCTGTGTGTGGGCATTGAACCAAGGTCTAGTGCAATGGAAATCAGGTGTAAATGGATCAGCTGTAAATCAGGTGACCTTAACTGGTCTGGATTTGTCTGATTTTTAATTGGTGTAACCAAAACCAGCTGTTGGCCAGCTACGGCTCACTAGGAGGAGGATGAGAGTAGCCTTTGGGTCCAGAATAGTATAGGGAGGTTTGGAGCTATTGGTGGGAAAATCTTGCAATCCAGCTCTGTCTGCCTTCCAGAAATGGGAAATGGAAAATAACCCACTTCCAAATTTTCAGTGCAAGATA
This sequence comes from Melopsittacus undulatus, assembly GCF_012275295.1. Lineage (NCBI taxonomy): Eukaryota > Metazoa > Chordata > Aves > Psittaciformes > Psittaculidae > Melopsittacus > Melopsittacus undulatus. The sequence goes on along the minus strand of NC_047529.1, from coordinate 86,582,981 downwards.
GAGCCAAGTCATAGCCACACATCCATGCAGTTTGGATATGCATTGCAAACTTGATAATCTTCCTGTTCCTGAAGCCAAAAGGATCTCACATCAGAGCAAAACCAGATGCTCAAGCTCCTAATTACTATCATTTGTGTGATTATACTATGCGTGTGCTTAAGTCTTTGTTGTCAACATTTTCTTTTCATCAAGCCCTTGAGAAAAGACAACTATATATGGTAAAATATGTTATATCATAAGTTGTGCTTGGAAAAAGCCTATTAAAATGTCTTTCTAAGGCCAAACAGTATTTCTTTTCAAAGTATAGCTGTACCCACTGGGGTAGATAAAAAAGAAAACCAAAGCCAAGCCTCCATCATTTCTTTCCTGAATCCAAATTAGCCTTATCTGCTAAAAGAATGGTTTGGGTTTTTAACCTTTTTTTTTTTTCCAAAGCTGAACAAATCCTAATGAACTTATTCCTGTATGAGTGGAGTGACTCAAAGAATGCAAGGCAGGGAGTGCGCATCTTGCTTAAAGTAATGCTTTTGATGTTAATGCTTTTACCAGCACATGCTTTGTACTGTTAATTGATCAGGAAGCATCTGTTTTATAAGCATGTTTCTGATCAACACAGGACTGTCTAAGCAATTGCAAAAACCTGGCTGCCACTTTTATACTTTAAAAACCCACAAACTTCCTTAGAAGGCCATGCTGCAGGACTGGATTTCCTTAGCATTGACTAGACTATACAGCATGTGCCTGTTTCTGGGAGCACAGCTGAGCCAGCACAGGATTTCCTCAGGGTAGTTTTTAATTCCCATCCTGTGGAAGTGAGAGAAGTGATACTGGGAGGAAGTTTTCTGCATTCCTAATAGAAGTATCTTGGTTAAAAATTGCATCCTTGAAATCAGCCTTAATATTAGCATTTAAAAGCTGATAATTAAGAGACAGAGTAAGAAAAAACAGGTGGGGAAGTTGGAAATGTCTGGAATGGTCAGTAATTTCTCCACAGAGGCTGAGTCACTACAGCTTGTGTAGTAAGACACTGCCCCTGGGAATTATTGCTGGTATGCCACTCCGGTTTTCTTCATTGCTAAACAAAGTTATGTAGATGAAACTGTATGTCACATTTAGTTAATTTTGGATACTGTAGCACCATTAGGTGTTACACCATTTTGGACACGAGTTTGCATGGTTGCCTTCTTGAACCTTCTTTTGAGCTTATTAGATCTTCACTAACTCAGCAATTTCAAGCAGTTGGAGTAACTTTTTGTCATGTGCACTTCCTCCATTCGAGGATGACTGCATGGGTCTGCCAAGAAGTACGAGGTTAGTCAGGTGCCAATACCTGTCAAGTATTTGGCACATTGTACTGGACACTGAGGACACTGTGCAGACAGATCAGGATCTGGCTGAATGTGGCAGAGCAGCTTAATGCACTTGTAATTCCTCAGTGGTGCACAGCTTCTTCATTAAGCCAACATCCTTCAGGCTGATGGGGCTCTTTTGAAGGAGCAGAAGAACAATTCTGGGAAACTCATAGCATGAATAGCCAGCAACCTTAGGCTGTGTCTGAACTCATTGTCTTATTCCTGTGTGTGTGACTGAACTGACAGGTCAGATCGCTCAAAAACAGGAGCTGCACAGACCAGCACAGCCAGAGTTTGGATGACATCCGCCTTTACAAGCATCAGCACCCACCACTAAGTGCCACGCTGTCTTCAGACACGTCCCACAGCTACACATTTGGCTGCAGCCTGGAGGATAAGCTGTCTATCTATGGCTGTGTTTATTCCACAGCAGACTGCAAAACTAAGTCTGCTCTTTATGGGAAGAGATCCATGAACTGCCTCTCCTTGGATCTTCTTGGAGAAGACCAGCTCCCGGAGGAATTTGTGGTGTAATGAGATTGGAGCTCTTCCATACCAGGAAACAGCTCGTCATGGAAATATATACCTCATTAACACATGTGATGTCACTCTGGCTCTTGCAGGAGATTGTGAGCAGCTTTGTTATTCAGCTCCATAATCAGTAAGTGGCATCACTTCTGCAGACCTGACTAAAGGGCAAATCAACTGGAGTGTAGCACTTAATGTTTGCATTTGAAGTGTCTGAGCAAAAAATTAAAGTGACCTGCACCATTAGCAGTGATACAACCAACATAAAAACCAAAAACCCTGGACCAAAACTGGCACTGAGCTAGTAAAGCAAACACTGTCTTAAATGGATTTATCAGAAAGAAATTTGAAGTTGGTGTCAGTTTATCTTCCTGCCTTTCTTTTGTGGTTCACTTAAGTTAACCAAACTATCTGTACACTAGCATTGTCTTGAGTATGTGCTGCTACACCACTGCCAAACAGCTGTCAGGTCAGGATATACTCTGAGCACATTTGAAGGGCCGTGTATGGAAGTGTCTAGCCTGTGCTGTTGTAATGAACACAAGTTGCCTGTTTGCTTTACTGGGAGCAAGACCTGCTCTGCCAGAAGTTCTTCTTTTTGCTTTTTTTTTTTTTTTCCTTGCAAGCATCCAGCCAAATACATTGTGTGTTCTGTCTTCCTTTTTTCTTTAACGCAACAAATTGAAATGTCTCTCAGCTGTTTACTACTACTGCTGTGATGCAGACTGGTAAATAAATGCTTATATCTTTAGGGAGATGGCGCAGGGAATAAAACAAGTGACTTGTCTTCTGTGCTCTCAGGAGCAGCCAAGTTAATTGACTGGCTCTTGAAGACAGGAGTGTGACTGGAGAATTTGTCCAGGCATGATCACCCCTTAACGCTGAATCATACTTTAATGTTGTTCTTTTCTTTGTTTTTAATAAATCTGTTTCTTAAAAGTCTTTCCCTCTGCTTAGGAGGCAAGTATGGACCAGAGAGAAGTCACTTTGGAAAGGACAGGTGGAGTGACTGTGTCCTACTTAGTCATGGATAGGTCATGCAAATGTGTGTGTGGTGCTGCAGGGCTGGCAGTGATGGAAGCATAGGATGTTTGTGTGTCAAACAAAGGGTACTTTTTTGGTGATTTTGAGTGGTGGAGCTGGCTGCGCTGGCTCTCACTAGGAAAATAATGGTTATTATGCTGTTTGATGGAAGCATTTGGTGTGGAAAGCATCCTGCTACCTTGTTACACCCAAATAAGTCTATGTTCATTTGATTTCCTTCCCTGCCTTTCCGCAGTACCTCCTCTCCGTATCAATTCCCAGCATTTGGGAAGCTTGTACTTACAGGCATGTGTAACCTGTGCCCAGGTTTTGACAGCCTTGCAGGTGGAAGCTAATATTTTTTTGCAAACTCTAGAAACAGACTGATACTGGTTGAGGAAGTGCTTGTTGTGCAGTGCCTATCACTCAAAAGCTGAAGACAGCCAGGTTCAGGGAAGGAAGGAAGCCAGACCACAGTGAAAAGGGTTGGACCTGCTGCTTTGACAGTGGGCTTGCAGGCTTAATTGTGTTCCCATAACTTATTAGAATCGTAGATCTGTGAAGTTTTTCAACTCCCTGTGTCTATCCAAGTGAGTGTGGTGTAGAGACAGAGTGTGAAGGTGCATCTGCATTTACTAAAGTGGCATCTGTGGTTGTACATCTCCCGAGATGAATCTGGCACCAAACCCTACCTGTGAGGAATGAATGATGAGCACAAGCTCACCATAGTCATGACTTATTTGACTGTGACCTCTTTGATCATACTACTCTTCCTTTTTGTAATGAATAATTAGGAGCTGTGTATTCACCATAACCTCTTTTATTCTAAGCAAAGCCAAAATGCCTTTACAGAGTACCTGAGGTGCATTTACTTAATCCAAAATAAACTCTCCTAAATGGATCTAAATGGACAAGTGGTCCAGTCCAGCATCCTGCTGTTGGTTGCTCCCTGTTACCTGGGCCCTGTTTGGCCATAAGCCATGGAAGACAAGGCACAGCCCAGATTCAGGAGGCTTGGGGCTGTGCTGCAGGGAGCAACCTTGGTTTTGCAGCATCACAGAGCTAGAGGTATGGTTTTTATAGCAGTGGTGCCTGTCTGTCCAAGGGAAAGGTGGGGGGTCTGGAGCGCCTGTCCTGCTAAACTTGCTCTCCAACCATGCAGACACAGTTACTTGTGCTTGTGGCAATGTCTGTTAACAGGAAAGAACCTCAAAACTCAGTGGGTATAGTTGTTTGGAAAAATGTCATAAAATGTGTGTGCACCACATGCGCACATCTGTGCACACTTGTCTCAAAAGACAATCCCATTCATACCTGCTTCAGCCTAACCACCTTACTGAAGTGGTGATTGCCACAAAGCAGATTGGTAGTTTCTTGCAATTACTAAGCACTCGATGGATGTGGTGAAATCCACCTGTAATACTGCTGTCGCTGGCTGTAAAGCATACCAATACTCAAAACTAGTGTAATTGGCTCTTGCATGAGCATCCACTGCCTTGTATGTATGTAAGGTTTTCTTGTATTTATTCATGGCTGGTGGGGAAGGCAAACTCTCAAGGTCTGTCTTCTCTCGGTGGTTTATGCAGCTTCCTCTAGAACTGCAAGTTACATATGCATATGAAGGGGAGACTGGACACTTTTGTGTATAGACTGATAATGAATGAATATCTTACAAGCACTGTGAATATCTATTATGCAAGTTTTTGTATTCATATAAAAAAAAAGAAAAAACAAGAAAACAAAAACCCCAACAAAACAGCCCTGTTCCTGCTAGTAATAGGCCTATTTTTTGTTTGTATTTGAATTTAGAAGGTCTCTTGCTGTTTTCAGTTTGGATTAGTTTGGTAGAGGGTAACGTGTAAGCATTTATTAGCTGATGGTAGAAACTAGCTGCCAATATTTGTATATATTTGTAAAATACTCATGGTATAATCACTCTATTTTAATGATAAAAGTTTCTCCTTTCCATGAAAGGAATTTCTTGTTAAAATAAAATATAAATAATTATATGTATACCTGCAATAAAGTATGGATAGAAAAAGGTAATTGTCTATCTTCGTTATTTTTTCTCTTTAAGTGGTGCATGTCAGTGACATCTTCCTTGTGTGATAGGTAGGTTGTAGACATGAAATTGCTGCCAGGCTGTAACCCATATGATCTTGGCCATATGGTCTTGCCCCAGAGGCACTGTAGTCCCTGGAAGTCTTTTTCTTCCCTGCCACTCTTGGAAGCCAGTTTGGCATCATGCTGCTGTCAGGCACTGAGGCCCCAGTCAAGTCAGGTTGGAGTCAGTGGGAACAGTGATGGGAGGTGAATCTGAAGAGACAAGTTGAGCTGCTTATGGTGGCTGGTCAAGAACACTGAGTGTGTGGACTCCCGGGGATTTAGAGAGATGTGCCAGCATCCTGCCAGTGGCTGCGTCTGAGGATGGGCACATGAGCCCAGGTGATGCAAAGTGCTGCTGAGGAGCACTCAGCCACAAGTCATCTAACCTGCTGGCCTGGATAAAGGAAAGTCTGGCTTCTCTTGATGCATGGACCTATGAAGGGATGCCATAGTATAACTATCCCCATCCTGAAGAAGCTTGCTGACAGGGGTTCCCTTGTAAATGCAGGGAGGAGTTTTGGGGTGATGGAAGGAAGGGACTGGGTTACACATGGAGCTTTCTATAGAGGTAAAATAATAGGCAAATACAAAGTCACCTATACCTGAATGGTTTTGTCACTTTTTGTTTCCTTGCTTTGCAAGTAATAGCATCTTCTTTCCTGTTAGAGCGCACTGCTGCTCACCGGGATATACAGAATGGTTTTGTGTCTGAAGATGGACCCTCTCATGGCACCAGCAAATCCTGTGTGGGCTCAATAAAGTGATACAGCATGGGAAGGGGGGAATGTGGTGAGATGTGCTAACTGCTCTATGGAGGTAAGGTGTGTGCTCAAGCTGATGTATAGCACACCCAGGGATTCTGCGTGAAGTGGGAGCAGCTCCTCAGTGCGGTTCTTGGTGGTTTGAGACACCAAAGGCTCTCTGACCCGGTGTTTCAAGAGCCTCAGCGCTTCTGAGCAACAACTGGTCACAAAGTCTCAGGGCATGCCCCCTCCACGTCTTCCCTAGCTGCTGCTGCTGCTGCCGGTGCTGTTGCTGCCGGATAAGCTAGGTGCAGCTGGCACCGGCCGAGCGGCCTGTCCGACCGCCCCTCCCGCACTAACAACGGGCCCCGGGCTGGGGCTGAATGGGGGCGCGGGGCAGGAGCCAGCGGCCATCGCGGCGCTCCTCGCTCGGGCCAGGGTCCGCCCGTGCCGTGTGGCGGCAGTGCCGGGCCGGACCGCGAGGCGGCGCCCGAGGAGCATGGCGGCCGCTGCCCGGTGGGTGCCGGCTGGCCCGAGCGGCCTCCTGCAGAGCTGGCGGCGGGCCCGGCCTGTGTCGGTGCCACGTCCCCGGGGACAGAGCGGACACCCCGGGGGCGGCAGACCGGACTGCCCGCAGGACGCGGGCGCACGGCCGGCTGTGAACGTGGGTAGGCCGGAGGGCCCACGCAGGACAAAGTGCCGTGTTTGAGCGAGCAGACCCCCAGACCTGCTGTGGCCATCAGGAGCTCGCCAAAGCATGTCCAAAACGTGGTCCCGGGTCATGGGGCAGCGTCCCTTGGGCTCGGGGGAGCATGTCCGGTTCTTGCAGGGAGGGTTGTATGTCTCAGCTACACTGGGAACAAAGCCTCTGCTTCTCCGTCCCTGGGAATCTTGGCATGGGATGCTGGTTTGTGAAATGGTGACGCTAGTTCACAAACTCCCTCCAATAAGTCAGCATATGGAAGCCAAGACTGACAAGGAGCAATGGCCGTAAACTAAACCACAAGAAGTTTCACCTCAGCATGAGGGAGAACTTCTTTATGTTGGGGGTGGCAGAGCTCTGGATTGTGGAGTCTCCCTCTCTGGAGACATGCCATACCCGCCTGGACCTGTTCCTGTGTGACCTGCTCTAGGTGGCCCTGCCTTGGCGGGGGGGGGGGGGGGGGGGGGGGGGGGGTGGGCCAGATGATCTCCAGGGGTCCCTTCCAACCCAAACCATTCTGTGATTCTGTGCAATGTAACCACTGGGATGTGATGATGGAGAAATGGGAATTAATGGGAAGGACTTCTTCCCCCACGGATTATTTAACTTCTTGCATCCAAATGACATTTTATAAAGTAAACCCACCTCAGAATAATTCCCACCCCTCCTTTGCTGGCATTTTGCATCCCTGCACCTTGTTTCAGGGGGGCACACTCCAGTCCATGGCCGTTCTGCATTTTCACACTGCTGGTCAGCCAGGTACCAGCTGCGTCTGTCATTTTTTAAGAGGAGATTGTAGCTGTTAGTGTAAGATCCAGATAGCATTGGAAGTCTGTTGTTCTACCACAGAGATGTAATGAACAAAGATCATATTCGTCCGTTCTGGTAGACTGGAGGAGGAGCTGAATATGGGCTATTGACAAGCATAGCTGTGGTATTTTAAAATTCTGCTTTATATTTTTCCTGGAAGTATCAGACTCACATTTTAATCTAAAATCTCATAAATGTATTTATACCAGTCTTTATTTTTCTTTCTCAAATCACTGCTGTTCTCAATATTCAGTTAGAGAATTAGGTATGGCATTTGCTAGAAGCCTTAATTCTCAAGCTACTAAGTGGAAAATACCTCTGAATGCTTTAGCAGCAGTGTAGAAAAAATTAGTTTGCATTAGCCACATAACGTCCTCAGCCTCTTTGCTATGACCAGCTGACAAATAGCCCAAGCTATTTGAGGACTGTGGCAACAGTGACTGATTCCCATGGCCACATTCCCCACCCTTGCAGGAAATGAAGCTTTGAATGTGGCTCGGTCTCTTAACCAGGGGTTTCAGACTGGAAGGACACCTCCCTGCTCTTCTGCTGGGTGCAGCCTTTGGGCTTACCCTCCCCTCATACCATCTCAGACCCAAGTGTGTTCAAAAGAGCTCTGGCTATCGGGGTGGAGACCCCTGAGCAAAAACACATGCTATAGGAAGCCAGGTACTTTTCTCTCCTTGGTGCCTAACTTTGGGGGATGACAGCGAGGAGGCTTTCTGGCCTCTTCTGAGGTATCTGTGCTTGCCCACCACTAGAAATAAGGTCTGTGGTGCAGTTTATTGTCGTTCCTGGTGGTGGTATTGAAATCTTTCTTGTCTGGCTTGTGGGCTGTGCTCCTATATTTAGGGTGTGTGTAAGGAGGGAGCATGGGAAGCTGGACTGGCTTTTGTCTGTAGCATCCCCTGAAGTGGATTCTGAGCTCTGTGTTTGCAGGAACAGCAATGCCTCCTCCTCTCCTCTGGTATGCATAAACAGCTGGGATCAAGGAGGGTTTTCTGCTCTATGGTCTTTCTGTAGCTAAAGCAAAATTTTTACTATGGTCTTTTTAGTTAGACATGAAGAGAGGGCTCCATAATCCCTCTGTTAAAGTGCTAATGGGCTATGAGATACATTTTGGTGAGCTCCCATTCTTGGGATGGCTGAGAAGAACATGCCAGTCATCAGAGTGGGTGCATTAATGCAGGTGAGATACTTGGGCCAAGGGGACACTATGAGTACTGCCAGCTTTGACCACATTTCTTGCAGGTATTGCAGTGCTCAGTGTTTTCTTTTCAAAGCCTCAGCTCCCTGAGTCACGCTTTTGCTCAAGGCTCACAGCTTTTAACGAGAAAAACAAGGAACCCTTCCCAGCACACCTGGCTGAAGGGAAAGTTTGGCAATAGGACTGCTCCAAGGACCCATGCCAGAAGGTCAATAAAGGGAGCCCCCAAATACAGGTGTGTATTTGAACATCTAGATCCAAACTCACACTCAAGAAATGCTTTAAGACTGGGAGTGCAGATGTGAGGCCTTCCTCTGAAGTGGCAGTGCCCCTGCCAGCACTGGCATTCCACTTGCCACATCCTGCAGCAGGGATGAGAAGCAGGGCTTGCTGTGGGAGCAGCTGGGCATGATTTAGCTTAACACGTGCCCTGCAAATAATAGAGAGAGTACAAACCAGTGCTTCCCAATCTGCTTCAACACAAACCACTTTGAGATCCAAAGAAGGATTACTGCTGAAAAATATAGGGTAGTATGCTGAGGGAGAGCTCTACAGCCACAGTGCTGGTTTTATCCTATTTTCAGAATAAACAGAGGAGAGTAAGAGCTCGTGAAGGCTGCCTTTCCCAAGGACATTGCCAGAGCATCAGCTGATCTTTCAGACAGCCCTGAACCTTTAAGGTTAACAAGCTTTAGTGATTTTCCAAAGCTGCTCCCTGTGTCTGCTGCTACCACCACTCCAACCCTGCTTTGTTGATGCTATCCTGCAGGCTCAGAGCTGCCTCTCTAGTGTCAGGCAGGTGTCCACATTGCTTTAAATACAATTCCTTCCCATGTAAAGGATGTATGAATAAAACACAGAGCCCCTTGAGGCACAGGGACAGCTGCTTCAGTGGTGACATCCCATGTGTGGAGGAGCACAAGGTGGTTTCTGATGTCCCTCAGCTCCCACAGCAGTGGGCTGGAAAGAAAGGGTTCCTTTGGCTCAAGTGTTTACCTTGCTGCAGCTGGTAGCAGGTCCAGGTGAAGATGCCTCCACATAAGGGCAATCAAGGCACAGGAAATCAGCTCTCTTCTGAGGAGAGGAACCAGGGAAAAGAGGAGGTCTTTGTAGATCTTCTGGGAGAAGTTATCAGCAGGCTGTGGTGTCATGGTGCTGTGGAGGAGCTGCCCAGGGAAGAAGTAAGGAGAGCTCTGCTGGGGTGGTGGGGTAGGGCTTGCTTCTCACTCTTGCCTTGTTCACTATAGAAGTCCTAAGCAGTTGCTGGAATGCAGTCTGGAAACTGCCCCTTCCTTCCCTCTGTCAGTTGTGTCCTAGTGGTGAGGCTGCTGATGGCATGCATTGGTGTAAGGATATAACCTGCAAGGACTGCAGTCAGTGATGGCATGGGCGATGGCAGCAGTAACTTGGCAGGGCCTTGGTAAGAGACTCTTGTGATTATTGCATCAGTAGGCCAGGGCTTATTGTGTGTCTGACTGTCCTTATTTTATCTCTTGTTTGTGGCTCTCATCTGGAGTTTGAGGCTCTCCTAAAAGAAGGGCTCCGCAGTTCTAGTGTCTTGGGTTGCAGAGGACCTTGGCCTCACATGTGTTTATTATCCAGCAGTGTCCTCTCCCATGTGGCTGCTGAGTCTGACCTCCTGGGAACAGCCTTTTGTGTCTGCAGACCCCAGATACCTGCAGTACGAACAGCTGAGTGAAGGTGTCAGCTTGGGACATGGTGGTGGGACACTGCAGGGACTTGCCTGGTGGCGGTGCTGCTTGGAGAGAATGGGTGGGAGGCACTATCAGCCTTCTCCAGGGGACTCTTAGACCTGCTCTGTTAAAAGCAGGTGCCTAAACTGAGGCTTTGGCCAGGGTCTGGCAAAACCTTGGCCCTGTTTGAGGTTTCTCAGGGACTTCATCTGCCTGCAAAGTGCCGAGGAAATCTGAACTCCCAGGGTTGTTTGTGGGGCCTGAGTTAATGCTGTATGAGTTAGTGTCACAGCCTCTCTGGTATCTTATGCTTGCTAGAACTTCAGCAGGGCTCGCTCAGGACTCTGATGTTTTATTCTCTGCTTCCCTTTCCAATCCTCATGGGAGGTAGGTGGTGTCCTTCTTGGATGCTGGGTACTTTTGTGTTGTTGTGCCTGTGATGAGGTGTCTCCTTGCCTTCAGGCCACCCTGTGATGGCAGCACTGTGTGTGACCCAGAGCTCAGCTGGCTGCAGGCATCTTGTGTGTGCCTTCTGTGCCTGGCCATGTCCCTGGCAGCCCTGGTGGGGCCTGATGGTGGTGTGGAACCCACTCTGGGTCTCACAGTGCATTTGGAGTCACTATATACTGTGTTGTATCTAAGTGTTTGGCTGGGCTCTCCAGAAAGGTGTCCTGGCTGAAGGCAGTTTGGAGCTGCCTTGTGCCGCACCAGGCTTGCTAGCAAACATGCAGAGGTGTCCCCAGTGGCACCTCCCCTTCCTTGGCCTTGGTCTGCTCTGCAGAGGGACCACCTCACTGTCTTGTGGTGGTGCATGGCTCACTTCAGGATGGATGCAGTAGGAGCAAACCCGTGAGTGAGCGTGGGTGCTTTCTAAGTCACACATGGATGAGTGTGTGCATCTGCCCACGCTGAGCCACCTACCTTGAGAAATGTGTATGGGGAAAAGCAGTGCGGACAGGCAGACCCCAAATGCAGATGAGACTCATCAGAGCATGTGTAATGCACATTGTGTTGGGAGCATTGGGGCTGCCTGGCCAAAGCACATAGGGCTGGAAGTGTTAGAGGCCTGTGGCTAAAGTGTGAAGAAGGACTGCTTGTCAATGCATGGGCTGCCCTGCTAAGTGCTCACACTTCTTAATCTAGCCATGTATTTAACCTGGAGCTTGTGTAACTCAAAACCAGCTCAGAGCATGTAGAGGGCAGAGTCTGTGTTTACTCAAAAAGAGGCAGAGTAGGCTCACACTGCAGAAATCCAAACATCTGAAGTGAGGGAGGAAGTATCATCTTCTGCTTCTTGGATCTTCAAAGCTTATGGTGTGGCTTCCAAAATCTTTTATGGTGGTGGGGTGGGTTTTGTTGTTGCTGTTTTCTGCTCTTTTTGTTTAGAAGAGGGAAGGAACTGATTAGTAAAGTCCAGAGAAAAATGAGAGGGAAAATGACTCCTTCTGGTGCTTGTCTTTAAGTGATCTGTTGGGCACTGACTCATCTCAGCCAAGACAGTAATTTCATGTAAGAGAGGCTAAGAGGGGACTGTATTGGAGGAGGTACTTGCAAGCATGGAGCCAGAGGAGCTGGAAGAACAAGGGGGTGATAGCTTAGCTGTGGATCCCCAGGGAAAGGAGCAGAGGTGCAACTTTAGGCCTGCCAGTCTGTGGATAAGATGTGCAAACCTCATGTCCCTGGAGTTTGACATCTATGTTGTTTGTTTTGTTTTTTCCTCACATTGTTTCCATTAAAGCAGATGTTAAATACTTGGTCCTGAGAGCTGAAGCACTGCAATTCCCTTCTGTTGTTGCTGAATTTAGGCCCTGGTGTTTGAAGAGGTAGGACTGACACCTGAATGTGTTTGGTATCTTGACCAGCATTTCAGCAGGTTTTCTGGAGCAGATCTCCAAGTCGTTAGACACATGTCATATACTGAATAAACGAGGTGAATTTGGAGCATCACATCATGTTATTCAAGTATTGGGTTTGGACCCCCCTTCCAAATACTTTGCCTGATCAATCCCAAATCCTTGGGTAAGTAGAGGAGGGATAATCCCTGTTTAAAAAATCTGAGATTTTGGATAAAAACATAGGCAGAGGAGAGTGTTGTTGTGAAGGAAGGGGTAGTTAAGATCATCTCTTGGAAACACTTTCACAGACCAAGAGTCCAGAGGGGAATTCCCACAAAGGTGCATTACCCAGTGGCTTCAGCATGCTCTCTGCCATCAGAGAGGCCATAGGTTATACCCCAAAGCAATAGCACCTATGTGCTTTTGTAGCCACAGGCCTTACTCCCAGGCACCAGCCTATTGGCCTGACTCCCAGGTTGAGGCCTTTTGGGCACTGCAGTGCCCATGTTTGCTCTCCTGACCCCAGGGCATTCTGGGAAATGCTTGCTTCTAAATATCCCCAGGGAATAGTTCAACACCACTTTAGGATGGTTATTGTTTGGACATGTTGCCAACCAAGACCATAGGCACCTTTCCACTTACTGAAGATGAGCTCAAGTAAATGAGACTGAATGCAGCTGACCACTGCTCTGGCCTCTCAGGAGATACTTGCAGGAATTCAGGAGGGCTCAGATTTTTATCTCAGATATTTTTTTCTCTCTCTTATATAAACAAAATAGGGGCAAATGTATTGTGAGATAAAACCTGATCTGATAAAATGGATGTCAGAAAAGTCAGAAGGAATTATAGGCAATGTTTCCCCTCACTTGTGCCCTTCAATTAGATCACCCTGTGCCCTCCTTTGAATGGTATGTGGTTTGTATTTATATCTGGCTGGGCTGTGATTGTTGTCGCTCAAATACCAAGTTGGTTTTGTGAAAGACAGTGGTATGTTTGGTGTTCTGCACTCTTGAGTCCGTCTGTTCCTCCAGGAGCAGATTCTATTGCTTCTCCCTCTGGTTGGAAGGGGCTTGCAAGTCCATCAGCTTGCAACTGCTTGTCCACAGCAGCAGCCAAAAGGTTTGTCCAACAACCACTTCATTCTGCCTGGTCCTCACATTTTGCAAAGGTTTGGAAAAGTGCTTCATAAAGTGGAATCGGCAATTTAATAACAAATTAAACATTTTTGTGAACCTTCCAATGCTGATTATGGTTTTCCTAGCCTGGCTAAACCCAAGAGCAGCCCCTCTTTGTGGTGTGGCTGCTGCCAAGGCATGAGGCCACATGTGGAAATTAAATATATAATTTTCAAACATCAGCATAGGTCAAGGTTTGGTTTAAGAATGGGCCAACGGCACTGCCTGATTTAATTACTGCTTTTTTTAACCCTGTGATGAGATACAGTACTGTTAAGCAATTGTGGATCATATTGCTTCCTTGGGCTCTGGATAAAAGTATACTCCTCGGTGGTGGGGAAGATTAACACTTATCTGCAGGGAGTGCACGGTGCTGTGAACTGCACTGTGCATTTACAGCATGTCACAGGCACTCAGAGTGAGCTGCTCTGCACAAAGGTTTTCCCTGCAGGCACAAAGGAAGACTTAGATCCATGGATATGTCACACCTGCTTTTCTAACATAGCTGTTATTTCAAAGCATGAAAGATCTGAAAACTAAAAGAAATACAGCAGAGAGGTATAGGGCCTTGCACATGCTATTTATTTTCCTTGTACCTCAGGGCATCAGTTCAAAGGGTCTGAAGACCCTTGCCTCTCCTTTACCAGGCCTGAGTGAATCTTCAGGCAGAAGACAACTCAGACACCAGAGTAAAGCCATTTTACCCTTGCAACTTTCTCCTCAGTCCTTTGGTGCATCATATCTGACACTGCGATTGAGTAATCATGTCTCTATAACCCAGGAAATTCCAAGACTGAAAGTTCTTAGACCAAGATGTTAACTTTGCTGCCTTGCATATCTCATACACTTCATTGTGCAGGTCAAACAGTGAGTGATATGCTATGCTGACAAAGAAAACAGGAATAGGGAATGCTGCACATGCACAATTTGGCAGAGATAATGTAGAAACTTTTGATATTTGCTGATACTTGAGGGGTTCATTTTTCAGCTTTAACAGTCAGTATTGCTGCTTTTCCACTACCACACAGATTGTAAATAAATGCCAAGTTTTGAAGAGCAGCTCCAGAGACGAAAGCACAGTTCCTGACAAGTTGCATTTCTGTGTAACACTTAGGAAATGCCAAATCCTTAAAAATATTTGAGGAATTTACTTAGAAATGCTGGAGGAATCAGCTAGCCCTCCCTTGTCAATTAACATCCCCAGGAGCTGTAATTCAGGCTGCTTTAGTAGCATAGCTGTCAGGAGACTGAGGTGAACGTGGAATGCTCCTGCCTTTTGTTTTCAGACTAACATTCCTTGCTCTAACACTTTCTGACCAAGATGGCTTTAACGACCATTCAGCTTCTGAAGGTCTTGCATCCAGATTCTTTTCTACCCATATGTTACTGCTGGAATCAGGTAAAATTAAGTAATTTTTACTCTCACAGCATTATTTGAGAAGTATTATTACAACTCTGGTTGCAATGCTGATGTTCTGAGCAGCAGAGCACTGCATGCAAAATAGCAGCTGTTATATATTCAAGGGTGAAATTCCAATAACAGTACGCTATATAATCTCTGGATAAATATTTATGCTTGTGAAGGTTAAGAGACTTGGAGTACTATAAACTCCAGCCTTTTGGACAGGCCATGGCAATTTAACCTTCTTGCAGTGACTTACCAATGACCTCTCTCTCAGTCTACTGGCAGTGAGTGCTGGAGGTAAAAATTCAGCAGATCCTGAGGTCTCTGCTGAGCAGTAACATAGTGCATGAAGCACATTAGGTGTTACTTGAACCCAGCTACTCATCTTGGAACTGCTTCTCATCTCTAACTCGAAATGAGAATTCAGGCTTGAATTTCCTTCAAACTTCTCCCAGTGCAACTTCATTCACAAATCCTGCATGATGCTGTCTCAACATTGGTGTAAGAGAGTGAAAGCCTCTTGAAGGTGACAAAGATCATATTACAAGCTGGGTTTTCGGTGTTTTGCTCATGTGGTGGATGGGAAGCATGTAGCTATCCTTTCCTAACATGCAGGCACATCTTCAAGGTTCTGCTGTGGTTAACTTGCATCAGAAGTACAAGGGGAAACAACAAGCCAGACTACTACTAAAGTAGTTGTGCAAGTTAGGTCCTATTAAGATCTATAGTTCAGGGCCTTTTATCACTCACCCCAAAATAGGCAAAGCTGAACTCGGCAATGTTGGCATTCACTCCAACCATTTAAACTGTTTTCAAAAAGCTGTATAATCTCTTCTTTGCTTCCTAAGCTATGTTCCAGAGGGATGGATAGAGCCTTACTCCTTTTTTTCTCCTTCTTATTAGTGCCATTACTTCCTACCTAAAACCAGAGAAGAGGACTGCACTCATTACAGATGATGGATTCATTTACACTCCTACCTGTTGATAGTGCATCATAAATGACCCCATCTATGCTAGACAGAAGAGCAAGCTACAGGCATGTGTCTTGTTTTAATCTAAGCTGGAAGGAAGTATTTCACTTGCTGCTTTGAAGCACTGGAATGATATATAGACTTCTATCTTCTACTGAGAAAACAGATTGCACCCTTGGCCTTTCAGAAGCCATCCTAAATCAGGGCTCTGTTGATTTAGTTCTACTTGCCCAAAGAAAACACATTTCCAAAACCACATCTTGAAGTAGCTTTCCTAAAACAGCCTGATTTATTCTGTCGTTCCACCATGGTTGGTAGCTGTTGTCAATACTTGCTATTATCTTTGGAGCAAGAACATTATCAGCAGGTTTATGACTTACTAATGCCATGTTGAGGATTGTTTATTTTCTCTGGCAGTTGATACCTAAAAGAATGGGTTTAGGACAGCGATATACATTTCAGTCTGAGGAACTCATTAATAATACTTTAATCCACAGGAGTCTTAGGTTTTATTTTACTTTACTCAGCACTGGGAAATTCTTTTTCTTGACTTGTCCTCTTTGAACTTGCCGAGCACGAGTTCCAAAGCCCAGAGACTGCATTGATTCTGTTAAGTACTTCTGGTCGGGAGAGATGCACAGCATCACCAACAGCTTAGCATCACCCCCTAAAAGAAGAAAACGGACAAAACACAATTACCTCATTATTTTCAGTAAGTTATACATTGGTAATGTACTGATCTACAGAATAGCAAGCATAGGCTTATAGGCTTCCTGCTGTTGCTTTCATGAAGCAGAAGACTGCCCATGAGGAGGGCTGTTGACAAGACAGCTCCTTCAAGTGACCCAGACATAGTGTTAAGGAATGTGTAAATATGTGACTACACTCTGTAGTAACAAAGATTGAAGCTGAACTTGCAAACTATACCTGACATGAAACATTAGTGAAATGCAATTGTTACCCTTTACATGATCCTGTTAGAGATGTTGTGGTTTTTTACAGTGCATTCCTAAACTGAACCTCAGGAACAGGAAGGCTTAGCCAAATTCAGGAGCAGTTCAGAACTCTCACTGTACTCACACTGCTCCAAAGCCAGTCTTTGAACAGAGGCCCACATACAAGGGATGAGTACAGGATCATCCTCTAGTTTTATATAACAAAGGAAGAGGAATATTGGCAAATTTATATTGTTAAACAAAAGACAGGAAAAATTCATCCCTCACCTACAGAGTCCTGCAGGAGATGTGTGAGTTTGCTGTTTCGATATGGTACATGAGATCGCTGCTCTGCTATTGCTCCAAGAACATCTGCTAGGGCAGACAAGCTGCGGTTAATAAATGAGGTCTCTCTCAGTGCTGCACCCGTCACTCCAGACATACCTACAACAGTGTAAATAAAGGCAAGGGTAAAATAAAGCTGCTTCAACTGTAATATGTGAAAAATTCTGTTGCTGTATCATCTCCTTCTGATGCAACATTTTAAATACAAGTTCTGAACCATGGTTTCCAGTCCACCCATACCAACAGCAAGACAAAGTGGTTTTTCACTCTGGATTGCTAGTACATTGTTCAATGTGACTGCTCTTTTGAAGGAAGGTTAAAGAAGGTTCAGTGCTGGCAGATTGTCTGCATGAAGTGTCTCATGTTAAAGTTGCTCTCTTCAGCTGTACAATTCATCTTGTCTCCACATGTATTTGGAACAGGGAACTGAGAAAGTAGGAACACCATAAGATCAGACAAGACAATGCTGCTTTTGAAAACATGAATCCACAGGGTCCCCCAGAGAGGAGGCTGTTGTGGTCTACCACTTTTTATAGCAGTTAACTAACTGTCCCATTTGTATTCCTTAGGAAAAATAGGAGTGACAGTGAAGGCATAAGTTCCAGAGACAGAACTGTACAGCAGCCATAAGTGTGAGGGGTTTATGTTCACCAGAGTCTGCAAGGTGCTGTTTTGTGGTATGATTTGCTGTAAGGAAACTGATAAAGGAAAATGATGCCCTTCTACCATCCACCCAGCATGATGGTATGTAGCTGTGCTACCCTTGAACAACTGGAAAGGCTTGGTCTACACATCACATTGCACCAATTTAAAGAGATGCTGCAAGCTCAACTCTTCGATTGGTCTCAATGAGTGTGCAGTTCTCAGAGTTCCTCCTGTCTTTACCTCTTCCATTTCAGGAATACAGCACTTTCCAAACTGTGAGAACAAGAGAGGTGTTCAAGAAATAAATGTGAAAAGGTTCAGTAATAGGAAAACCCCCAGCAGCCTGGATGGTGAGGGCTGGAGAAATGTGACTGTGGAAGGGGATGAAGCTGGAGTGGTAAAATCTCTTGGCAGAGAGGCACAGGGCAAAACAGTTTGGAAGACCCTGTCATGGTCTGTATCTCAGACCAGCTTTACTGGGGTCATTGTGTATGTAGCCATCCCCAGACTGCAAGTAAAGATGGACTCCGAGACAGTGGGTATCACTCTAAAGCAGAAAACTACAAATAGGTGATGGGGTACATGTTTAAACTGTTGATTATCTACATTTGGTTAGATAAGCTTCCACAAAACATTTGGCTGAGTTTTCAAACTGGAACCTGGTTTGCTAAAAAAGGACTGCTTATCTTGTAAATGCTGTACATGATCCAGGATGGCTGTAGAGCTAGGAAGGCAAGGTGCTGAAGTGTGTGAGAAGCCTCCTGTACCGTTGCTCGCTTAGACCTGTTCACATTCTAGCACAATTATGAGTTACCAGCTGCCCTTACTTATCAGAATAAGTGGCAGAGGTTAGTCTGCTGCATGTGCTGGACCACGTCTAACACTGATGTGAGCACAGCTCTTCAGGCTTCACTGGAGGACCTGACCCGCTGAGCCCCAGACCAGGCAAATGTTTGTCCCGGTTGAGAGAACAGACACACACCCTATTGCTCAATTACATGTTTACCAAACAGTTTCCAGCACTCAGAGCAAATGAGAAAAAGGATGAATTATATTAGGTTTCTCTAGAACAAAAGTTTAGCAGCAAGTAACAGCAAGAATTCTTGGCAGTAACGTAAAAGATTCTTTCATAATACTGGTTCAGTTTTCAAAACATTATTTCTGGAATGGTATGTTTGGCTGCATGGCTTTTCTTGGTAAAAAAGCTTGTCCTTTAGGAAATAATCAAGTTTTTGAAATTATTGTGTGCATACAGGAGGCAGGAGGAGGAAAATGCTTTGAAGAAACAATGAAAACAATATTATCTTGTCAACATCAACTTCCTCCAAGACTTTTTCTATAATAAGGCAGAAAACCCCACACATGGTGATACCAATTATTACAGATATGTGTAATAGTTAAGTAATTTATGCACTTTAAATATTTCTGTGCAAAGATATGCTAATTCTCAGAGTAGAAAAACAGGCTTAATAAAACCAGTCTGAACAAATAATATACCTATGATATGGGTAACCGCCCCAGACTTATTTTAAGCTTGTGCAGTCAGATTTTCAGTTAAACTGTACCAGCGTAAAGCTAGAACAATCCGCCCCCAAAACTCTGTTTATGCCAGGATGTGTGGGTTTAAACAGCCCCATGTGTGAAAGCAGGGTAGCATGTATGCGTACATAAAGAGGTAAAGGCTACTATTGTAATCTGGCTCTGGGAGGATCCATGCCCATACAGACATGTTTGCTTACCGACACACTCACTACCAGCCAGGTCCACCAGTTGCAATCTAGTTTTGACTTGCTTCATTTTCTCAGTTGCTTCAAGCTGTGCTGGTGAAGAGGCTCTGGAAGAAGAGGTGGATTTACTCTCTCTCAGTTTTTGTGGAAAGGTGCAGGAAACCTCTTTGTGTAGTCTCTGACTCGTTTGTTCATCTTCCCATGAAGTACCTGGTTAGTGGAAAAAACAGTTTCTCACTGACACTGGAAATTGAGATGAGGAAAAATGGGGCATCAACAGAGGAAGTACAATATATGTTGTTTCGAACTATTCTGACAGAAGCTATATACAAGTCACAATCAATGGCATAGGCTGGCTGAATCACTTTTTCTTTTTTATTTAATGCTTTGCTCATCAAACCAATTGTACTACTTGGTAACAAGATACAGGTTGTGTTTTATCCAATTATCCACATTGTTCACACTGTTCATTCAAAGTGAATATTGGGTGTTTGGGAGCAGTAAGCTTTGAAGTCTGGTTTTAGATCTTTGAAATATCATTACCTGCTCGTGCTCTGGGCAAAAAAAAAATATCCTCACCAGGCCTCTGCAGTTTTGCCCTTTGCTGCTTTCCCCTCTAGACTTCCTTCAGCTCTCGTATCCCACTGCTGAATCCCACATGATGAGCTAATATCCTCAGTAACATAGCTCCCACTTGTTTAGGTTGGTTACTGCTGGTAGCTCTGTAGTTGCACTAGACTGCTTCATATCCTTCTTTTTCCTGACCAGCAGCATCTGTCTTTCACTCTCTGCTGGGAAGGAAAAGGAAGACAGATTCTCTGTGAAAGCCACTTTCACATTAGCTTAGCAGGAGTATATGCAAAAGCAGTTTTCCAAAGCAGTTTTTCTTTTTTCTCCCCCTCAAGTGTTTTGGTTTTCATCCATCTCTCTGACAGATGTGAAAGAATAAAGGGCACATACTCTGCTACAGGTAGTAGAAATAATAGACTTGGAGACTTAAAGAGCCCAGTTGCAATAGTACAAAGCTCCCAGCTGCAAAACTTGAGTAAGGAGCAGACTAAATTGTGTTGTAGAGCTCTCAACCTCTCAAGCTAGGCTGTTGCTAAAACCCAAGCTAGCTGCTTGCAGTGTAGACAGAGCAGCTGTGTTAGTATACACAGAATAAATAGCTTTAGGCCATAGAGTGTAAAAATAAGTGTTCTCACTCCTTCAGTTTTAGATGAGGAAATTAAGAAACTGCTCTCCTCAAACTGGTAATGCTGAAACAAAGTTCTAAAAGACTTTAATCAAACCTGAAAAGTGCTGGCTTGTCAGCCCTGGCTTTAGGTGCAGAATTCATCACTGACGTTACAACTCTAACTTAGTCACTTTAAGTCTCCAGTTTTGAGATACTTGACAATTGCAACTAGCTTTTAAATCAGGATTTTCTCCTTTTAAACAAGACAGAATGTGTTGTCACACTGCTATAGTGAGGTCCCATTTGCAGTGCTGCTCTACCCACAATATTGCATATCTTCATCCACATGCTATGAGCTGGAAGCCCTAGTCTGCATTCAGCATAAATCAGACATTT
The DNA here is from genome assembly GCF_012275295.1 of Melopsittacus undulatus. NCBI lineage: Eukaryota > Metazoa > Chordata > Aves > Psittaciformes > Psittaculidae > Melopsittacus > Melopsittacus undulatus. Next base: position 86,562,204 of record NC_047529.1, on the reverse strand, counting down.
CTGTGAAGCTTTGCTACCAGGAAATATGTCATAGAAGAGTGACTGCAATGAGAAGTGGCAAAGGGAAGTCTGTACTAGACAAGATGACTGGTACTCTATTGGTGCGAACACTGTTTTGAAAAGTACCTCCTGTCTGATTGACACAAATCTGTAACTGGCAAGAGCTAACACCCGGAACACTGGAGCTACAACATGTGAAGGAACTGTGTCTTTTGGCAAGGCCCATGGATAAGAGAGGGCTCTGTTTGTTCTGTTTTGCTAATATTGTTGGTTTAATTTCTGATAGCTATCTAAGGAAAAAAAATGTTAAATATTTTCCATTTTTTAAACCCATACTGTTGTTGTAGAGCATGAAGGAGATGGACCACAGCGCTGAAAGCACGGAGCCTAATTACATGAGCAAAAGAAAACAAAGTTAACACCCCCCCCCCAAAGTTATTCCTAAAGCAATAAACTGGTTAAGTCTTGGTGTGGTAATGAAAAGTAGAAATACAGGTTTTGCTATAGTAAATAAAACAACTGTGCTGTCTGTTCCTACAATGGCCTTTTATTAACAGTTCAAGAAACTCAATTTAATGGATGTTTTTGCAAGGCAGCCAGTAAAACATTTTTTTTTTCAACCTAAAGCATATGATAATCCCTAAAATGCCTGGTTACCTTACAACAAACTTACTATGAACTATACTATAAAACTTTAAGAACTTCTTTACATATGTAAAGATACGTAAAGGAAAATGAAAAGTTTTTATGAAAGTAAAAGTTTCAGTAGCATCAAACTGTTATTTTAGAAGGTAAATAGCAGTTAAAAAATAAAAAAGAACTGAGGGAATTGATTAAACATTGGAAAAAGGAGAGAAAACAATATGAGAATCTCTCAGTCCACAGACTGTTTTTCAAAATCCAACTGGCTCTAGATGTATTTCAGTAACGTCCTACTTACCAAAGCTATCTCCAGAGGCAACTGTGGTTATGGTCAGTGTAACTACCAGATGAGAACGAGAGGAATGAGCATGCACCAGTGTTGGGTGCCTGACTCTCAGCTGCAAGCCTTTGTTGACTAGATGCAAAAATTCAGATGCACTTTCAACAGTCCTAGGAAGTAAAAAAAAGTAGAAGAGTTAACTGACTCGCAGTAAAAATCACACAAGAAAGCTGACAACTTAGACATGAATCTGAGCATTTCCACTTCCCCACTCTGTGCAGCTCAAAACTGAGAATAGTGTAAGGAGCTAGAAAACAACTGTATTACAGACTTTTTCAGATGGGATATAGTCAAGATGAAAATTCAGGACAAAAGCTATGATGTAATACTGAAAGTGAAGAAGTGGCCTTCCAGCCTTGTATAGGTACTGTAGCTCAGCTCTAGAAGTGACTGAAATTCCTGTACCTCTACACTTTGGAAGAGAAGGCATAGATTTAGACACTCCTAGAATCTGGTCTTACAGAAATGGAGATGTCCAGTTAATGCTAAGGTAGCTCCTTTTCTGTGAGAGGTACAGAATTAGGGGGAAAAAGGTATCCTTGGGCCTTTGGAAATCATATTTTTCCTTTAGGTCCAGAATTCTTGGTAAAAAGGTTAGTTACATGGTTCAACAAGCAGGGACTCCAGCACAGCGTCAGAATACAGAGACATAAGTTTCTACAGACCATATTATCTCATACTATCTATCTGCTTTTCCAGAGATATGCAAATATGATCAATTGAAGGGCAAAAACCTAACACAGAAAGTGAAATAAAGTGATCTGGTAAGGAAGAAAACCACAATGATTCCCCACAGGTTTGCAGTGTTTAAAACAAACAAGATTGCCTACCCTTTCCTGTCAGTGCACTGCCTTCTTCAAAGACCACACAAGTTACATCACCTAAACCCTAGTTTCTAGATGGGGGTATAGATTACTATGTCTGCATATCACAGCCTGGTTACTGAATGCCCTGTAACACCAGCACTATTAGTAAGTCTCCTGACAGGCTGCAGGCTTGGTTCCACATCACTGCAGTCAGCAAAAGCAGTCATGTGATATAAGGTGAGGGCTTTGTGACTTAAATTTGGCTGATTTCAATGAAAGTCACATTGGGCACAGACTTATTTTATGCTAAGAGTGGCCATACTTGAAGACAAAAGAGCTGTATCCAAGTAAAACAATTTCTTTTGAAAACAAAGCAAGGGCATCTGAGGAACAGAATACCACTTACCCATACCATCCTTCTAGACAAGTAAGAAGAGGCAGCCACCTAAAAGCAGTTTCTTGTGTAACCAGGGCTGCAGGAGCTAAATGATCACTACAGACTTTGCCTGTCAATCCACATGCTGGCCTCCCCTGTAATATCTCTTACCTCTGTACAGCCACTGGTAATGTCTCCCTGGTTGTTTGACCTGCCACCAGGAGGGAAGCAGTGGCTTTAGTTCCTACTGGCAGAGAAGACAGAGCCTCACACTGGAGTGATCTGACAGTTGCCTCAAGTCCAAGGAGGCAAATCCTACCTTCCTGAGTTTTGTACTGCATTTTCCAGTAGCAGTCAGCCAGGACTGGAAAGTTTGAGGTAAGCAGCCTTTGCTAGGATGTAGCAACAGGCTGTTGGCTTCTGCAGGCTGCTGCTGTGCACTGGCAAGGGGTCAGTGCTACAAGCCATTGTCCTTTAACTAGTGTCTGCAGAAGAATATAGGCCTTGGACTAAGCTGTCAGTGCTGGCCTCCTACAGGGAAACGGCAGTTGACTTTGGAGAGAAACGGCATCCCCAGCCCAGTGCTGCAAGCCTGGCGCAACAACCTCTCAGCAGGACTGACAGTAATGATTTTTAGTATAATCTCTACAACTTTATCATGCTGTACGTACTGCACGTTCCAGGACTAGATCCTACAAAGAGAAGCCCTGTTGTGGTTAGGTTAAAAATTTGATGCTGAATGTTCTCCAAAGTCAACCAAGCCATAAAAGAAGAAAGAGACTGAGGTTTTTGTGATTCAGTAAGATGTACATGTTAGCAGAAGAGACTACTGACATTATTGGATATATGGAGAAGCCAATGAGACCTAGCAAGCCAATATATTCTAGATGAAATATTATCACAAATGAGGATGTGTTTTTATTCAAAGCATCAGCTGTTTACTTTACATTTTGGGCAGCTGGGTGGCCTTATTCAATGATTCCCTTACTTTGTTTGGGTTTGCTTTTTCTTATTAACCTTTCTGTGTAATTATTACTATAACCTGTTTAAAAATTGGACTTTTTTTGCTGCTTGTATTGTAATTGAGATACAAGTCCATATTCTTACTTATATTTGCATTAGAATTCAGTATTTATCAATTGATTAAGTGGGTTTTAAGACATGCTTAGTTCAAGGCTCCAGGTTTCTTTGCCATAAATTAAAAATTACAGAAATAAAGAAAGCAGACATTTTATTAACTAGAAGGACAAATGAAACCTTATTGTAGCTTCTAGTTCTTGTCTCTGTGGCACAAGCTACATCTTGCCCTTCCCCAAAGCCTGGGAAAAGAGATGGGTCACCCACTAACTACACAAAGATCCCCTGGGAGGGCAAGTAGGCACTTTTCAGGAATGAAACCAGCTGAAATACTATACTTAAAAATTACTTGGAGGTTCTGATGAAGCAGGAAAAGTTTAACTTCCATCGTATCCACACTATATGTACCCATCTTAATTTTCTAAGTCATATAGTTCCTTTTTCTCCAGTCAAAAGAAAAAGATTAGCTCCTTCCAGAAAGATTCAGCACAAAAAGGTTAGGCTCTGCTCCCAACCTCTTCTGAAGTTTTTCATTCCCTTGACAGCAGAGCTTTTACCAGACACTAATAGTTGGAGTAGAGTCACAGTTGGCAAAATCCAGGAACAGAGACTGAGAATCCTACAAGTCAGCGTAATACAGACAGGGCAAAAGGATTCATCACTTCAAACTCCAGTCATTTTTAATTCATTCCATGCTCTTATAGAGCATGCAGAGTGCAATCAAGAATGCAGAATTTCTCTGGAAATCATATTTAATCTCAAGACAGAAGAGCAGGCATACCCTGGATACAAATGTTAATCCACCCTAGAATATTGCAGTGATTATTATTTCATAGAAAGAAAGGACAGTTACATAGCCACTGTGGTGAAGAAAGGCACTTTACGATTTCTCTGGGCTCCCACTTTTCTATGAGCAGTTCAAGGGCTAGAAAATAGAAGTCAATGAATGAGTATAACTAGGGAGAATGAAAGTATGCTTGTGCAATCCTCCAGTACTTTCTTGTATTTTTATCAAGGCTTGCTGGCAATAGCATAAACCCATATGAGCAAACAACTAGGAGTCTGCTTAAGTGACTAAGTCCCACAAGACAAAAATACTGCCTTCCATTATTTCCACTGAGGGTGTATTTTATTTTAACTGGGGGGGGGAGGGGAGGGAGGGGAAGAAGGGATGCTTTTCATATCTGGCTTCTAATTCCTTCTGGAAAAGTACAGATTAGACCATGATAAACAATTATTATAGGAAGTGAAGAAAACCATTGTGTTTTCCTCAGAAACATAAAAAACCTATAACATTGTGCTAAACATTTCAATAGGGCAAGATGTTTCTTTTCACAAACATAATTTAGCTTAGGAGCAGAATACAGTATATTTAAGTTTCTAGACTTCTCTGTAGTACACAAGAGCAATGTCCCCTTCTGGAATCTGTTCACATGCTGGGTGCTCACATGGAGATGTCCAGTAGCTGAACTCCACTGGGTAGCATCACTCCTCTGGTGGCACTAGTACTGCTTGTCATAATTTTTATTTGCTAACATTGATTTAATACTAGCATAAATAATACAGCCATTACTAAAATCTGAAGCATATTCACTCTTGTTATTAGTTGAATTGTTATGAACATGATTTTTTACAGTCTGATCAGCCAAGTGTTTTATGTATAACAAGAAAATAGTATACATTTGCTTTGTATTCTACACATATGTAAAACCAGGAATTATTCCCATGTGAACTAGGACAAGCCTTTATAATGATTAATAAGTACAACAAAGCATTAAAGTAAGTATAGCTGTAGTCTTAAATACCTTAGCACTCCCTATACCATCAAGATGTATGAATAAGAATCCAGCTGACCATGAACCAACCATGAACACTAAGCATTTAAGATGGGTATTTATATTAAAAGATCCCTTCAAATCTTATTCTAAGGTATTTTTTTTAACCCCAATGCATGTAGGGAAAGCTAACACTCTACAGCTCCTTTAAAATCTACAACTACATACATTACTGTTATAAGATGTAAATTTTATAATCTAGTAAGACTGACGAGTAAATGCTCTGTAACAGATTACCCCTTCTTTTTCTACAGCTGATGAGAGGACATAGATCTATCAGCAAAAAAACACACAGCTGTCTTCAGGCTTTCTGAGTGGAAGGTGCTTAATACAAGATTATAACCCAAATTAACTGTACTGTTGTTTCTGAAAGCATTTTGACAGTTGCAGCCCACTGCAGTCTAATAGCCTGAGCTAATGGAAACAGTGAGGGCTTGCCATATGTTATTTTGCATATGGCAAGGACTCATTGTTTAGAAGTGATAACTGGTGCCTGTAATGCAGTTTTGTGACAGCTATACATTGCACTGACACCAGATCATGGTCAGATGATAAGGATCAAATCGTGTACTTACTCATGAGTAAGCAATGGAACATCGCTCTTTCCTTCTCTGGTTGTGACAACATCACGTTTGACGCCAGATACTTTTCCACAACTATCTTTGGCCAGAAGATCAAAAATTTCATTATTATACACTTCTACAACAGAAACCTCAACCCAGTAACTTCCTGGTGGCTTTTCTGAAATAAGCCTGGAGAATAAAAACAGGGGGGAAAAAAAGGAAAAGCTAACCAATGTTGAAGTCAAGCCCCAGTCTGTAAATAAAGAACTATTCATTAACTGTAATCTAACTATAGTCTGATAAAATTGTTTATTAAATATCTGCAGCCATGGCTTTGCCTCATCCATACACTAAGATTAAGATGAAGAATCAGAATATACAGTTAAATTACACATGAAGCAGTAAATAAAACTTCATTTTCCAAACAGCTGTTCCAGCTTAAACTGGGTTTCACTACTAGCCTCCCTTCTTCCTTAAGATTTTTTTTGTACCATTTCTTTGCTAGACATTACATTCAGAGCTCAAGGTATGATAAACAGAGTGCAAGCAATGAACAGGTAGAGATGGTAAACTGCAAAGCTAGATCTTTAAGAGATTGTTAGTCCACAGCTTCAGAAAATTCATTAACTAAGGAGAGTATTTACAGTCAGATATAGTTATTCTAATACAAAACTGGATCTTTGATTTAGCTTATACCCTTTTCCAAAAGAAAAAGCTTAGCTGGAAAAGATCTAATGGCTCTTCTGTTAAAACACAGAAGTGTATCAATTCAAATCATGCATTAGCTTAAACTAAAAAATCTAAGAATTCTCAAAGTAAGAACAGATTGTGGTAAAAACCTTTACTATAATTTTTCCTGGGGACCAGGTTCTAATCTGGATCTTTTCAATCTATTCCCATCACCAGTCTTCACAAAACATGCAGGAACTTAATTATCCTTTGGAGTCCTGCAACTATGGTTGAAGTATTTTCAAAAGTTAATCAGGAGCCTGAAGGACAGACAGGCAGATAACACACAGAAAGACTGCGTAATCTTATTTATTTTCTTAGAAAATCAGACTAAGCAGGAGAGAGACTAGAAATCTGTATCAAAAAATCAAATACTGAATGGCAGTCAGAGAAACTATAAACATTAATCACTATGAAGCTGGAATCTGTTATGATAAATATATTACAAACATAATTTCATCCTTTCTGTAAAGTTTCAGACGACTGCCACTGCCACTTGGTTGTTACCTGAACACTTCTTGGGTAGCTCGAGGAATAATTCCAAGTTCTGATTCATCTTCTATGGCAAGCACAAGGTTCTCCTCTGACTGTGGTCCCAACATTGTGTATGTCTTCCCGCTTCCGGTTTGCCCATAAGCCATGATGCACACATTGTACCTGAAAGTTAAAAGAGCTTTCATTTTCTTTACCATCACCAAATATGTTTGTTAGGTGGCAAGTCAGACCCCAAACAATTTGGGAATATTAAAGAAAATTCTTTGCCCTACGTTTTCCACAGCAGAGTCTCAGACATACCTGATTCTTAGAGAAATAATTTAATAATTGAGTGGAAGGAGCAGCTCAAGCTGGGTGCCTCTGGGGAGGGATCCAGAACAAAGAAAATCCTGGGGTTTTATACCCTTACATTGCATGCACCCAACCATCACACACTGTTCACGCATCTCTTGGTGCAATTGGGAATTTTGGTCTGCTAACTAAACTTAATTCACAACAGGGAACGCAAACTGAAACAAAAAATAAATACAGCACCCCTGCAGATTTCTTTCTGGAGATCTTAAAGTCTGATGGAAATTAAAGTACTACTCACAACATTGCCTAAACAGATTTTATTTTTTAAGCAGAATTGAATGGATGCTTTTAAGCAGAGTTTAAGGGACGCTTAGCTTGGAATGACTGATGAGGTTAGACCTCCTGTCTGCCCAACTTCCAGTTCATGCACTACTGAGCTGCTTGTTAATCAGCTCCTGAACCACTGCAGTTTACAGTACAGCATTTTAAAGTAAACCATTGCTGGGTTTGATTTGTCTTACAGTGCTACACTACAAACCACAGCACTAATATCTTAACAGCTGGGAACAGCTTAATAGCTGGGAACCCTTCAGCTTTCATAGTCCTTTTCAGGCAGGCTCATCAGTCACAGCCACTTGGAAGAGATAAGACTGCCCTAATAGTAAGAGGCATACATTTTAAACCAAATGCATTAGTTCAGTATAAGCATGCACAGAAAGAATACTCTGGAATAAAGGTGTTAGGAACTGTTCTGATACAGACTTGTAGGAGGTGAAAATGTGCATTGTCATTGCATAGGTACAGGCACCTATGAAACACAATTCATCATCTTCTGAAGTAGACATGTAAAGTACATCTCATGAACAGGACTCTGAAAATGCCCATTTCTCTGCACTGAAAATAATAAAGTCCATAGCTATGAGTTCTGTTGTGGATGTCTGTGCTGCAGGGATCTGAATTTAGATGCAAGAGTCCTATCCAGAAAGTGTGATTTATCCAGCTGCAGTACTACTTTGTGTTGAGGACCAATACCAAACTGTATGGTGGAAGGTTGGTCCCTACTCAGCTGCATCTGCCTTGCAGCACCTGCCAGCACTTTGGTATTGACCACAGAATTGACCACAGAACTGTACCAGTAAGAACTCCTGGAAGACACACAGTTATGCTGACAGGACTGCTCCTTCCCTGGACTATCTTGTTTGCTCAGAGGGACACCATGAGCGCAATCTCAAGGAGAGCTTTGCAGTATGCTGAAATTTCTGTTCTACTGGAGGTTGCAAGAATGGGCTTGCTCCTGTTCTGCCAGGGAGTAAAGTTTCACTGCTTAAGCTACCTCCTCTGTGGGCAGACCTGAGCAGCTGCTTTTGGTTATCCGATGCTTTTCCTCATATCAAAAATGTTGTTTCAAGCACATGCCAGCGTATTTCAATGAACACCCCTCATATAATTATTTCAAATTTATGGTTTCAAGTCATGAAATACTTAAATGGCCACTGCAGAGAAAAATATTTGCAGTTATTTTTTGCATATTAAACATGCCTATAAGCAGTTCTTTTTGGAGAAGTATTCAGCAAGCTTTCTTTTGCTAGAAAGAAATGTGGGCTGATAAGCAACACAGCAAATACCTGGGTACCCCTTCTGGAGATGCAAAATCAAAGTTGCAGCCAGTGAACCTACAGTAAGGTCCTCTCACAGGATGCAGAGTATAAAATAGAAGTCTAGTCATAGATTTGGTGAAGTAAAGGAGATTAACTGAAAATAAAGAGCACTGCAGCAAAATTAAATGGGCTAGACAGAGCTGTAAACCTGAAATGAGTGATTTCTCTAAGAATTCACTGCTGACATAACTTTGCTTCCATATATGTTAGTGGAAGAGCTACCACTAAGTTTGGTAGTTTTCAACTAAGCTTACAAGGAGCCATTTTCACAATTCCACCCTAACGCACACTGCGTGGCCAGCCCATAACTTTTTGAGATTTCTAGCCCTCCAAAATTAAAGAGAACTTTGGAACCAAAAAGAAAGCCAGAAGTTTGCAAGTAGTAGTTTTCCTTAGGAAAACCAGAAGGAAGCCTTTTTAGAAGTCCTTCAAACTTTCATATAGTCCAGCTATTCAAGTTTTCCTTAATTGCTAGTTGTTAGAAAGTAAGCATTATGGGCAAAATAGCTCTGACAAGATACAGATGATCAGATTAGAAGCTAAGTAGACAGGTGCTTGTAACACTGAAGATAGAGATGCAAATCAAATATCAGTGATAACTTCTTCACCAAAGCCAAAACAGTAAGCCCAAATGACCTAAAACTATCCAAAGTGGTATCATATCTAAGTAGGCACAGGAGAGAATGAATTGTTGAGAGATTCAACAAGATGACAAACAGCAGACTAGTTTATATTTAACTAGTTTACTTCACTGGTGCTCCGATTCCAACAAAAGGGTTAGAAATAGAGCAATCTGAAAATTTCAGGCTATGATTCATCTATGTGCCCTAATATTTCTCCTTCTACACGCTACTTCTTTAGTTATATTCTTGAGCAGAAAAGGTCTTATTGTAAATCTAGAGTACCAATAGAATCATAGAATGCTTTTAGGTCTTAAGGGACCTTAGGATCATCTAATTCCAACCCCCGTGCCCTGGGCAGGGACACCTTCCATTAGACCAGGTTGCTCAAAGCCCATCCAACCTGGCCTTGAAGACTGCTAGGGATGGAGCATTTGCAACTGCCTTTGGCAACCCATCCCAGTTCCTCACCACTCTTACAGTAAAGAACTTCTTTATGTCTAACCTAAATTTCCCCTGTTTAAGTTTGAATCCATTGCCCCTTGTTCCATCACTACAGTCCCTGATGAAGAGTCCCTCTCTGGCATCCTTGTAAGCCCCCTTCAGATACTGGAAGGCTGCTATGATGTAAAATAGTTTCATAGTATTTCTGTCCTAAAAAGAGTATGGGTGTTCACTATAGCAAAGTTATCACCAGAAGAGAACACTATTAAAGGAAATCAAAGGCAGAGAATTGTATTCTTCTTTACAATAAATAAAAAGTTTGACTCCTCAATGCTGTAAAGAAAAGAAATGTTATCTTCCTCCCTTTTTGGCCTTGTATAGCTAACTGTAAACTTTGAAGCTTGCTGTACTTTGTCTGTTTTGCGTATGGAACAGTCTTTCTTCTTGTATATTTATACTGAAAAGTGAAACAATTCATTAGGAAAGAAAAATAAAGAAAAGGAGTGGAACACACCTTTCTACTTAAGCTAAAAGTTGTTACAGACCACTTTGGAGCCCAGACTAAAACAATCAGGAGCAGCAAAGAGGTTCAAGATTCAGACTAAGTATTATCCCATTGTTGTCCCATTTACAATGGCAAAGCTGCTGAGAAACAGGGCTTGTATGCACAGTCTTGCCTTCTCTGAAAATCTGCTTCTGTTTAAATGACACTTCTGGAAGAATGAGACAGGTCTTTTGTTTTCAGTAGCAGAACATTTCCTAACTGAACATAAAACCCTAGCTTTTAGGGCAGGATTCTCCCAACGTGGGAATTAGAAAGCAGGAAGTACAGCAGATCAAGTACAGATCAGGTATGTCTGAAGATACAGAAATGACATATTAAGCTAAAGAAAACTTACAGTTATTGCAAAAAAAAAAAAAAAAGGCAGAGAGAGAAAACAGTGGTTATAAGGATCTCTTCAGGCTCCTCCAACCTAGATGTCCCCAGGTTGCTCAGCTGTGAAAACTGTGCTTACTCATCCTTGGTAAATGAGAATAATGTCATATAGGATCTTTAGACCAGGTAGCCATTGTGGGCCTCACTGTGGCACACGTAAAGGAATGGCTGGGCTTTCACAACATCCTGATTTTCCTCTTCAAAGCTGCTTTTAAGAAAAGAAGACTTGGACACCTCAGTGTGCAGGCTGTCAGAAACAAGGACTGCTACTGTTCAATTATGCCACTGTGGACAGAAATGGACTGTCTTTCGCTCTACAAGGAGGGAAAGGTCCATGACAACTCTACAACCACCATCTATAGCTGAGTGGAACTGGAGCGGGGATGAGAAAGGAGCGGAAGTTAAGTTTTGCATAAATCTCAGTTGGAGACTCAAAGATTCAATAGATTCAATATGCACATGAATTGCACAGTTTAAATATGCACAATTCAAAGATTCAATATGCACATCAGGACTACTTTGCAAGAGTAGCTTAAGTTGGCTCTAGTATAAATGAAAAATCACACTTATGAACTTCACTGGCTAGAAATAATTACATGTATTTGTTAGTGCTTCTTACTAATCAGTTTTGTATTCAAACCAGAATTCTGTTTTAAATCCAGTGCCTGAAGGAGCATTAGACCTATGACAGGATAGTTCAATCAGTTCAACCAGGAACTGATTCCTGGTTCATCCTCATATGGCCTGTGCTGTACACAACAACAGAACAGATGCTTCACTTCACCAGTTAGGAGACCAGAAAAAAAAACAAAACAAACCAAAACACACTTTTGAATTTCTGAATTTGTCTACTCTGTTAAATTTTGTAAACAGTGATTTCACTCTCTGGATGCAGAAACAATATTTACTTGGTGTTCAGTAGAAAGAAGACAGGAAAATAGAACTGCGAAGCTACAAAACTTAACAGGATGGCCACTATTAACTAAATGTTGGTTTGCTTTTTTTTTTTTAAATTGATTGTCATGGTTTGAGCATGTTTTGAGGGTGTTTTTGTTCAAGGTTTTTTCCAGCCAGGTGGAGGAGGGGAGGCTGGGAGGAAGGAGAGACAGGACACCTGACCCAGGCTAGCCAATGAGGTATTCCATACCATAGCACGTGATGCCCAGGATGCATACTGGGAAAGAGAGAGCTGGAGGAGAGAGCTCTGGAGAGGAAAATGGAGGAGGGAGCACGCGGTGCTCAGCCAGGCAGGGTGGAGTGAGTTATGGGTCGGTGGCTGGTGGGGTGTTGTATTCTTTTCACTTGCTGTTTGCTGTATCATTATTATTTGTAGTAGTAAATGGCAGTAGGGGTTTTGTGTTATGCCTTAGCAATTAAACCATTCTTATCTCAGTCCGTGGGGGCTACATTCCTTGGATTCTCCTTCCTAACTCTCCGGGAATTGGGGGACTTGGTTTAAACCACAACATTGATATATTTAAGTAGATTATTCTGCTTTAACTTTCTGACTTCCACCTTTTAACTTACCCATCCAGGAGAGATGTTAGCAAAGGGGCCACATCCGCAAATACTGCGTCTTGAGACTCCGAAGCACTGTAAACTCTGAAGAGCAAAGTGCAACGATTAACTGAAGAAAAAAATATAACTATGTTGTCACAATACAAGAACATAAACTTGGGGGGAAATGTAGGCAAGTGATATAAAACTTGTGACCTGCTGATGTTTTGACACTGGCACAGGTCAGTGCCAGTGCCAGAGAAGCTGTGGCTGCCCCATCCCTGGCAGTGTTCAAGGCCAGGTTGGACAGGGCTTTGAGCAGCCTGGTCTAATGGAAGGTGCCCCTGCCCGTCACAGGGGATTGGAACTGGATGATCTTTAAGGTCCTTTCCAACCCAAACCACTCTGGGATTCTATGATTCTGTGTCAGGGAACTAAAAATTAGAACTCCAAGGTTCTCACCCATTTTTTGGGAGCTGCTGTTGTGTGTGCTGGAGGGAACAACCCACAGGTTGTTCCACTGTGGCTCTCTGAGCTTATCCTAATCCTTCTGCCTGCCTCTCTGGCAGACAGACTCTACCTTTTTCAGGCTGTACTGGATCCCCATTACTTTCTTTCACCTACCAAAATGAAATATCCCTGCCTCCTGTGTCTCTTTTGCATCCCTAAGAAAGGGAGTGGTCAGGTGCTTCCCTTTAGATGAGGATAAGGCTTCTGGGTACAAAGGCTGCAGGCTTGCCATGAGACTTGTCTAACAAGAGTCAGTGGCACAGTGGAAATCAGAATGCTCCTGAGGGTCTTGCTTAAGAATCCACTGTCTCTATGGACAGCATCAGCCTAAGGTACATCCATTCCCATCCCAACTGAACTATCTCCTCTGAAATAAACCCTTCTCACCGGAGACAAGACTTTCTTTTACATTGTGATGTGGATTCAGACTAATTTTTAAACAGAATGAAAGGCAATGAAATTGAATGTTCTTCTACCTTTTAGAAAACAAGGATAGTACAATCCTTGGGCCAGAGCAACATCTAAAACAACTGTATATTTTTGAAATCCAAGAAAAACCCAAACTAACACAGGAACCTTCAAAGAAATATTTCCTCTGATCCTTTCAAGTTTGTACAACATAAAATGAAGACCTGAAAACAGGAAATCATCAAAGGGAGGATAATTCTGATCATAAAACATGGACTTGTAACTCCTTCATTTCTTCTCTAGCACACCAAAAATATATCCTCCTCAAGATTACAGCCTGCAGTAAGCACCGTTTATGCAAGATGAACAGAATATAAAACACGAATGCCATTAGCCACATTTAAGTATTTGAGGTATGAATGTTTATCAAAAAAAGCTTCATTTTCTGATATCTTTCTGTTGTGATTTTTGTTTTGTTTAGCTCTGTTTCACAATGAGTGATATGTGCTCTTTAAGGCTTATAGCAAAATGACAAACTAGAAACAGGAATTTTGGGTGGCAGCAAACATTACAAAGCATAGTCATTTCCCTGTGTATATAGTATACTAGTACACTTCACTTAGCAGCGTATCCCACAGCTTGTGTATTATACTACAAGTGTAACTGAATGAAGACATATTGTGCTCTTTAGTATTTGCTCAAGCTCTATATTTGACCATGGTTTGGCCACTACAAACTATAACTTGCACAAATGTAGATTTTGCATTCATGCTCTCCATAAAAAAGACTTTACAGATGGATCACCGATAAACAGATACAGAATTGGAGCCAACCCACTCAATTCAGCATTTTGTCCCTGACAATAGCCAGAAGGAAGGAGCAAGAAACACTGTGGTGGCTGGAAACACAGTAACTCTGTGCCTCATCCTAATCCTTAAAATCTGTAAATTGGCCTCAAAACTGTAATATGAGTTGAATCTCTGTTTCAAAGAAAATATTATTAGAATTAGCATTCAATTTCTTTTTACATCTTGCTGAATTCTTGGCCTGGAGTAACATCCTGTGGCAATGTGTTCCACAGACTAATTATAAGTTGCATAAAAATGTACTCTCTTTAATCAGGAAAGAAGCACTTGTCTGGCTTGATGGACAAATACTGGTTGTCTTGCCATTCCACTGATGTGCTGTCACACGACACTGAGAAACCAACAAATATGCAGAGATGTGGCAGTTTGTACTAGGAGGACATAGACACTGAATAGCAATCCCCTATTCTTGTTTTGCATGCATAGACACATATGCTTCAGTAAACTTTGCACATCAAATCTGCAAGGTCCATATGAGAGAGTAAAAGCATTTCCAAACACTTTTCTCTGCTTCATTTATCATCTACAATTCATAAAATACTCATTAGCACTGAGCCCTCCATCTTAACCAATTAGGTCTCTAACTCAGTATGTGTTGAAATGATGTTATTTTTCGTAACATATCAAAACATCTCAGAGCTACTACATTAAAAAAACCCTACAACTTAAGTTATTTTAGGGATGAGAGCTTCATACTGTCTTGCTAACAACCATTACCAAAGGGTAGAATCAACCAGTCTCAGTAGTCTGTTTGCACTGTGAAGAACTACAGCAGTAGCTAACTATGTCAGATTGAGGTTCTAGTAGCTGTACAGAGAAAAGACACAGGGCTCCGTGTTACAGTAACTACTCCAAATATTTACTCAACTTCCTAAAGGGGTTTTACTGCCACTACTTAGGTGCTGTGATTCATATGCTACTGGTACCCAAATGAAGTAGCTTAAAGTTGTCTTCAACTAGTTTATGCTACGCTGTAATCACAGTACTAGCTGAGACATAGACACCCACTTAATTAATCTGAGACCATGGAAGATGCAGCAAATCCAGAGAATCTCTTTCTATAAGCCCATGTATTTTTACCAGAAAGATGACAGATTTGTGCCTGTGTAGTGATTAATGTTAATTTTGCCTTGAAATTTTGAGCATCTTTTTTATTTTGCTAACTGATTTGCCAATAAAACTATAAAAGTATAACATGCTGAAAGCTGGAATTTTCTTCGTGAGCTGAAATCAAATATTTTGACATTTATTAGTTCCATAAATGTTGCTAAAAAAATAAACATTTTTGAGTTCATAAGAACCATATGCTCTTCTGTTTATAGAAAAGAGCTGTGCTGGGACACTAGAAAAACATTTCCCAAGAACTGCATTCTTTGGGGGATTTACATTTTTTTAACCCTTTTCCTGATTATCAGGATCTACACCACATGTCCAGAGTCACAGCATCTCTGGAGTCCTGTGTCAATACTATTAGTGGTGTTGCTCTACAGAGTTGAATTCCAGCACTATTCTGCATTTACTTCAACTGGCATGGCTGTATTAGGTATAGCTTGAGAGTGAAAGAAATTTCTTTTGAGTAGCTTAGCATACATGCAACGAGGCCGTGTACCTTGACAAATCTCATATGCCTGGTATCAAAGGAGTCCTGTAACCTATGGGGTCAGTAAAGCTTTCCCAAGATTTGCATTATCTCGGGAATTTTCAGTTTTTGGTGGCCTATACAACAGCAGTCCCCAGTCTTCATAAGTAGAGAAAGGCAGCATCTTAGAAGGATTCTTCAAGGAAAGAGTGAATGACTGGCAGCATTTAACAAACCTACAGCAGTTCAGGCTGAGCAGGCTCAGAACTTAAGTTTAAACCAGGACAGATAATTCATGCTGGATAAATCTGACTTTAAATCAAGCTTTGTCTCCGAGCAAATAAGCATGAAATTGTCCTCATGTGTTCTGTTTCTAGAGGCTTTTGAGGCATGGTTCAGGGTAGAGAGCCTACTGTATGAGGCATTATGATGTATAGATGCAAAGTTTGCACTAGAAAAAGGCGTAGGGCAAATTTCTCTATTTCTTCATTTACAGAAATCTCATTTGTATTAATTTAATCCTTCATTCCTATTTCCAGAAGTTCAGATCAGCTCCATTCTGAAAGTACATAAGGCATTTTTTGCCTGACTCCCTGCAGTTTTCTGTCTTGCAGACTGACTCTCTGGTGTCCCATAAGGCACAAACACCAACTAAAACCCTTACCACAGGCCAGTGCATTCAAAATCCCTCTTGTTTATTTGGATTCTTGAGCATCTAATAAGGTAAGTGGTCACACCACAGCCTTTCCCTTGGAGAGCACTGATTTACATGCCACTACTCTACCCTGCTGTCCATGTTCAGGCTATTTTAACTCTAACTTAAAAGGAGCACGGCTCATCATCAAGTCTTACAAGTCCTTAGTCCAGTTTCTTGCTCAGTCATGCTGTATGTCTAATGCTAAAGTCATGCAATCCGCCTCAATTCATAGAAACAGAATAGTTTGTGTTGAAAGGGACCTTTAAAGTTCATCTAGTCCACAACCCCTACAATGAGCAGGAACATCTTCAACTAGATCAGGTTGCTCAGAGCCCCATCCAGCCAGAACCCCATCCACGTTTCCAGGGATGGGGCATTACCCATTAACCTGTTCCAGTATTTCACCACCCTCATTGTAAAAACTGTCTTCCTTATATCTAGTCCTAATCTACACTATTTTAGCTTAAATCCATTACCCCTTGTCCTGCTTCAAAAGGCCCTGCCAAAAAGTTTGTCCCCATTTTTCTTACAAGCACCCTTTAAGTACTGAAAGGCAAGCATCACTTCCTTACCTTGAAAATGTGGGTAACATTTTACTATCTATCTCACAACATGTAGCAAGAATTGTAAAAGCAATCAGACAGAGAAGAGGGTCAAATAAGTCTACACAGGTTTCAGACTTAGACATATCAGTACTCTTCACTGAGAGGGAAGATTAAGTGTGTCATATATATCTTGAAGTGCATTTTCTCGAGTGAGGTGTGTTGCCTACCAAGGGCTTAGATCAGGGATGTTGCTGAGAGACTTTCTGGTCTAGTAAGTCCTGCTGACTATTACCCACTTCTTGTGGTCCATGTGGGTGCTAGTGTTATTGACAGCAGTATCCTGGGAATCATTAAGAAGGACTACAGAGACCTGGGAGAGATGGTTAGGGGCTCTGGGGCTCAGATAGCTTTTTCATTAATCTTCCAGGTCAAAGGGAGGACTTTGAAAAGGCCAGGTGGATTTGGCAGGTTAATAAACGTTTAGAACAGTGGTGCCATAGCCAGGGGTTTGGTTATTTAGGAAAAGGAACTCAATTTGGGAGGCCAGGTCTACTGGAGGCTGGTGGAGCTGGTCTGACAAAGGGGAAGACCTGCTTTGGTAGGAGGCTTGCCAGGCTGGTCAAGAAAGCTTTAAACTAGATGTGTTGGGAGAGGCATCATTCCATCCCAACACTCCCAGTCAGTTGCCAGCACCTGTAATAAATGCTTGGAGCCTTGCAGAGCTGTTTCAGCCACTCCAGCCAATGAGCCGGCTTCATTTGGAGCTTGGCTCAGATGCCTCTATACAAATGCTCACAGTATGGGGAATAAACAAGAGGAATTAGAGATATGTGCATGTCTATGGGGATGTAATATCATTGGCATCACACAAAACATGGTGGGATTGCTCCTGTGACTGGAGTGTTGGAATGGATGGTTATAGGCTCTTTGGGAAAGACAGGCCAGGCAGACGGGGAGGGTAAGTTGCTATTTATATCAGATTGGCTGGAGAGTATGGAACTCTGTCTGGGAAGAGGTGGTCAGTTAACAGACAGCTTGTGGGTCAGGGTCAAAGGGAGAATAGTGATGGGGGACATTACTGTGGGGGTCTACTACAGATCTCCCAATCAGGAGGGCTCTGTGGATGAAGCACTCTACAGACAGATAGGAGCAGCCTCACGCTCAAAGGCCCTTGTCCTCATGAGGGACTTCAGCCATCATGATATCTGTGGGAGGGTCAGACAGATGATCTTAAGGTTCTTTCCAACCGTAACTATTCTGTAATCTCTGATTATACAGAACTTCCATCAATCCAGTTTGCTGCACACAACTACTCACCTTTCAAACTGAAAAGTCTTGTTTACTGGTGCATGACCAGGACGGCTACACTTTACAAGGACAGTTTCCTAAAACCAGAATAGTCATAGTTAATATCACAGGCTCACACAGAAACAAAAGAAATATTTATCATTTCTAATATTTGAGCTGCCAGCAGTAATAAAGGATCATGAAGTCCAAGGTCCTTCTCCAGCTGTCACCAACATGTGAGTCTTTACAGTCTGTATATTACAGTGAAACAAGCAAAACTACAAGACATGAGCTCAAAACATGTATTATTAAAGACCAACCAACACAAAATATGCGCACTTAAGTTCATGAGGAAAATTCAAATCCTTACCTGAACTTACGTGCCTAGAAAGCCATAGGCAAGTAAATGCAACCTCCCTAATGCTACCACAGGTAGAAAAAAATGGCAAAAAAGAACTCTTTTTTATTATAGAGCTAGTTTTCACAGTGTCTTTTCAGACTGATTTAATCTACATTTTTGCCTAGAACTGAGCAGAAGTTACACAATTTATAGAGTAACACACTCATCTGCACTAGCACAATAGCTGGAATTACATGAGTTTATAGTGGAATCCACTTTCCAGATGGATTACATAGTAGTTTTCTAAATCAGACAGATATGTAAGCAACTCTTTTAAACCATTACCAGAGTACGATCACAGCAGTCTGACATGCCTTACACAGCAACTCCTGTGCCCGTCTGCTCCTTCTGGCAAATGTTGCTTACGTGCAGAGAAAAGCACAGAATATACTTCATCTAATCCAAGGAGGTTTCCTAGTTTACTAACCTGGGGTAACATTACTGCATTTGATGGGAGTGCTGAAATTCCTACTGTGCTTCAGACAAGTAGCTTGGAGTGCTAAACTAATGGCCTTCAAATTAGTATTGCTACAGACTGAAGTTGTAAACAGCTGAGCAAATAACAATTGTGTAACAGTACGTCCAGCATGCAAATGGCTAATAAAAACCAAGTTTCTTGGTTTGAGTTTACAAGTATTTCTTCCTTTTTGGAGAAGGCCAATGTATCATTATCAAACTAATGATGACAGCATTCTACAGAATGAGCTGTTACCCATCCCAATACTGGCAAATTTAGCCGCAGTACAGATGCAAGTACAGCACTTTGCTACAGAATGGCCTAATGCCAAAATTCTAATAGGATCAGTAATCAACAGGCACTGGGGAAAGGAGAAAAAAAGAAAATAAAAAAAAAGGAAAATAATTATATTGTTATGGAACACATTTCTGATTCAGAGATCGATGTACTTGCAGACCAGCTTTCCATAAGGTGAGAAATGGGACACAAAAAGCTATCTGGATGACAGAGAAACAGAAGAATTTTTAATAGGCTGAAGTTTCATATGAGCATTTGTAATGACCTTCCTTTCTCCGGAGATCAGTATGGGCTAACATATATCCACTACTGCTACTGGCCTACAAAATCTCATCAAGTTTCCCTGTCAGTAATGCTTATGACAGGTGCCTCACAAGAACACTGAAAAATCTTTTTTTCACCCCAGTCATGGAATACTCCTAGTCTGAGTTCTTTCAGGGCAATATGAATCCTTGAAATGACAAAAGTATACTTCATAAATATCCACAATCTGTCCTGACATCCAAGCCTGCTCCCTAATCCATGTGGAGCAGTTTGACCTGATGTGTACTATGTACTTACTCTCCACCATTATGGCACAATAAACTATAGAAGAAAGGCTCAGACAGTTGTTACCATCATGCTGAGGAGCGGGGCATACATAAGAAAGTAAAAAGAAAACTTCACAAATTTTAAGGTAGCTCAAAGCCTGAAATGAAATACTCTTCTCTCCATCCCATAAAATCCTAAGCCTTTTTTAGACTTAGGATGAGAATAATGATTCTCTAGACAAGATAAGCAAGATTACAGTAAAGATCACATATGTCTTTTGAGGAATGATACAAATCTCTAAATAAACAAAAGAAAAAACACTCAAAGACTAAATGGAATTCAAGTAGTCTCAGTCTCAAAAATAGATACTCAACCATTCTGTCCAAGTATCAGTTCTGCCCATCTATAGTCAATTTGAAGGAAGGCATAACACAGCTCACGGCAGAAGAGAAGCAAAGCTACTTTATACTGCTATTTCTGTTGTGGTCTTTTATTATGAGACAGATGTTTTCCCTATTCTAGTTATAACATGACAAAGTTATAGCATAGATGAAACACATCAGCAGATTACTGGAGCTACCATCCAATCCAGGAGCAATGTCAAGCTGAAGCTTGTCCAGAAGATCCAACTATAGTTTCCTGTATGTATGCTAGACTGCGTTGTGACTGGTTCTCAAATGCAGCTCTGCTTTCTAACACACTTTAGTTCTGAAGTGATCATGGCATATAACTGTCTGGTTATATTACATGTACACAGTATTTTCAGGGAAAAATCTGGAAAGACAGCCATGATCTAAAAAGCAAAACTAATAAACTCAGCACCTCTATCACAGTTTTCCTTCACCTTGATCTAAAGTTTCCTTTAAATCATAAATACTTGTCTGAGAAATGGTTTATTTGTTTCCAGAAATATGAGCTTTGACTCTGTTGCAACTGAAAGCTCAATAACAAGACAAGCCCCATAATTTTATCTAAATATTGCATATTTATCCTAGCCAAAAGCATAACACCGTGAGGAATTAAAAACAAAATAAGCAGGCAATAAACACTGTTTTCCTTTACTTTTGTTAGTCTAAATTAACTGCTTTTTGTAAAGTCAGTGCACTTTTATCCTCCCACGTGAACTTTGGTACTTCAAACAATTTTTTTCTTAAAAAAACATCAAAAATTGTATTAAGAAATCAACACAAAGACTTAAGGTGTTTGAGCAAAACTAGAAAGCAATTTAGCCAAATAAATGCCAATGCAAACCAACAAAACATTTGAAGTCAATGTGGTATTTTCCAAATACAGGAAGTTAGTACCTTGCAAATTTTGTTTTACAGACAAGTCTATGCATACATGTATTTTTAAGGATTTTTAAACATGAGAACAAGTTAGCATAATAAAGGCCACCACCAGATCACTATTTCATACAAACTGGAATTCATAAACTGGCATAAGCAAGCACACACTGCTTTGCCTGTAACTATATAGATATTGTAATGTATCAGTCATCTATATTAAACAATCCAAAACCTAAATATTATCTAATTTAATCTTTATGAATAAAATTTAACAAGTCAGAAATGGTCATGGCATTTTATAGTACAATAAAAGGGCCACGATATCCAAAATACATCTATCATTACAGATCCCTGATTTTCTATCTCCTGACATACCTACTCTTTCTTAGCTGAGACTTCATGTGCTCTATTAGTTTCCTAATTGGATATATATATAAGTATCTACTTTATGCAAGAGCGATCTGCCCAATCAAGCTATAATTTGGGAGATTTAAACGCATAGAGCATTGTAGGTCACTTGAGTAATATTTTAATCACGATACTATTGAGGAGAATTTGGCTAATCACCATGTAAGTAACAGTGAGCAGTAACTAAGAACATTGTCAGCTAAGAAAATTAAACCCTAAATTAATATTTTGACCTTAGCTCAATTTACTGTGCCTTTTTAAGCTTTATATCTTGGTAATGGCCTCCATTAATGCTGGAATGTCATCTGGATTTGCAACCTCACTGCTCATTCTCTTTCCTTTGATGGATCTAAGCCAGAACACTTCAATATGCTTGACTGCAGGACCACATAGGCTATTGTGACTCATGAAATACCATGTTTCTCTCCTAATGCATGAGGTGTGTTGCAATAATAAAATGAAAAAAGCCTGACATAATTTTAGAAATTGTTACAGCAAATACAAGTGGCTCCAAGGGACTGACTGCAGGAAGTCTGCAGTGGTTTGACTACTGTAAACACACAACCTCCACTTAATGGGTGACCGCACCAGCAGAAGCACCAAGCTATTACTATTACAAAGAGTCAGGATGAAAACAGCACAAATCACCTACTATTGCACCCATGGGTAATGAAAGCTGGGCAACAACAAAGTTGTCCCTCTTGTTTCTCTGTCCTAGTGTCTGTGAATGTGCTTTTAAATTTTACCATCAAATACTCACATCATCAGCTGCATATGCCACTTCTTCTGAAAAGTTTCTTTGCCTGTAAAAGGAAAAAAAGACAGTAAGGAAAAGACCAGCATCGTTCAAGCCAAGCATTACATTTAGGTAAGGAAAGTCAACGCTCAAAATGTCTGTGAGCTACATACTGTCCCAAAGTACATACTAACACCACAGTTCATTGTGGATAAAAAAACAAAGTACAACCAAGCAAAATAAACTGCTTTTAAAAAAGAAACATAGAACAAACCCAATTAAGACTAAATCACATGCAAGCCATGCTTTTGTTTTGAGATTGTAATGTGAGCTTGTAGCAAGTGGCTTTCACTTTAGAATATTAAAGTGAAAACACCCTCTTTTTAGGTATTTATCCCTATTCTTGCATCTATTACTAGCCCCAAAACTGACTGGGATTGCTGAGGTGTATAAATGCATTCATGTGAGCAAGTGTTTCGAGAATCAGTCCTTAGTTTTACAACTAAGTTTTAGTTAAATTACTTGTTGATATATTAAGAAGAGTTAGTCTTCGTGATTGTTTGTTTGTCCTAGCTCATCCTGTTTGACACTGCATTCAGCATCTGACTGCACTAGTCCATAGAGCAATAAAAACAGTGAGTGGATTCCTTCCCAGCTAGCACAGGTCAATGCAAGTTTCCCCTTCAGGCTCCTTGAAATTTCTGTCTATTCTTTTTGAAGTTGTTTTGATTAAAACAATTCTATATTTTTGTTAAGATTTTCCAAAAATTAATAAACTTTAATACACTGAATGTACTCTTTCAGAATTACCATCCAGCAAAAGTAAAATAAAACCCAAAATCGGTTATTTACTGATAGAGCAAATGATAGTGTTACTGGTTTCTAGCCATCACCTAGATTTGCCCTTTTGTCTTTCTCTGTGCTTCAGTCCCTTCCCTCTTTCACGTTGGTCATCTACGAAGAATTCAGCTTGTTATAGCACATACTTGCATCTAATCCCTCTTCTCCTTTTGGTACTTGGAATGTTTTGTTTTGACACTTCAGTAACAGTAAGTATATTATGAATTAGGGATACAGAGCCAAATTACACTGAAATAGAATTACCAGTGTTTGTACAGACAGAAAATCTGTTCTACAGCATAACAAAACAACTGTAATCTTTACCCATGTCTTCTGACAGTTATTCCATTATCATATCCCAGAATTTGTATAGGATTGTGAATATACTCTAAACTGATTGCAGCTGTGCTACTTCTGCGAAGCCAGGGGTAATCCTGGCTTGGCAGAATGGCTATGGCTTTCTATGCAGATGGACATACTTTTAAACAAGTGGATGAGATTGGCTAAAGCCAATTTAGCAGGAGAAAGAAAAGGAAAATGCAGTTAGTTAGTTTTTATGATACCATCATTGTCTCCCTACATGCATAAAACCAGAAAAAGCAATAAGACAGTTTTCTCACATACATATAATTATTATTTTCTCTGTATATTAATTACAAGTCAGCTAAGATCTAACACAGCCAAAACAAATTACCTATCTTGTGATACCAAATGCCCAGCAGCAGTATCAAAAGGTAGCAAAGGTCGGATCCTGCAGTGGACTCTAATATTTCCTCTCAGTTCCTAGGGTTAGAATATTAAGATGTATTTAATACAAACTACTGGTGAGAGTAAATACACTGGAATTCGTGAAGCAGACAGGAATATGTCAAGGAAAGCAGGTGCTTACAACATCACAGCTTTAGTCTCTGTGGAGAGAAAAATAGCATTTTGCCTTGAGAAGTCAGGAAAAAACACTTGAGGAATTATAGGCTCTTCAGAGCTCTGGAATGGTGTAGCCCTCTCCAGTCTGTGTGGCAAAAAAAAAACAAACCCAAACAACAAACAAACAAGAAAAGGGCTTTCAATGTGAGCCATTTCTTCAGTCTCCTTTTTAGTTGAGCTTCTTCTATTAACTCAGCATACAAGATTACACAGTCCATTTCTCTTTCACCAGCCCTGAGGAAGATGCAGAATATAAAATATTTTGTACTTTTTCCTCTCCACTGTGTGTTCTTACATGACTAAAAAGCTAGTAACTAATTTTTCTCTGCAGGCTATTTCAGACTTCAGTTTATCTGACCTGATGTTTTTTCTTCCTTTTTGTCGGTGATCAGCTCTTCTCATTTTATATCAGTGAAAACAGCTTTCCTTTAATGGCTAGTGATCACTGGCATTAACTTCCCGCTGCCTTAGTGAAACAGCCTTTCTGTAAACTGCAACACAAGGCAGAGTCTGGAAGGTAAGTACTTTTTAACAGATTCATTTTCTCAGAAAGCAGAACTTAAAAGAATTTTGTCTGGGAGTGGCTTGTGTTTCTAAAAATCAGGTTCTGAATCAGGCAACCCAAAACTAGACATTTGTGGGATAGGGAGGAAGAGTAATGTTAAAGGGCAAAAGAAAAATATTAATTCCAAATGAACCATCACTAACGGCAGAGCAGGATACAGCTATGGCAGAGCGGGATATAGCTATGGCAGAGCAGGATACAGAGAGGCATACCTGGAAAAATGACACATGATGATTTTGTCATTTCAAGTTGATCATTTTATGAATTCTGAAACAATTTCAGAAGCTGCAAATTTAGAGCAGAGGATGAAGAAACTCAAGTTTTTTCCACTATTCAAAATGGATGATACTCCTTAAGGCAAAATGTTGCATGAGTGCATTTGGAAGATGCTTGTGTAAAAAGAATGGGGGCGGGATTTACTGTAAGACAAATGGGCCTCAGCAAAGAAATGTATCATCTATAAGAGAGCTGGGGCAGGTGATATATTCATTTAAAGTATATTCATTAGTTTTATCAGTGAGGAAATGGTGAGCACAACAAAATAAAAAAATGATCTGTCATTAAATATACTTACAACTAAGCTGTTATGTAAAGCTCTCCTCTTTTGCTTTTCTTTCTCATATCTCTCTGTCAGCTCTTGTAGAGACTGCTCAAGATCAAAAGCTTTTATCTGAAACACTAGAAGAAAGCAGTTTCAAAGAACTGAACTCCCTTACTTCACAAAATGAACTTTCCAGTAGCACCTCATGAAATACAAGCATGAACCTTTTTAACCTCCACCAAACTTTAATTAGGAGGGTTAGCTCCTGATTTACTAGACACCTGAAAAATCCCATCATACTTCTTGCTGTGTGAAATTATAGATAATTACCACAGGTATACATGTGAAATCTTGAAAAACAATCAAAAATACAAAATATTTAAAGGCAATTCAAATGTGTTGATTTAGTTAATGTTATGTGTCAGTGAAGCCTACAACCTAAGCCTGAAGCTAAATGGGGCTGTCCCTTGCAAGGCTCATGACATATTTTCCGATTATTAGATTCATGCCAGCTAACTTTACGAGAAGTTAACCCATCATGTATCCTCATTTACAGTGCTACTAATCCTGTAAAACAGCTATAAGGATCCCCTTTGAGATAGGTGCACTCAATTCATGGGTAGGATTTCATTAAAAAGATTGATATTTTGAACCGCAGGGAGTCTGCTTCACAAAACTGGGGACAGCAATACAGTCATTACAAAATCCTAACTTCACAAATGGTTATATTTCATTACAATTACATGAACACTAAGCAGGCCTAAAATGAACACTTAGCCCAGAAGGCACACAATTCAACTGTAAACTTGCGTAAAAGCAAGATTTTAGGAACCCCAGCAGGATATCAATTCCTCCAGCAATTAATTAGTGAGCAGTTTGAAGATGTAGAGTATCAGTCAAAACCATAGTCTGAGAGCTGAGTTAGCAGGGTGGCCACCGGTCTCACTATGCACCTTTCAAACAAAGGAACAGACTTAAAATCTCAGCATGTCACAGCTATGATTTATGGTCTCCAGTGTAACTAAAAATCTGATAAATTCAAGGGACATTTGTCTACATTTGAGATTTCACAGATCTTATTTTTGTAATATACATGCTGTCAATAGTTGGAGAATCAAAATCTAGGAGTTCCACTGAGGAAATTCACAATAAAAACATTGAGTAATACTAGTATGTCTTTCTTTGGAGAATCACATGTGAATGTGTTACAATAAACTGTCAAAGTGATTTGTACAGTCACTGACCCCTAATCATACAGTATTTTTCAAAATAGGAGGTTGGAATCCATTGATTAAGTAATCTCCATAGTATGCATCTTCATTTATAAATTTGTGTACACACACTTTGAAGTCTCTTGAATAAGCAGTAAAGCAACAGGTACTAAGGGTACTCTACCATTCCTGAGTCTTGAAAGAAAAAAAACAAAACCTACTCTGTTTCAGTACTTGAACAGTCTCTTAATGAGGACTCTGAGAAGCTCACATCCAGTTTTAGTTAACTTATGGGCTAATTACTCAATATTTTTTTCTAACTAGCCCTGCTATGGTGAAGATGATTATGAAAACAGAAATCAGCCTTGGGGCTTCCTAATTTGACACACCAGGGGTTTTAAGCAGAGAGGTAAAGGAGAGCAATCTGCAGAGAATGAGTCAAGTTGCTGCATTTAGCAGATGGCATATTGTTATTTGTAACAGCAACCATAAGTTTTATTGTCTATCTTCTGTAAAGCTTTACATGAAGCACAGAAAAATTTCTTTAACAGAAGCTCCACAAAACAAGTTTTTTAATGCACCATTTCTGAACTTTTAATTTTTCTGAAAGTGGAGTTATATAAAGACTTAACATTTTCCTAGTTTTCTGCTTGGCATCAGCTGCAAGCTGTTCAGAAGTTGTATTTTGGTCCATAACCTAGAGGCAGCCACTGGGTTCATCTGGTTTTAATACTAATAACCTGCTCTTAATTATTCAAGAGAAGTAGCCGCTACATGCCTGCAGCCATCATAGACATCTCTTTCCCCCACACTTTACCCATCTCATTGACCTATATGGAAACTTTCTGGGAGCTGGGAATGATGATTTTTTTGCTTAAGCATCACTGAGCACAGTTAGACTCTTCATCAATAATTAGACTAACAGCTGTAGAAGAGTGATGGCTTGCAAACATGTTCAGAATTGTTATGTTTCTTTAAGTGATGGTCCTGGTTCAGGAGCTTTTCATCCCCCCCCCTATTCAGTGCTGCACCAAACCTCCTGCTGTGCTCACACAACTGCTTCCAGAGCCAGGTGAACCTCTGTCCTGGATTAACTCCCTGATCTGTGTGTGGTCACATGAACAGTTACATCAGCATAATGGAAAATTTAGTGAGCAGATTTTGATTTGCAAGAAAAGTTTCTCTATGATACACTGAAACATTAAGAATCCAGTCTGTTCTAATTTCAGACAGTATTTTCAGAAATCTCTGAAATCACCAGGGTCCTTTTCTGGTACAATCAAAAGCAGACAAATTTCAACTAAAGCAACACATTCTTTCTTCAGCTATTCTAAAATAGTCAAGATAACAAGCCTGAGAATTTCAGATTTAAAATGTTACAGCTGAGCCAGCTCAGCAGCAGTCTAGTAGCAGCTGCAATCAACACAAAAGCTAAATCCAAATTATCAGTCACAACCTCTGCAGATTTATTTGTACTCTGATGCTTCAGAACTCATTGCTGATCTAATGTCAAACAAAAAAACAAGTGCTACAATTTCAGTGACTCATTTCTCAAAAATCAAACTCGACCTTTTAACATTAGTAACATTTAACAATGACATTGTTGGTGTTACATGTTTGAAATATAAGTGTAATGAGCCTTACTTTGCACTGCTTCATTTTGCAGCTGTATCCCTTGGACTGCTGTCAAAACTTGGTAAAGATAAGTCTTGCTTTGACGCTGAAAGTCTTTTGAAAGTTCAAGAGCGAATGAATGGAGGCTCTTCAGGTCACGCTTAAGCCTCTTCTCAGCAAGAACAAAAAATACATTATTAAGACACAACAGCAGCAAAGAAGAATCAACACCACCACAGATAATTATGGTGAGATCTCAGCGTCAGGAACAATCCTCTAGCTGGTGAAGGAAAGTCTTCAGTATATCTTTAAGCATGTTTAGAGAAGGATCCTGCAAGACATTTAGCAATGGAGTTACTGGAGTTAGTTAGTTACTGGAGACCAGTAACGAGTGGTGTCCCTCAAGGATCGGTGTTGAGACCGGTCTTGTTCAACATCTTTGTCACTGACATGGACAGTGGTATTGAGTGCACCCTCAGCAAGTTTGCCGATGACACCAAGCTGTGTGGTTCGGTTGATACGCTGGAGGGAAGGAATGCCATCCAGAGGGACCTTGACACGCTTGTGAGGTGGGCTGATGCCAACCTCATGAAGTTTAACCATGCCAAGTGCAAGGTCCTACACCTGGGTGGGAGCAATCCCAGGCACAGCTACAGGTTGGGCAGAGAAGAGATTCAGTGCAGCCCTGGGGAGAAGGACTTGGGGGTGTTGGCTGATGAGAAAAAGAACATGAGCCGGCTTCAGTGTGTGCTTGCAGCCCAGAAAGCCAACTGTATTCTGGGCTGCATCAAAAGGAGCGTGACCAGCAGGTCGAAGGAGGTGATCCTGCCCCTCTACTCTGCCCTCGTGAGACCTCACTTGGAGTACTGTGTGCAGTTCTGGTGTCCTCAACATAAAAAGGACATGGAACTGTTGGAACAAGTCCAGAGGAGGGCCATGGGGATGATCAGGGGACTGGAGCACCTCCCATATGAAGACAGGCTGAGAAAGTTGGGGCTGTTCAGCCTGGAGAAGAGAAGGCTGCATGGAGACCTCATAGCAGCCTTCCAGTATCTGAAGGGGGCCTACAGGGATGCTGGGGAGGGACTATTCATTAGGGACTGTAGTGATAGGACAAGGGGTAACAGGTTGAAACTTAAACAGCAGAGGTTTAGATTGGATATAAGGAAGAAATTCTTTACTGTTAGGGTGTTGAGGTACTGGAATGGGTTGCCCAGGGAGGTTGTGAATGCTCCATCCCTGGCAGTGCTCAAGACCAGGTTGGATGAAGCCTTGGGTGATACAGTTTAGCGTGAGGTTTCCGTGCCCATGGCAGGGGGGTTGGAACTAGATGATCTTAAGGTCCTTTCCAACCCTAACTATTCTATGATTCTATGATTCTAATGGCATTTCCTAAAAACTTCAGCAAGGCTTTATGAATCCTTACCATGCTGTGGTACGTGCTTCGACCATAACACAGCTCCAGTTATAACAAAGACTTTCTTATTTCATCAAATAAAAATAAATGTGTGTGAGCATGTGTGTGTTCTGTCCACTTACACAACATATGCAGAATTACCAATGAAAAATTGTGATCCATATATCCATTACGGCATTCAATTTCCACACTTTGGGAGGTATTTGCTAAGCTTCACTCTAAGTAATTTCTTAAATAAGCCTGTTTGAGGCCTTTCTATGAAAATAGTCCTATTCTGTGACATTTTATTTTTCCAGTGGGGGTACAGACTTTGTGTTAATAGACAAGTTTCAATAATAAAACATAATCTAAACTAAAAAGAGAAAAATCACAGCATTTCTCACTCTCGAAAGCCACAAAATAGAACTGGGAAAAAGTTTTAGCTTTCTGTTTTGTTTTTTACTACGGGCATGGGATTACCATCAATCTAGACTTTTATTTGGAGAGCTTTGCTTTCTCACCTAACAATTATTGATATTTGATAGCAAATCATTTCAGTCCACTGTTATTGCATCACAAGCAGTTCTGCTGCTCTAGCTAATCTAAAATATGAAACACCACCACAAAATTTACTGAACAGAATCACTGTAATTAGAACAGAACAGTTCTGTTGGAAGGGAACTACAACAATCATCTAGTCCAACTATGCTACAATTACACAACATCCTTCTGCTGTGAAGAATCAGCTTTCTTTTCCTAGGTACTTTCAGTTGTTTTACACAGGCATTCAGTGCTGCCTTGAGAAAAGCTGTCATTTGTCAGTGTCTCTAAAATGAATTCATTATTCTACAGGGTAACTTAAGGACTAAATACTTCAAAATAAAGAAAATAATATGGCACTAGCAGAACGGTTCCAGTCTCTTTCATGCAATATTGAGACAAGTTGAGTGAGCATAGAGCAAACTACTCCCTCTGGTGAGGTCTGCCAGAGCAATACTCCCAGTGAAATCAATGGAGCTCTCCAATGCTTTTACAAAGTATCTGGTTACAGTATATATCACAATAACTGTTTTTTAGGGGATGTCCATCTGATAGTCAAATCAGGGATTGCAAGGTTTTGATTACACAAATATCTAGCTCAGATATTGATAGCACCTATACAAATATCCTGGAGCTCAGAAGCAGCCACTTCTACCAGCTTCTCAGGTAATCTTGCAACCTATTGCAGCAAAACCACTACAAATTTTAAGCTAACTCTGGCATGACCACACCTTACTGCAAGCACTACTCTGAATGCAGTAAAACCATAGATCACGTTAATATCTGACTGTTTCCTGGGTTTTACTATATTTGATAAGTATGTAAATATTCAGGACATAGATCATGTCTACATTATTATTAAATGTCTTTACCTTTATTGCTCTATACATCCGGATTACAACAGAACTCTTCTGCAATTTCTGCTGCTGGCTATGAGCAGAGTAGAGCTGCAAAACTTCATTTGTGCTTCTTCCAGCCAACCCTTGATACTGTTTAAATAAAAAAAACACCCAAATCAGCTAATAACCACTTTAAAGTGCTCATGTTTTCTGTTGCATTCTGTCGCCTTTGTCCCTGTAAACATTTTTAATTCAACTATCTGATCACATATGATCTTAAAGTCCTTTCCAACCCTAACTATTCTATGATTCTATGATGTTATAAATACATAATTTCTCTTCTTTTACATTTTTCTGAGTCATGTGCAGGATCACTTTGAGGCAACTGACTAACATCACAACATTCTACTTCCTTAGGGTGGCAAACCTCAGCAGCAGATTACTAATATGTGTTTGCAGTACCTAAGACCTCTTACTTATGTGTGAGGTGGATCTGAATGGTTAAAATTCTGCCTTCACTTAGGGGAAAGGTTACGCAGCTGATCTAAATGTCTTCTAGTATCTACATTCAGTGCAGGAAGGTCTCTGAAAGGACATGAAATAGAACAAGGACACACATAAACACATTTTAGCTGCTAAAGTCCTGAAGAAGTCCTTCTTCACAGCCCCCAACTTAGTGTTCATTGCTCTAGCTTTCTGCTAACACCAATTCTGTTACATTCTGTAGAGCTGCAGTGGTGTAAAATGGTCCCAATAAAGCACTAAGCTGTGTCTTCGGTAATCAAAGCAACCAAAGCAACTTTCAAAGGATGTGGAGAAAAATGCTTTCTAATAATCTAAAATTACTTCTTATGCAAAAACAATTCTTACGGACAATTCATTTTTTTAAATGTTGAAATAAAAAAAATAGAAATAGTGCAACTTTAAATACTGAAGGTCATGAACACAAAAAAGATCTCTGTAGAGTACTTGTGAAATTCTGTAATATGACAGAATCTGTATTATATGACAAACTGCTGTAATATGACAAAATCTACATTATATGACAAACTGTATTTTCATCATTTACTGACAGTCCATGTGCTTAAAATGAGCTGCAACTCCTTCACCTACTTTCCCCTGCCACCTGTTGACATCTGTCCTTAACCAGTACTAACAGCCTCTTTATTTTTGGAATGCCCTTGTCTCTTGCAAAAACAACAATACAACATTATGGAGCTGTTAAAATAGAGATAGATTATCTTGTCCGAGAAAAGTACTTCACTTATCTAAACCAACCTTTCCATGTGGCTTTTTTTCACATTCACAAAGCATGCATTTTCTATTTCAAAGTGCAACTGGAGGTTCTGCACAACTACACACCTAACCACTAATATAAAGAACTGTCTTGTGGAAATCAAGTAGCAGAAAAAGATTATTAAAAAACAAAAAACAATACAACAAAAAAAAACCCAAGCCAAAAAAAAACCCCAACTCCTCTATTTTTTGTTTTGTTTTGTTTTCTTACAGGCTTTAAGCTCCTAGACATTGAGAGTGATTCTATAGTGTTCACATGTTCTTTTCCTTTGAGGATTTTCAGGAGTCCAATTACTCAGAAACAGTATTTACAAATATACTTGAAAAAAATGCATACAAGTAGCACACCAGAATTAGTAGGTATAATCACATGTGAAAAGTTAAGCATATATATAAGCAATTGCAGTACTCAAGCCTGTTAAATAAGCTTAAGCTAGTTAAAACCTACTTTTAACATCTAATACGTTTTCCACCATCTGCACAGGGTCCCCCTGACCCCACATTTTGCTCAACATGAACACTAAATGTGGAATGGTCTATCCTACTGTCATTGCAGTTAACCTCTCATCACTTCCACTATAAAGTTTATCTTTACTGCAAATGCTGCCTTGGTTTTGAGGTTTTCTCCATTAAAATAGTTTTAACATTCATCAGACTTGTTTCAAGGCCAGAACTTGCAAATCTGTGCTCGTGCATAAGAGGCAAAAAACCCCACCTACAATAAAACTTTTTATAGTCAGCTTTATTATAAACAGAAGTGAAACAGAACTACTTAATAGCATTCTCCAAAGTAAAATATCAGCTCTGCAATTGGATCTTTCTGGCAGACTTGGCTTTACGTATAGAAGGCTGCAGGATCAGGACCAGAAAGATCAGGAAGGCTGCAGGATCAGGACCTCAAGGACTGCTAACAAAACCAGGGGGCATGCAGGTAGACAAACACATTTGCAGATAGGCAAAAGCAAATATACAGAGAAAGAATCTGACTTCTTATGTTCAGTAACAATCCTTAAAGTATGCTGTCAAGATTAAAATATACTGGGCTGCAAAAACCAGTGGCAGTGCTGATATCTGTGATTGTCTTGAGGATACAAGGAAGGGAAGGTCTACAGCAAGGTGACATTTTTATTAGCCTGATACAACCCATAGGCAAACATTTACACTGCAAATCCTAATTTATAGCTATCATCAGAAGTTTGTCTTCACAGCTCCCTAACTCCCTTCAGCCAAAATGAATCCAATTAGCTTTTACAAGTTAAGAATAAGACCTCTGTTAACCCTGGTCACTGTGACTGAACTTGTTAACAGCTCAATTGTTCAGGCAGCTTCACCAGCAGATCTGAAGGGTCAGTGATTGATAGCTGAGGACAAGAGCTTTTTTTGCCAATGTAACTGATGAAATACCAGGAGATATGGTGCAACATTAAATTCATCTATTTAAAATTAGTGTTCTTTTTAATAGAGACTCTTCAATTGAGATAGAACTATTTCACAGATGTCAGTTTAGCTCATGCTTTCACATTGCTGGGGAAAATTAACCAAGAAGTGAAAATCTATTTAATAACCACCTGATGAGAAATATCAGCACAAAGTTAACTGCAGAGCATTTCCATGGATCATTTGACATTGTTCCTGAGTGATGGTGGTAACACTGCCACGCTCCTTATGTGTCTGTAGGTGCTCATATCTTTCAGCACATTTTTCAGTAAACTGAAACAGTGCTGGAAAATGAAACCCTGGAAAACAAGGTTTCATTATCTAATATTCATATAACTTCTTCCTACATCTAATGCACCTTACTGATGAGAAAGATTTATTTCTTGTGCTTGTGCGAATAATAAAAAACCAATATTTTAATAATTAATAATTTAATATTTAAAAATTTAATATTTAAAAATATTTAAGGTCTTTGGTAAATATAAAGCTGAACAAATATAATAGCAATATTTTCTCAGAATAAATGCCAGTATTCTTCTGTATACCTAGCAAAACTCATTTCAGATGTACCATCTGCTTCCACTCAGGCTTTGAAAAATGTTAAATCCACTTTTATCCACAGGTGTTAACAAACCCACATGGAAGGCAAATGGCTTTCCTGAGGTCACCCAACCATCTAATGTTTCAGCCCAGATTAGAAACTCTTGGCCAACAGGCCATATCACAACTAATACAGCTGGCTCTACTCCAGCGGCACAAATCAATACTCAAAATTCTCTAGATCTCGGAAATCCCACCTTTGAAGACCCCAACCATTATCACAGGCTGTTTGTTCCTTGTTTCAGTAATGGTCTATGAACAACATATGTTCCTGTAGAATGAGATAAGGAAATTAGGGGTATTGCTCTGCGCTCTGTGACCGACTTCTGCAACGGTACCTTGCATTTTTTACACAAGTGTAACACCAGTGCTATGAAGACATGCAAAAGGATATCTCTGGTAAGTCTACTGTTAACAAAATGTCTTTTCTGCACTCTAAGAACAGTCCTTTTTAAAGCATGATCTTAATTATGTCTAAAAAGTATTCTTTCAAAATCTACCTTTGACTTTCATACATTTCCCTGCAAGCAGAAAGCAGTATTCTGTATTTAACACTAGCAGAGATATTCCCTCAGCTCACTTTTGAAGATTTAAACCAACAGCAATTATTTAAACGCATGCCAACTTCTAGTTAATGAGTCTATTGTTACTGCTACCATTTATGATTCATATGCAAACAAAGAAATTCTGAGCCTTGATCCCTTCATAGATTTCCCCAACAGGTGAAGAGTTCAAACCTTGAAAACAGGAGGCAGATTTTGGTGTATTTCTTATTTTCATAGGAATTCTTCCTGGATAAACAAACAGTAATTACCTCTGCAAGTTTTAGATGGAGAGCAGCATTTTCAGTTTCCAGGACAACTATTCTTTCTTCTTTGGCCTAAGGAAGAGAACCCACCCAACACCAGAAAGTGAAAATGAAGTAACTATGAGTTTGATGGATGCTATTATGGTAGTTTTTATTATTCTATTGCACCGTTTCTTAGGTTTCTCAGCCTTCTGAAATGACAGAACTACCTACCCCCAATCTCCTCAGCACAGTATATTTGTCTATAAGCACATAAAAGTCAGGATAAACTCTTTAACTCCTCTTTATTTCCTGTACTCTGTCATTTTGCCTGCTTGCACAGAAAAGCATAAGTACAAGGTTTTAACTGCTTTTGCTTTATAAAACCATCTAGCATTTTTCAGATGTATGGCCTTTAGAGAAATTCTAGTCATAGAAAAGGAGGTTGGAACAGCCCTCGAGGATCCTCTGGCACAACCTTTCTAGGAAAAACATGACTTGGACCCGGTGTCCCAACACCCTGTCCAGCTCAGAGCATCCTACTTGGTTTATAAACAACCACACAGATGTCCATTTCCAAGGCTGCCCTGTTGGAGATCTCTAGCAGTGTTGCAGCAAGACTATTCCTCGGTGCAGGTGCTCTCTCACAGAGGCATGCCCGCTCTGCCGAGGAGGTCTCCTCACAGTTCTGAAGCCCCGTTTCCAGCCCAGCCCGAGATGAAGCAGTCTCTCCCCTGCCACATCCCCACAGACTGCTGTACTGAGGATTCTCGCCTCAATGACACAACCGGCCGGAGGGGCCGCACCACCTCCCCCAGGGGCCCGCCCTGGCGCTCCAGAGCCCGCCCATAGCCTCCCCTCCCTCCGCCGCGGCTCGGGGCTCACTCGCAACCGCTGCTCCAGCTGCCGGAGGCGCTGCGCCCACACGGAGCCCGGGTCGAGCCCGCTCCGTGGCCGCATCGTCGGCCCCGCTCCGGCTCCGCGGCACAGCAGGGCCGAGCCGGGCCCCAACGGGATTTAACCCGGCCAATGTGGGACGCAGCTGGCGTGGCCGCCATGGTGACAGGGCCCGCCTCCTTCCCCGCCCAGCAGCGGGCGCCAACTGTGGCCTTTAGGCGCTCCATAGGGGATGGAAGTGTCCCTTCTTCGGCTGGGTCACTTGGGATAAATGGCCTCGGCCTCTGAGCGGGATTAAGGATTAGGGTAGCGAGAGGTCAAAAGGGAAGCCTGGTGCTCTCAAGGTCTGAGGTACTGAAAGATT
The DNA here is from genome assembly GCF_012275295.1 of Melopsittacus undulatus. NCBI lineage: Eukaryota > Metazoa > Chordata > Aves > Psittaciformes > Psittaculidae > Melopsittacus > Melopsittacus undulatus. Next base: position 86,526,033 of record NC_047529.1, on the reverse strand, counting down.
TCTCCTCAGAACACTGGTTCTCAGGGGTGCAAACCTCGTGTTGAGGGCCAGTGGCCAACAAAGGGGGATGAGGAGGGAGGAGGGAGCTTAGAGCTCCTATACCGGGTACAGGATTTCTTCCCTGAGCAGTTGGTGATGTGTACTGTGGGCTAAGGCTGAAAAGGCCACAAAGAAGATTAAAGGATAGGAACATCTGTTGTTGGGGCTGGGGGAAAGGCGGCTGAGGAGGAATCTGGTCACTGTCTATAAATACCTAATGGAAAGCTGTAAAAACAAGAGAGCCCAATGACAATACAAGAGGCAGCAGGTACAAACTGAGATATGAAACTTCATCTGAACTTTAAATACTTCTTATTGTGAGAGTAGTCAAAAGGCCAGCACAGGTTGCCCAGAGAGGTTGAGTCTCCATGCTTCCATCCTTGGAGAGAATCAAACCCCAATTAAGCAGAGCTCTGACCTTGGGCTACGTGATACACAGAGGTCCCTTAAACTGCAACTGTTTAGTTACTCTGTGCACAAAGCCAGTGCTAGTCTTACCAGATGGGCAAAGCCTGCAGGTCCAGCTGCTGTAGGAGCCCTAACTGGCTGTCCCAGGTGGAAGCTATTCATTCAGGCTATGGCAGGGGGTCTCACACTAAGGTGAATGCTATACATGTTAGTAATACTACTTACTGCTCTACTGTATTGCATTGAAAGATTAACATCTTAAAAGCAGTCACAATGCTATTTGGCTATTAAATGTGAACATATACGAGATACAAACATGTCAGCTTCTTGGAAGTGGGAAATAATGCTATTTTTGCACTAGAGTTTGGGGTGGGTTTTTTTTTTTTAATTTTTGGTTTGTTGTTTTGGGTTTTTTTTTTTTTGAAACCAAAGCCAGCATCATAATTACAGAGGAATCCAGTTCTGCAAACAGCAGTCTCAAGTTACTGTCTACTGAACATGGTGAATGTGCTCTCACAGGCAGTAGAAAATCCAAAGGCATGCAGCAGTGGACTCCTTCATGTCTAGCACAAAAGGGATAGCAGTCCTTTACAGAGGAACTCAGATGAAGCCCACCTATCACACACCAAACCCAACATTCCTGTGCAGCTCTATCAACTGTCTTGGTGATACTGTAACTTCCTCCCACAAACTGTAGCCTCAGGTCTAAAACTAAAAAACCTCAACAAACTGTCTGGAAGCTCCTCAACAGTTCATCCTTGCAACTAGTTCTGTATCGGTGGAAAAATGAGAACTGACAAATGGATACAGGCTTCAAAAAAGAGAGTTGCAAAGTACTGTGATACTGTGGATGTTAGGAGATGTTGGCACTAAGTAAGGCAGACAGGTTTTTATCAACATCAGCTATTTTGTGAAGAATAGGTTTAGTAGCTTGAGGGGTATGATTCACAATTCTTGACACTGAGCTGTAATTTTTAGATGTAATGCTTATCCTCTAGCAGCAGCAATCAAGTCAGAACAGTTCCAACAGAACTCAGCTTCATCTCTGAAGTGTAATGGTTGATCTCTGCCTCACAATGGATTTTACCCACTATGAATGATATTAAGAATCTGGTTTCTGTAGGCTGTAACAGAGAAGACTTAATTAACTATCATTCTGACTGTGAACTAGTAACCTAAAACTGAGCAGCCCCAGACTACTCTTATGTAGTCATTCCTCTGCATAGCTGAAGGTTAAGATAGTACTGAAAACTCAGTCCCCTCTATAAAAAAAGTGAAACAACCAATAAAACACAACACACACACACACAATCACAATATGACCTGTCACTCACCATAATAGCATTTTTCTTCTATTTCCAAAGCAAAGGGGAAGTTGCTTGATATGCAGAGAACAAAAAAAAAGTCTGTCAGTGAGATCTAGGCAAGAAAGGAATACAAAATCCAGCTATCTGCTGGAAATGCTGCAAGGCTGTGTTCCAAGCATGCCTGTCTACACCAATTCTCTACTTCGAAGAATCTTGGGGTTTTTTTCCTCCCTCAGCTTCTACCACCTTGATCCCATCTTCCCCCTGCAAATGCAGAGCCCTGCCTTAGTACAGATCATTCTGAGGAACCAGAGGGCAAGATATAATGAAAATGCCTCAAACCACTTTTAATTTTAGCATCAGTGGTGGATTATAAAGCTTAAGATACCACTGAGGAAGCATTGTCTTGAACACTTCTGATGCATTTTTGGTCAGAGACTTACCAGACTGGTCAAGGCAGCTTTAAACTAGATCTGTTGTGGGGGTGGCACTGATCCATCCCAACTCTACCAGTTGGATGCTAGCACCTGTAATGACTGCTCAGAGTGATGCAGAACTACTCCAGTGGAGCTCTTCTGAGATGCCTCTGTACAAATGTCCTTAGTATGGGGACTAAACAAGAGGAATTAGAGATGTGTGCATGTCTACAAGCACATGATATCATTGGCATCACATAACATGGTGGGGTGGCTCCTGTGACTGGAATGTTGGAATGGAAGGTTATAGGCTCTTTAGGAAAGACAGGCTGGGCAGATGGGGAGGGGGTATAGCTATTTATGTCAATGATAGGCTGGAGAGTTTGGAACTCTGCCTGAGGACAGGTGATGGGCCAACTGAGAGGCTGTAGGTAAGGGTTAAAGGGAGAATGCGATGCTGTACATGACTGTGGGTATCTGTTACAGACCACCAGATCAGGAGGGCTATTGAGAGCAGCAGACCTGGCTGCACATGCAAATATAATTTCATACAGTTATCACAAAGGTCATCATCAATTAAAGTATCAAGAGCTGTGCTACGAAGGATGACAACTCATGTCCCTCACTGTTCAACTCCCACCATATACTGGGTTGCTCCTTTGGCAAACCTGACCTGAACTTTGCAAAGCATAGCTCAAAACTTGCTTTCTCACTGAAAATGCATTACCACTGTTGTACAGTGCACAGTTCCTTCCCCCGGGCCTAACCCCTGGACTACTTTGGCCTGGAAATAAACGTTTCTATGACAGTTCACAGCTGCAACCACCACAGTCTCATCAAATAAATCACTTTTTGCTTTTGTACTGGTTCTTTGCTCTTGCTTATACTGAGGAACTGACATACAGGAGGAGAATGGATTATTTCCTTTCTCTTCTAGACTACACATTCTGTATTCAAAAGTTCTCACAGTCAAAAACTATCCTCAAAACATGGATGAAAGACTCCCCTCAGCCATGCCTTGAGGTCCTGGCAGTCATTTCATTGAAACATACTAAACAGCACTCCTGGCATTCTGTGGTTCCTTTAGCTCCTTCCCCACCTTTGCACATGCATTTCTTATAGTAAAATCTAGAATATCCTCATCATTAAAGTTCCATTGTGTAGATCCCACAACTCAAGAGATCAAGGTACTCACCTGGAAAGACATGTAGGTCTGGGCCCCTCAGTTCAAGGACAGGGAATTGCTTGAAAGAGTCCAGCACAGAGCCACAAAGATGATTAAAGGAGTGGAACACCTCCCTTATGAGGAGAGGCTGAGGGAGCTGGGTCTCTTCAGCTTGGAGGAGACTGAGGGGTGACCTCATCAGTGTTTACAAATATGTAAAGGGTGGGTGTCAGGATGATGGAGCTAGGCTTTTTTCAGTGATATCCAGTGATAGGACAAGGGGCAATGGGTGTAAACTGGAGCATAGGAGGTTCCATGTTAACATCAGGAAGAACTTCTTTACTGTGAGTGACAGAGCACTGGAACAGGTTGCCCAGGGGGGTTGTGGAGTCTCCTACGTTGGAGATATTCAAGGCCTGTCTGGACAAGTTCCTGTGTGATGTACTCTAGGTTACCCTGCTCTTGCAGGGGGGTTGGACTAGGTGGTCCCTTCCAACCCTTGGGATTCAGTGATTCTGTGTCTTATCCCAGCTCTAGAGGATATTCAGCAACAGCAGTAGGCAGCTACTGGCCTAGTTCCCTCCTGCACCCTCCCCATGCAGAGCTTTAACTGGTGTCTCCCAAGAGCCAAATCATCCAGCCTTATCAATCTAACAGTAAAAGAGGAACACCACCATTTAGCTCAACCTTCATTCAAAACTACACGCTGAATTTGAGCCCACCCCTCCAAACCTCCAAGTCACCCAAACGGTTTCCCCCCTCCAGAGATTTGACAAAAGTTATCCTCCCTTTGTGTTCAAAATAAAGAGACTTTTTCACCACAGCAATCACACTGGAGACTCCAGCTGCCATACAATTTACTTTTCTAAAAGAAGCTGCATTCCAGGTTCCTCTTTGCTGTTAGAAAATACAGCTTTGCACTTGAGGAGGATACAAATACAGTGCAACTCACCCTGCCAATATTGACTATTTCCTAAGTTGCTGCCTAAGTTGTAAAAATTACTTATTCTTTCAAGTCTGCTGCAGATATTGAATATAAGGCCAAGAAATTCTGCTCTCCTATCAGAAAGAATTAACCTTCTCTGCAGGCAGCTTCTCCATGGAGAATTAATTTGAGGTTTTCTTCTATTAATTATGAATACACTGACTTTGTTTGCCAATGTATTTTAAAAGGTCAGGTAAGGCAAAACGTGATAATGAGAGTCCCTCTGGTTTACAATAATGCTGTTATGCAGAATCAAGTAACAAAGAGTACAAAAAAACATTTAATGCAAAGTTAAATACAATACAAACTTTATTAAAAATAGGTTGCAAGTGAAATACAGTAGAAATGGGAAACTACAGCAGTTTTGATGTTTTTCATAATAATGCACAGACAAATATGAAAAGCACTTTTACACATATTCACACTTGACCCGAATGCCCAATAGCGGCCAAATCCACTCGACTGAAGGTTATAGGTATTTTTTTTGCTAAGCCTTTTTCAGATTCTAGCAGCAACAGTAATTCAGCCACAGCATAACCTTAAGAAAAATTTGTCACTGTAAGGCTGCTAGTGTTCTCAAGATAAATTGGGAGAGGCTTGCTTTTCCTGCTTAACAGACAGAGCAAGCATGCAGATCCTTCATTAACACTTTGAACCAGTTTAATCTTCTACTTCATATTTAACAGGTGAAACGGTAAAAGCACACTTTCAAATAAGAAACCTGAAATACGTAAAAAATATTTACACTCCAATTTTCATTAACTTGCATTTATTTATCATACAACTCTTATTAAAAGTGATTTCTTTCCCAAGGCAGTGAAAGTCTACCTCTTTGTATTTGGAAGTGTGCACAATTTCCTAAATATATATTTATAAGAGAACAATATGATACAGGAAAAAAATCATCTAAAGCCAGTAAAGGGCTTTGTCAAATAGAAAATTTGTTTGGAATCACAATATATATTGTCTTAACATCACACAATGAGAAAAAACTCTGATGAGGTCCTTATTCCCAACATCATCAGCCACATAAGCACAGCTGAAGAAATGGCGGGAGGAAAAAAAATTAACAATTTAAAATTAAATAAGGCTATTACAGTGTGGAAAAATAGCTTGAACTGCCAACAAGATTTTCAGGACAACAGTAATGGAATGCCAGTAAAGCCAGCTAGACTAAGGAGCAGCTCGCTAGCTCTGCTTCCTCAGCATAAGCAGAGATGGTCAGTTGCCAGCACACCAGCTCTGTTAACGACCCTATGAACATTCCCACTCCCAACCAGCAGTACTGTATTTGATGCTTCACACTCCAGTCTCTGTCTCTAATATGCCAGTTCGTTTCTCCATAGAAAAAAATAAAGATATTGCTGAACTGATAATAGCAGACTTAGCAATACTGTTCCATGCCTAATCACCCCATAACTTGTAATCTACCTTCCTCAGGAGACACACGTATCTGTTCTGCTCACCTTGGAACAGGAATCATTACTCCTTGTCTTTTACACATTCCTACCATTTTGGTCCTAGCTGATGGAGGACCATTAGTGTAGCCTACTAGCCATTGCCTATGTAATGTTTAATAAATCAACCATCCAAAGGTTGTATCTTCACATTTTTAAAAGTCTGAAGCACTTACAGTGGGGATGCATCAGCATACAGACTTCTGTAACAACAGATAGGCAACCTACAGATAGGCAACCCTTTTGGACCCCAAAAGTACATAGGACTAGAAATATTTTTATTCCAAGGTTCTACCTATAGGATGTGTGTTGTTCCAGTATTAAGTAATGGTAAAATGTGTTGATATGCTGATCATTCTATGAACACCATACAGTTAGTCAGACTTGCATATGAAGTCTTATTCAAGGTGGCCCAGATATTGCCTTCTTATCAACCTAAACTACTAATTTCTAGTGCACAGTTTAGTTTAGGCAGTTCAAGCTATTCTCACTCTCTCTGCTCAGCAGCTAAAACAAAAGTGTGTTTGTAGAACACCAGGAAAGAGAACTTTGACAAGTGCTACTTGGTCTGGTGCACAAGAACTTAACCCCCAAAACAGAAAGAAAAAAAAGTTACCTTCACGTGATTCATATCTTTAAAATTTTACAGTGCTTTCATTGTATAAACCACAAGCTCCTGGCAAAGTAATCAGTTTTCTTGCTATTGCAATATCTCTAAATCTTAATTAACAGTCTTAGATATAGAGGAATCAAAGTCACTCCTTTCAGAAAACATTCATTTTCTGTTCATTAGTAGTGTGCCCCCCCATCCCAATCCCTCAGTTCAGAGATCTTCAGTTACATCTGATAAGGTGCTTTATTTTGTGTTCAACTCATTTTCCAGTTCCATTAATTTCCTAGAAGCTTTAACTTTATTGGATACATCCTGACCCTGTGAAAAAAGTCGTTGGCGTTCCCTGAACGTCAAGTTTTCTGGTGCTCCAGGTAAATCTGTATCTTGACTGGAAATGGAAAGAAAAAAAAAAGTCTTTATAATTCTTATCTACAATACTCCTAAATATAATAATTCTTAGTGACATGTATGGACTCATAGCTTTTGGACTACAGCAGAAGATTCTATTTAGTGTTTCACAAGGTTTTGCTCCCCACATGTACCTTTAATTCTGACATTGTGCTATCATGTTGACAAATTAAGGGCTCATGATCACCTCTTGCACATACATTAACCTGAATGAATCCTAGCTGAGCCCAGTCACAGCTTTAGTATGCTACACAGTAAAGCTGCCATTCACATATAAGATACAGCCTGTATTATTTATGCTTATCAGCAATTTGGTAAGAATTCCACTAGAGGGGTGCTGTTCTGATTTACAAATGCACTTCAACTGGTTAAAGTTGCTCATTTGCACTGATCATACATTTACTCAGCTGTAGCACTGAAATTTGCTACTATCATGTAGTACTTCAGATCACCAAAAGACTTGTGGAAAATTCAGCTGCATACTATAGTAACGCAGGGTACTCCAGAGCCAGATGCAGAACTCCTGAATAGCCTACAGAAATAAAACAACAGCCAAGCCAGGTATATAAAAGTTAATTGACTCTTACACGTCACCTTTTAGATCGTTTGTCTCTTGGATCCCGATAAACTTCATGGGCCCCAACAGCTGCTCCTGTAGATCCAGTGTATGAATTTACTCCTTATGCAAAAGAAAAGATAAGTTGAAAGATTGCAGATACAACATGAAAGTTTTTTATATTTCTTCAAAAAGGTGCAGTGCTTCTTTCAAGAACTAATCTTAAACTAGAATCAGAAATAAATTTAGAGGGCCATCAGTATTTAAACCCAGTACTAGTAAATTCTACTTCCCCCCCACCCCAAAACAGCTATAGTTTTGTTACTCCTAATTTTGAGCCAGAACTCATTTTGTATAGCTTATCCAGCACATACTGATTCACAGTATCTTAAAATGGCTTACTGAGAGACATCAGAGGTTGTTCAAGGAGATTGACAGAAAGAGCAATACATTTACATATCCTGTAACAAGCTCCACAGGAACAGGTTAGCTGCCACTGCTCTCTTTACAAGGCTATAAGGATTAGGATATACCATCTTTGCAATTCAACAGTCATGCTTTTTGTCTCTGTTTAGTCTCATTAAGTAAATTATCACTCAGAAAATGCGCCCCCCTCCCTTGAATTTAAATTTCAAGCGGTTATCTTGCAGCACTGCACCTTTAGTTTAACTTGATCTAACACACAGGTTTTACACATTATATTAATTGTTTCTAAAGGCCACAAGACAAAACATTTTCTTTCCAATCAAAAAATTTATCAATTTAATTGACATTTAGGACCATATTATCTTAGTAACTGTCAGGAAAAGAGTAAAAAGTGTCAGCACAATACTCAGATTTGTCTGCAGACAGTTCTAGTCTCAATATTGTATGTGTTATGTCTTGTGAACCTTCTTTTGTACAAGAGGAAATGTTTGCTTCTTCCACTGGTATATGTAACTTATAAATACTCAGTAAGACATACGGAACACACAAGCAAGTTCAGCTGGTGTGTATTAAGCTAATTTTTTTCCACCGAAACTTTGCAGCAGACCAAATCATACAAGGTATGCCAGGCATATGAAGGGTTTTTTCATATCAGAAATGTATCTTACGTGCATGTCCCTGCTTTGAAAGGGCCCACATGCTGTGGTTCATACTTCTACCTGCTTGGCAGTTTTGATATGGGTGTTGATTTTTCTCTGGGTCAGCTGACAGACCAAGTGGTCTGAAGAGACCCAGTGGAAGAAGGTATGAGAGCAAAATTTGCAGAAGCATGGTTTACTGGAGTTAACATTGAGAACAGAAGAGAGCCATAAAGGAAAGGAATGTAAGAGAGTCAGCGAGATGGGAGATGGTAAACTGCACAGTGAATTCTGCATTTTGTGCAAACGGCTTTGTACGTTACGCAGGCAGTCTTCTTAGAAGCTTGAGCAATCAGGTGAAGTTAACCTGTTCTCATGGCTATTTTGAAAATTATGAAATAAGAGTATTCAGAATTAGTTGTATGGTTTATGAATTAGGTTATTAAAGGCGAAGCATCATACTACAATATTCCTTAATTGTTACCAAATCCCTAACCAGAGCTCTGTAGATTGTCCTGCTGATTGTTTCCCAGGAAAAACAAATGCGCACACACAAAAAGTATCACTTAACATTTCACTTCCCTGAGATTCATTTTTCCATTAAAGTTAACAAAAAATAGGCCTGGGAAATGCAATTACATATGAGATGGCATTCTGGGTTATGGACGATGGGAGGCAAGAAGAGTAGAGGTGATGACCAATGACTGATGGTTCCAGAGTTACTTATTACACGTACAGATTTCAACGTGCCAAAACAGGAAGGGAAGCAAGGGCCTTTGGGAGCCTATGTGTTGTGATGGAAGGCACAATTTGTATTCAAGTATAGTCGGTTTCAAGTAAGCATTTCTAGAAAAAGTCCTCTGAATGAACACAGATTCAGTACAGACATGGAGTCCAAAAGTTTAATGTCAGAATATTCCTAAGAGCAAGCTAACAACATAGTCATAGTGTTTAAAGAGAATCTCTTCTGCTTATTTCCTGTCTTTAATCTTATTCTTTAATTCATTAATTCTTTGTGACTTAAGGTGCTCAAAAGCTAGAGCCCTTCTGATACAAAACCGTAATTTGGGTTCACTGGCTGAGGGCTGACATGCATGGGAGGCAGGCATAATGGCAGTATTTCCATTGTAATGACAGTACATCGCAGGTAGCATGCAGTATGCCTATTTACAGTCTAGTGACAACACACTGAAAAGCTAAAACCTTCCCTCACCTTCCTTTAAGATTTAGAACCTATGACAGAGCCAGACAGGAGTGACAGACAAGCTTGCAAGATCCATAGGGACTACAACATCACAAGATCTCATAGGCAACACCACAGTAAATAAGAAGTTGGGTTTTTTTAATCTTTAAATAAGTATCTTGCACAACTTGGGTGCTGTACTGACCCCAAAGAATGAAACTGCTAAGCATCAACTGTTACCAGTTGGACAGTAATTTTAACAGCTGAACTAACTGTTCTTTCAGCAATATTAGAACTAAATAGTACTGTGTAGAGCTACACATTGGCACTGAACGCAGCCCAACCATAGCAGAAGTTAATTTGCCCTGCAAAGGAAAAGATGCCTTGCTCAGAAATTATGACTGGAGCCTCAACTGAAAAGGATGCAGACAGGAAGCTCATGTACCTGCTTGGCCTCATCCATACCCTAAATTCAGATTCATACACTACTGCATCTGGATTAGAAGTGCTTCTGATAGACTGAACCCATTCTGAGGCTCATATGCTCCCTATGATCAGGGTACACACTACACCTCTGATTAACAAAGTGACTTTTCTAACTTGTTAGGTGGCCAAAACAGTGATCGGGGATATATCAAACTGCAGGCTTCCACATTTGTCACTGAGCCTTGAATCCAGTAAACAAGTTAGCCATTTGGCTAGAAGCCTGCATAAACACTCTATTGCTACCTCAGATGACTTTGCTACCCTTTGTGTTTTAGAAGGATGGCTTGATCAGCTGGAGTTCACTGTCAGGCAGTTGTTGACTTCCAGCATAAGTAAAAGGAACTAACCAGGGAAATGTCGTTGCCACCATTCCCCTCAGAAGGATATAGAAGCAGAAAAAAAATGTCAGGGAAGCACTGGCAGATGCTGCTATTTAAAAACAAAATATTGTACTAATAAAGTGCAAATTTGTAAGAATGAGATCTACACAGACACATACTCCAAAAGTAAAGTATTTAAGATTCCTCCTGCACAGCAGTGGTTTAAAAAAAATTTAGCATGGAACTTTGGACTGAGCTAGCTTTGAATTCATGAGTCTAACTAAAGTAGTTCTCTGCCGATAAAACACATTGCTGAAGTTACTAGCAGCTAGAGCTGTACTTGAAATTAAACTCCATTACGGTTGCCCACCTGGAGTTGTAAAGATGAGGAGACAAAGAAATACAGGACGTAGAAGGGAAGGACTAAGACAAAAAGCACTAAGATGAAGTTTAGGGTTTTGTCTCTTTCTGCAAGAGAACTGCACTGTACAAACCAGAAGTACAGGAATGGTGCCTAATACATGAAACTAACTGCATGCTCCTATATGCCTCTTGATGCTTGTATATTTAAGAACTGCATCTACAAAGGTCATTTTTAAAGCCATTTGCACACACCATTGAAAGATAGAACCCTGGTACCAATAATGAAAGCAGAAGACAAGCTCTGTCCAGGAACCCATTAGAAAAGGTTTCCTGTATTCAAGAAAGGTGCACTTCCAGACGCCCTGAGTAAACAGTGGTCAGTCATATAAAACAAATCACTGGAAGATACAGAGTGAAAGCCAAGACCAACAGTACTTTGAATTGGTTGAGTAACAGTTAAAATCACTTCTGATTCATTGTGTGAAAGATGGAATTTTTTGCTTTTGAAGAGTTTGGGTAAAGAACAAGGAAATTTGAGAGATCAAAATAATTAAAAATTGGAGAACTGATATTAAGATCAGGATTTAAGTTAGATCACCACAGTGAAAATAGTGATTAAGTGGGGAGGAAAATAAATCACAAAGTAAGAGATCAATCCACAGCACCAGAGTTGAAAACATGAGGATAGTTCTGCAGAGACGGTTGATGTCTACCTTTAGAGCTGCTGGCATGGATGACACTCGGTTTGTTTGGTGGGGGTGGGGGCTGGCTTTTTTTGGCAGTAGTACTGTTGGCATTGACTGTAGATGACTGGAATGAGTTTGAAAGAAAGAGGCCATCTGAAACTGGGCGAGGCTGGCGGGAGGGCTGCTGTGGCTTAAGGGTGGCAGGAGGAAAGTCACCATAAGATTTTCTTGTGCTGGAGTACTTATCCTGACCTGCTAGATTGGAATCCTCCTCCTCCTCATCATCATCATTGTATGCAACAAACTTGGCAGTATAAATCGTGTCAGGGGAGAGGACCTGTGTTTTGAGGTAAGAGGTGTTTCGCTGAGGTGGGGGAGGAGGAGCGTTAGATGAAGGGGTTGGGGATGGGAGTTCATATTCCCGTGGAAGCGGAGGTCTGTACAGACCAGGCTCATCAGGCTCCAGTAATCTTCGTTCTGCTTCATCGTGTTGCCTGCGCCTTTCAGCCTCTAAGCGACTGTAATACTCTTCTTCCTGTCGCCTCTGCAAGTCCAGGGGAAACAGAAACACAGTGGTCAGAAAGACAGACATTTCAATCTAAGAGCAATTTAAGCACTCCAGCATCAAGCTACAAACACCTTTTTTTGTCTCCTTTTCTGGCAATCAGCCGGGCATCCATATGGACTCATACAAAGAATATTTACTATGAAAACCATGGCAGTTGTCCTGCAACACAGTGTTGCTTTTATTTCCAGATTTACCACTACCTGCAGTAACTAAGGCAACTAACTGCCTCTGTGAACTAAGGGTGATTCCAGCACTTATTGCTCAAAATGTAACCCCAGTTAGTAAGAAGTAGATTTAATAAAGCTGTAAAGAATCTGTGGGAGAGGAAAAGAACTAAAATTAACTACAGCCTTAAAAAAGGAACTTTTCATTTTGCTGCATGCCTATACGAAGTAAATTAATCAATAGAGCCTTGGAATAGATGACTCCTAACAAAAGCTTCTCATTTAAGTACCAGGGAAACTCCTTTCATGTAGAAATCAAATTACAGAGAACTTTTCTACAGATAAATAACTGTTTTTAAATACAAAATTATATAAAAAATTTAAAAAAGCTATGCTAGTGATACTTATATGAGCCTATTCACCATTTAAAAGGCCATAAAATATCTTCCAGGTATTTTTCCAGTTTGATTTTTATCGGTTTTGAACTAAATAGCATTTAATTCTGTTCAGCTCTTTAGTCTAAACCACATCATAAATTAATACAAAGGTCTACTCAGGGGTTAGGTTGATAATGAAAATGTTTGGAAACTGTAATGTTACCAAAAACCTTCTGCTAAGCATGGTGCAACTTCTGCTGGGAGTATGATGGCATTTCAAACAACCATCCTTTCTGCTTTTAATCCATGTGTCTAAAAAAAGAATTCCACCATATCTGCTTATCTGCTCAGCTCTGAGTCAGTTATCCTAGAAAAATCATAAGTAAATCTGATCTTATTCATCTAGAGCAAAGACATGAAACTCATCTCCTTGTACTACTCTCTAAAACCACAGTAGTGGTGAGACGGTACCGAGTTCTGAACTTGTGGATATATGAGTGTGTCAGTCAAGATCAGACAGTGAGAGGCATTCCAAGTGGACGATCCAAATGTTTTCTGGCTGTATCACTGTCCAAAATTAAGAAAGCATTGGCTGGTTTTAATGTTGCCCAGTTTTGAACAATTCAGCTTCTATATAATGTTCTGAAGGAATCTAGCAGCCTGAATCTTTAGGATCTGCTTCACTGCACAGTGACCTAACTGCTGAAATTATTTACTTTCTTCCTAGACACCAACCAATTCCTTTGCTCCCATAGTTCAAACATGAAAGACAATGTGGAGTACCCATCTTCATTCACTACACTGTGTTTCGCATTTCTCTCTGTACCTGTATCAAACAATTACTGCAGAATTTAAGTGCCATCTCTGAGACACAGCAAACCCCAACACCACTAACTAAGCCAATATAATAAAGAGGGTATGCAAGTCATGGTGGGGGTTGAAGGAAACCAGGAGGGAACTGATTTCTGTCCTAACTTTCAGAGAAGGCTCTGAAGGAAAGCCCTCGACACCAATGAACACCTAGAAATGGTGAATCTATAGTACTATTTCTGCATCCTCCAGCCCCCACAAATGGGCTGTTTGTTTAATTACTTGTTGTCTTATACTGGATAAGCTTTGGGTCATGACCCTTATTACTGGGGCTGGTGCATTTAACCCCTGCTGACCCAAGCGTTACTGGCTGGGCTAAAGAGGAGAGGCCTGTCAGAACCCTTGCAGCACTTGGAAGACCACAACCTTTTCTTCAGCCTCTCTCCTGGTCCGCTCCTCCTCTTGCTGTCGACGCTCTTCTTCCTGCCTGGCCCTGTCTTCTGCTTCTCGTTTGCGCATTTCTTCCAATTGCTGCTGCCGTCTGCGCTCTTCATCCTGTAACTAACGGAGACACATCTTCAATTGCTTGGTCACTCATGGATAAAATGGGTCAAAACAAATTTAACCCAGGTATTTCCAGTTAAAAATAACTCTCTATATAGAAAACACTTTACTACAGATAAACCAGTATCATTTCCAGCTGTTAAGAATACGCTTTGCTACACTGGTTTCTCTAAAATCAGTAAGAAGAGGGTGGGAGGGGAAGAGATGCACAGAACTACTACATAAAACCACAAAACACACAGAGAGACATTTCTGACATTTCTAGCAGTCATACACGAACCCCTAGCAGAACACTGAGGAGACTCAAGTTCCAGACAGCTTCAGCAACCATGGTCTCATAGGTACAGTAAAGTGAAATTAAATACTTGGAACCTACAGCCCACAGCTCAAGTAACCAATTGGTTTTTCATTCTGAATTAGTATTTAAGCACCGGAAAATCCTGACTCATTAGTCAAAGGGTCAATCCATTTAAAGTAACAGGCTCATTCAACAAGTCTGCAAATATAGCCTCGGGAGGTAAATAAAATCTCCCATCTGTATCTGCAAACAGATGTATTTTGGAAAAAGGAGAGCAAAAGGCAACAAAATCTTTGACCATCAAGATCGAACAGCTCACATGAACAACTGATGTCCAACAGGCAGTACTGTTTTATAAATGCTTATGATAAACACTGCACAGATAAAACTGAGCAACAATCCCAACGTTGCATGATTCTCTAAAGCTAACAGTACCTAAGCCCTTGATGGACAGGAATTTTCACTAGCACAATAATAGTCACAAGCAGAAATTAAATGGACAACATGCTGTTATTTCTTACTACAGCATATGCTTTAAAGTGACACCCCTCCCCGCCCCCCATCTTTGACATCAACTGGTACAAATCAATAAATCATTGGAGCTTGTTATAAGCTGCATGCAGGCTAGAAACTGCTCTGCCCCTGGATTTGTTTTTACACTCTGGTTTCATTTACAGAGAAAGGCCCTTAAGACACAAAGCAGTAAGGATATAGGAAAAAAAGCTCAGTTTTAACAGACTTTGTGAGGACAACCTCGATGTAGGTATCTCTTCCCCTCAGCTGATCAACAGGAAATGTGGTGGGCTTTTTTAGAAGCATTAGGTTTTCTAATCAATTTTCCAATCATTTCTAAAAAACGAAGCTTGTTTTGTTCTGGGTTTTTATTTTTACTGATCTGGTAACAATTTGCCCTCACTGTTCAAGCAGTATTTGTATTATGGGCATCTTATGACCTTGTACAACAGGTAGTTTTGAAAACATTTGCCTTCTGTATCTTCAAGCAGCTGTACACACTCATTGCGGTGAAAACACCTCTCATTTCAAGTGTTAAAAGCCGCTATTTTGGAGCATGAAAGCTAAAGAACAAAATTAATTAATTTCATTTAGGCATTAATTTGGCAAACGTATACTAGAGGATATTACCTCTGAGTAAATTCCCCTTATTTAGGGCTAAAACTTTTATCATTCCTAACCAAGCCCAACATAAATACAGTGATGAAGGTCAGCATATATGGCAGAGCAGTTAACCAATTCCCTGTGTGGATTATGACCTCTTCTTGTCTGGGTTATTAAAAAGACATTATTTACCAAAGAGATAATACTGCTGTCAAAAGGAAAGACAGGCAGTAACTCAAAAGGGTTCATAGAAGAGAAGTAATTTCCTCTCAAAAAAAAGAAAGCTCAGAAAGGGCGAAGGGGAGGGAGGGAACTGCACAGTGAAAAAAGACAGGAAAATTCCTTAACTCTGGCCCAATTGCATTAAGAGAAAAACTGAGCATGGCAGTTCCTGATCCCAGATTGCAACACGGATGCCTTTTTGCTTAGTAGCAAATACTCTGTTCAAGTGCACTTGAACAAGAAAAATTTTCAAGCTAAATTAAAGGGGGAGTAGGACTGACTTACTTTATTTTCTTGTGACCTTAACTAACAGATAGAAGGGAAAACCGGGCAGGGTGCTCACCCGGGAACTGCTGTCAACATCTGAACCAGAATAATTGCTAAGACAACTGTATCCAGGTCAGAGGCTATGCTAAACATAACATATACGTATAATTTTTGGCCTTTTTACTAAGTAAGGCAGAAGCAGGAACAGAGCAACTATTAAGAGTGACATTTCACTTCTTTACCATTAGTAACTAGTTCCTCCTTTGGAACATTCCCAGAACAAGAGAGGGAGCGGTAGGATGGTGAGGCATGCCGGAGTGCTTTGCAGCTGTGTTTGTAATTTGTATTTATCACACTACCCAATTCAAACTTTACCCCAAAATTTAAAGACACTAAGGAAAACTAGCTTCATGTCCCATTTCTAGTAAGAGGGCTATTAGATTCCAGGTTGAATATTTTGATTTGATACTTCTCTATACCAATTAACTTTTCTCATACTTCCAGCATTTCTTCAAAGCAGCGCATCTGTATTATACCAGGTAGAAATGACTGATTCGTGATGTAGAGGAGCATTCTTCCAGCTGACTGCATGAAGTAGCTAAGCACAAAGCACTTATTCTTTCTCCCTGCTCTGTCCCAGTTCTACTGCAAGCTACCAACAGTTTGCTCAGCTGTACAGCTCTGTCCCCTATCACCAACATATGCTTCCAGCATTACTTCTACATAGGACGGCAAAAAAGGCCTCTTTTTCTTCTGAGCTGTTGCTCCTCGTACAGGAGCTGATGTGCTGATCCATATCAGCAATGTTAAGATATTAACGGCACTGGCAGGCATACAGGAAGGCTCAGATTCCAGACAAAATTCATTTCTCCGAGCACTGCTCTCAACGTTTTAAAAGGTGATCCAGAGGAACCTTAAATGTATACCTATTTATTTATGACAGTTAAAGCTGGGTCAGATCTGTTAGTGGCACAGGGAAATAAAAAAGATATACCCTAGCCAAGCTCACAATTCATACAGTAACTATTCATCATCTTTCACCAGCCTCCTAATTAGCACAGCAGCTATCACTAGTGCTCACTTAGACATATAAAAGAAGCACTGAGCACTGAATTTTTCCTCTAGAAACAAAGCAGTAACTACTTGGGTACGTGAAGTGGCACAGGATAGATGCCACTATGCCCAGAAAGTCATGTGAACAGCATGAATGATGAAATTAGAAAGAGGTATTTTCTTTTTCAGAGTACAGTGTTCAACATCACCTATTTCAGAATGAATTTCTGTCCTTTTTTTAAGGCTAAATTTATATACATAATAAATCCTCAACTGATTCAGGCCATGGACCCATCTAGTGCAGTATTCGGTCTCTGACCACAGCAAGAAGCTGCACACGGGCCTGAACATTTCTGCTAGTATTTCCCCAGCACGGTACTAGAGATGTCAGCTGGTACAGCCTTATTAATCCTCTGAGCAGCAGTTTACAGGTGTGATGTCTATGACTTTGTCTAATCCATTTTTAAAGCTGATGGTACTGTCTGCCTTCACAAACAAAGATCCAGAAGTTTACAGCCAGCTCACTTTATCTGCACAGTCACAGCAGACGGGACCAGGGCTTAAGCAAAAAAATAAGAGTAGTAATAAGAAAAAATATTAACAGATACCAAGTCTGAGAAATCCGTGACTCCTGGCTTGTCCATTAAAGCAGAAAGCTGACATGCTTCACCTGTTTTGCTGCTGTCATCTGCTTAACATTCATGTACAACGCATAAAAACCAAACACTTCAGACAGACTCACCGAATCATACTAAGTATGCATTTTAAAAGGGGATTATTTTTTTTATTTAAATTAAGCAGCGCTGAATGTTCAAAACTGTATTTTGAACAGTCATGTTCACAGTTCTTTCCAGCAGAACAAGTTAATTATACTAACAGGACTTGCAAGCATTACCTTTCTTTCAAATTGGTACAGTAATTATATAGAAATACTCTTTGAAAGGGACTATTTCTTCTCTAGAAAACTACAGAACTCTTTTCTCATGCACCCATTTCCAACAAGAGCAATAAAATACACAATTAGCGAGAGTCATAGCAATTACTGCTTCAATCTGAAAGCTGGTCATATTTTAGACACAAGACAATGGCATTAACCAATTGAAACTGAATTTATATGGTAACTTAATAATTGCATGTTTATGTGACCTACTTGGAGATACTAGGTCAGAAGCAACGTCGGAGTTTACAATCCATTTTTTCCCTTTAATGAGAAAATTGTGACACCTGTAAACAACAGTGTTTCAGCATGTACTGTAACAGTGTGCTCTATTAGGCTCTCAGGACAATTTCACTTCATATTGGAAAGGAATGGTGTTGCTAGAGCTCTTCTAAAGCCTGCCAGGGTGTGGAAGGCAGGAAATCTTGCCTCACAGCATGTTCATTCGAAGTTGTTAGTAAGATTTTTATAAACACCATTGCACAAAACATCAAATACAAAGTTTTAAATTAGATCACTGCTACAACAAACAAATCAAGCCTGCAAGCAGAACACAACATCTAAAAGGAAGGAAACACAGGGAAAGGAGACACATCTGGAAACATTCAAATGCATGCGTACAGTTAACTTACTGCTGATTGTATCACAATGATTTTTGAACACCCAAAAATGCCAAATCATCATCCAAAGCACATAAGGTGGTTATTATTAACATCAGGAATTGAAACGGGAAAGAGATATTGAAGAGAAAGAAACAAACATACCAAATCTAGAACAGAGATTGCTGGCACAGCAGTCTGCTGCAGGTAGTAAGAAAGGGGAAAAAAAGAAAGATGCACAGTGAAAATAAAGATAGGTTAGACTTGTGCCATTTTCAAAGCATTTTCTTTTATTTGTTAAGTCAGCTGCTTTAGAATGAGGAACTGAATTGACATCATCCTGAAATACAGAAATGAGAACAATCAATAATCCAGTTTTTTATCAGCACTGGTTTGACTCATTCAACACCTTGGTAACTCTCCAGAGATGTGAGTTACTGCACCTCTAGTAGTACAGACAGTGAAACGCTACCAAATGCAAACATTGCTTCAGTTCAAGACAACTGTTATTTCTTAGTGCCAAAATGTTCCAAAACGCTGGAAAATCTTTAAGCACAAATAGCATATTAAATCCAGCACTTGGGGAGAAGACTGATAAAATGTTACGCAACACAACTGGTTTTCTATTAATGACACATGGCTCTTTAAGCCTTGCTACAGTGAAATTTTAAAGACACTGTTTGTTAAAATGGCAGTTTTACATGGATTTTTTTAATGCCCATAGGTAACTGCCTATGTGATACAAATTACACGTTAGTGATGCTGGACTTTAACACAACGTGCTTGACAAAGATATATTTAGCTTTTCCTTTGTTCAGTTTCCAAGTTTGAGGTATCCATTGTTTTACACAGTAATAAAGTTAGCCACAAGAAAAAAGGAAAGCAATGCAGACTGCAGCGAATACAAGAACAAGTTTAGGAAATCAAGCTGCCAAAACAATCCAGAACTCAAACACAACCCAAGCCCATCGCTATTTCTGAATGTCAAAAGAAGCATGTCCATACATTTCTCAAGAATTAAAAACTGCATACCACAGAAGCGAGTCAACTCTTCAAGAGAAACCAACAGAAGACACTCAGCATATTAGAGAGTTAGATTTTAAGCCTGTCAAAGCACAGCTACTGGTATGTAACTTTGGTATCCATGCTGTTATTTAGAAAAGAAAAACAGGTTTTCCTGTATTGTTTGTCAGCAACAACAGATTTGAGACAACAGCCACCAGCAGTGATAGAAACTTCATCACACTATTCAGTTGTGTTATCTTATTATGCATATTATAAGCTTTCACAGTACTGAAGGCAAAGTAAGCAAACCTTGTCAGTACTGATTAAACTGAACACCAAGCAAAATCCAGCTATGTATGAGCTGGAGCCCTATATGGGGTGTATTAGTTGTTAAAACACCCAAACCATATGTCTCAACCTGATGCTTCCCTTCCAACGCTGCTGGGGTCACCACTGAGGTGGTGGTAAAGGCAGAAGCTGCCATATCCCCCAGCCTTTACTTGGAGCAGACCAGCAAGTGGAATCTCAGTTCAGTTCACTGGGAACAGCATGCAATCAGTACCTGTGTTCAGGTCTGAGACTGTAAGTAAGAACTCTTAGGAGTAAATACACAGAAGGGAAGAGGAATGGAGGAGGTGGAATGGGAATCACACTACTGATTCTCCTACAGTTCTATAATCTCAGAAGTTTTTGTTTACCTTCCTGTAAACAAATTTCTGCTATACTTAAACCTTCTAATCCTACTCCAGGTACATGGCAAGATCCCTTTATCCAAAGGGAATTTCTTTACCCACAACCAGAAATCTAAATTGAACTGCTAATCTAACAAGTAGCCATGATACTTTCATAATACATCAGTTAACTGGTGAAGCCACTGTAAGTTAGCAATATTAAAATGCAAGGTATTTAAGAAAGCTTCATCCTCCTTTACCCTGTAAGAACATCAAAATACTCGGACAAAGCCAAAGAACCCACCAAGATACAGATTTACAATACTTCTGTCTAGAAAAGATTATCCCTTTTTACCCTTGCTCTTCTTTCTGCCTCCAGTCGCTGCATGATGAGCATAGTATCCACATCATCATCCTCTTCTTCATCATCATCTTCATCTTTTTGCTTTGATTCCTGAAGTCGCTTTTGGAACTGCCACTCAAGCATGAGCTTGCGGAGACGGTCATTTTCTTCTGCTGTACGGTCAGGCTTGTTCTGAAGTTCCTGAATCTCTTTACTCAGCATGTCCACAATGTGCATTTGTTGCTGCTTCTCCAGCTTCTCCTTAGCATCCCGTTTCCAGGGATCAGGAGAGAGGCTGTCACTAGAGGACAGTTCTTCCTTACTGATAGTGATGTACTGCAGATCTCTCCGCTCTATAGTCCGAGGCTGCTGTTGGGGTTGCAGCTCTCGAATGACTGTTTCTTGAGGCCTCTGCAAAGTTGAAGGTTTTTCTGATTTCACTTGCTGAAAGGAAACAGGAGGAACCACTGGCTGAGAAGGAATTAGTGGCTGAGAACGCATTTGGCCCAGTTTTCTCTCCTGCTCACGACGTTTCCTTTCTCGCTCTTCTTCCAAACGTGCCTTTTCCTTTTCATACCACCTCTGATGCTCTTCTCTTTTTTTACGCTCAGCAGCAGCTACCTGGGAGGATGCTTGTGCTCCTATCTGATTTGGAGGAGGAGGGGGAGGCAGAGGCAAATCCATTTGTAGTTCATCAAATTCAGATGCATAATGCACTGGAGGAGGTGGTGGTGGAGGGGGAAGATCTGTTCTGATGGGCTGGGAAATGGCCACTGGAGTCGGCTGGCTACTGGCTGGAGTTTTCCAACGGCCAGGTCCACTTTTAGTTAAACAAGAACCAGGAGAGACTGGTTTGGCTAAATGGTTCAGGTGTTCTTGGCTAGATGTGCTAGAATCCACAGATGAATTCATCCACTGATCGCTGTCTGACTTCCGATCGATGTATTCTACATCCTTCCGTATAACAACTTCCAAACGATTCTTCTCTGGCTGGAAAACTTGATCTCTGAGTTCTTCCTGGGAACGAGCTACACGCTGGAAAAAATTAAACAAGGCATGTATTTCATATTCCATCTATATTAAAACATATTTGAAAATGGCTCACAAACCACATTCTTATTACTGAAGGTAATGACTTTTAGTGAATTTTAGCATTTCCATGCTCGGTGAGAATCCCAAAACCAACAATAAGATGTTCTTCTCACTCTTTTTAACTCCTTCAAGTGATGGAAGAAGTAGCAACCTAAGGAGTGCCTGGAAACCCAGACTGGGAGGAAGACTGAACACAGGATTCCACAGCTCGCACAATTTCTCAGGACTATAACTGACACCCCTTCCCCCACATATGAGTGTGGGAGTGCTGGCAGCTCAGAACAGTAGCTCCGGCTTTACCAGCTCTGCCATTCAGGCTTCAGCTTGCTTGATTGAACATTTTTGCTATTGAGAAGGCAAACAGAAAGGCTGCTGATGGAGAGCCAAGGGAGCTTCTGCCCACTCTCCTCCATCAACAGGCAAGATGACCTTTGGGAAGCTCTTGTCACTTCAGCACCATTCACAAGTATGGCAACTACACAGTTGGGTCCAATTCTACCTACCCTTGGGGCATGGTCTGCACTTCTTGTCACTATTTGAGTGCAACAAACACCAAGTTGTTGTTTTTCTTTATACAAGCTCAGGGTCTCACTGCACTGTACAACCACCTCTAAAGGAATACTTAACCAAAAATCAGGTTTATCAAATCTGTTAATAGTTTTCTTGAAGCACACACTCATACTTTGAATGTTAGGCATTTACTAAGCACTGAACAACAATGTACCAATTATGAACAACTGAGAGAAGACTAACAAAGCAAACTCCTTTTTCCTCCATCAATGACCTTAACCATGACCTCTAAATAATGCCTCCTTTGAGATGAACAAGTGTATTTTTCATGCTCTATTAGTCCAGCAGAGCTGAACACACAGCTATTTGTGTTAGATTTGCTGTAAAGATGCACCTAGCCAAACAGTTTGCTAATGCCTGCAGAACAGAAAACAGGCATTTCATTTCACATCAGTCAGTTGTTTGTGGAAGCTTTTTTTATAGGCCCAGTTCTTGCTCTAATGATGAAAAGGGTATTTTTATAATCTTTTTTTAAAGTCTATTTTTCTCTAATTTTCAACTTAAAGGAACTATTGTATGGCAGGGGAAAATGTGTACATTTTCAATGCTTATAAGGAGCTAAAGCTTCTAGACATTAGCTTTATGAAAATGCTTTCAAATTCTGCATTCAGCCACAAGACAACAGCTCAAATTCAGTATCTGTCAACAGCTTTAACAGATGGGGCTCATCTCAACAGTTTTAACCACTTCATTTAAGCTACACACTAAAGCTTGTCTTAAGCAGGGGAGAGATGCATGTCCACACAGCTGTTCATCCCATTAAGACAAAATGGGTAGCAACCGCTCTCTGCAGGTAATAGCCTCCCCTTGTCCCATCACTGGCAGAAATGCAGCTAAGGTTAGGTGATATCAAATTACAAAATGTGAAGGATTTAAGCATGGAAATTCAAAGTATTTCCATAGCTTTTTGGCATGGTTATTTAACTTGCAACATTCTCCGACAAAATTAACATCTTACCTTGGGTGTAACATCTATTTTCTTAACAGCTGAAATAATGAGGCCTTTATATCGATTGAGTCTATGACCTATCATACCAGAAAAAAAAAACTAACACTAAACTTCCATTCAACTGACTTTTTACTGCATTCCCTTGTTGAAACATGTGTGAGGAATCAATAATCAGTCCTTACTTTGTGTCTATGAAAATCTCAAGACAATTTACATGTCTTTGCTTTTCCAAAAGTAAAACACACTGAGCCTGCTGCAAGGCTCTGCTTTTCTCCCAAATTAGGAAAAAAGGGAAAGAAAAAAAAAAAAGAAAAAAGAAAAAAGATTTCTCTACATTTTTAAGTCTCTGGCGTGTTAGAGAAAAGGATGATTCAGTGACTGGATTTCATATATCTGGATTTAATTTCCCGTGTGGATTTGAGTAAAGTCCTCATCTACAAAGAGCAGAACAACATTATTTTTTGAAATTATAGAGGTTCAGTGGGGATGAATGCATTTCAGGTCAAGAAGCAGCTGCACTTTTATAACAGATGCAACTTGGATGTATTTTTTAATGGAGAGTGAGGAATGTGCTTCAGTGAAGACCCTGGATAGATCTCAAAGTACCCATTTATTTCATTTTTAATACCTCGCTTTGTCACTTAAACCACACACCCCGTAGGCAAAGAGATTTTTCCACATAAACCCTCTTGGAAGAATGAAAGATTTATTTTGCTTTTCAGAAAACCACAAAGCATTTTATAAGACAAACCATACTACAGCCTACACCCCATTACCTCTAACAGGGGATTAAAACATCCCAGATAAGAAGGTCTGCAGAACATGATAACATAAATTCTATGGGGGGGAGAGAGGGGAAACAGTAGGGTTTCTGAACATAAGCCAATCTTCACAAAAGTACGACTGCTATTCCCCCCCACTCCCCCTGTGCGGTACTTACTGAAAGAAGTTACTTCTCACCTGCATTGTAGTATTGATCGAATGATTACTTTCTGCCTGGACCTGTGGTTTTTCTTCATAACTTGGCCACTGGCTCGGAGCTGGACCCATTCGATCCTGGGACTTTGAAGCTGGGAATGTGAAATATTCCCTAGTATATGTCTGTGTTGGGATGGGATAAGCTTCAGGTCGTGGGGGCAGAGTCTGTTCCTGAAAAAGGTAGAAAGAACATAAGGTACAAGTTTCTCATCACACAGATAAGCATGGAATATTGTTCTAAACATGCATTTTCCAAATGTTTTTTGTTTTGGTTCATAAAAACATTACTCGTCTGGAGCAGGAGATAAAGAGGCTGTCTAGTATCAAATACAGTTGTGGCTATGACTCAAGTTTTTATGATCTGAAAACAAGTCCAGAATGTTGTACAAACCTAAGAAATCACAAGAACAACTTCATGAGCAAGATTTAATGAAATCAAAGCTGCCTCAATCTTTCATAAGCTGTAATAAGCAAAACCCCCCCCCAGTCACTAACACCAGCATTATGTTCAAATAGTTAAGTGAGCCGGTGGTTTGACTCAAGCACACTGACGCTATTGATAGCCAAGGAAAGTTTAATAGCCAACATCTTGCTTGCCACTTCTGACCTCTGTACAAAGATTTCCAGTGGAGACTGAGGTTATTTTGGTGGTAGTTCCAGATGCATAAGCATTCTTTCCCCCAGGGCTTGGAGGCTGATCTGTTGGAAAGTTAAAGGAAGCATTTACATGACTAAATGATGATTTACATAACTTAATAAAATAACATTATTCACAAAATAACTATGATTTTTGCTCTGAATAGTTTTAACAAGAGGCTTGCTGCGAATGTTATTATTACATTGGCATCCTGATCCATTCTTAAAAACAGTAACTCCCTTTTTCAATTCAACAGCCTCTAAAACTACTGGAGGAGGCATCTCCCCTTAAAGAAGCATAACCTTACTTACTTGCTACATTGGGACTGGAACGATGATCGGCTCTGTTCTTCATTAATCTATCATCCCCTGGCAGCTTCTTTGGTTCACTGTACTCCGTCCATGGCAGCTGAGGGCTCTCAGGTGACCCATTTTGAGTGGAGTTGTTGTACAGCTCAAAACCTTCACTCTTTGGTCGAGGTTTACCTGAGCCACGGCGGTCAGAAACTGTAATAGTTGGATATGTATTTTCCCCCTTTCACTTACATTAACTGCTGTCTAGAATATTCTTTTCAAACCAGAGCTATCTTGCATTTATAATTAAAGATGAGTATCCAGCAAAGCAAATGCTAGATTTTAAAATCTTTACTTCTTCAGATATACAATCCCACTCTCATACCAACTATATGGGATTCCTTTGGTTTACATGCTTCAAAAGAGCTTTTGAAAAGGTACCACAATATTTGGAAAAGCCAAATGTGCTTTATTGAGCAGTCTCTTGCTGACTCTCAGAGGCATATGGCAGCTGGGATGGTGTAAACCGTGATAATAAGGATTTATTATTTTAACCCATTCTTCTCTACACTGTAATACTACCCCATATGTAGAGAACATCTTCCTTCACAAAATGTCTTTTACATTATTTTATGTAAGACTTGAGTATGTCTTTTGTTAGTTCACTTAAGTAGGATGATAAAATATAACACTGCAGAAACATCTGAGAACTTATAATCAGACACAGAAACCTAAGAAGATATGTTTCAATATTTCTAGTTAAAAAAAGTAAAAAAAAGCCAATGGCAAAACATGTTCCATGGGCTTCTGTTTCTATTTGTTTCTCTCTTAGTAATTACACTGCGCTTTGTGGTTACAAGGAAGTCATATTCTGAGAGGAGGAGAGAAGCTTTTATGAAAGGAATAAAAAAAAAGAAAAAAAGCCATTGAAGCTTAATGCCCTTTGTAGTCATTATATTCCATTTGTTAAAATAAATAAACCAGAACTGTGTTTAAATGCATACTTTTAAAAAGGTAAATATGCAAAGCCTTTATTCATGATTAGACCAGCACCATTTCAAACAATATTGAAAAACATGAACTTTTCATAAAAAAGGAAATGCTTCTCTTTTCTGTGCAGTGATGTTTCTTTTCTCATTTATATTTTGGTAATATTTGGCAAGCTACTGTGACTTATTGTATTGTCTGTGTTCTGAGACTTATAAACCTGCAACTGACATAAATAATATTAGCATTTTTACCTCTTTGCATCATTGGGGACGGCTGATTAAGCAGGGTTGCAAGACCATGGTAAATTGCTCCTTGTTTTGCTACTTCTAATGTTACTACAGAACCTGTCCTAGTCATAAGTTCTGCTGCCCTGCAATAAAAGCCAAAGCAAATAAAACAAAATAAAGTTAGGCTTACTTAGGCTTAGTATTACTTAGTTTTTCTTACTACCAGTTTGTAAGTCATGATTACTCACATTTATTCTAGTAAACTTTTATTCAACAAAACACACTTTTTCTGATTAATATTGAAAGTCACTTTGAAAAAAGTTAGAAGATGATGACTGGAAGATAAGGTTATTAAGCAGGCAACATCTACAAGCAAGTACTATTCCCAAATTTCTGCTTTTAAGGTCAGAAGCCCCAGTATTTAAATTCAGAGCTAAATAAAGTTTGCTCAAAACTAAAGCCCAAACATGTAATACATCTCTTCTAGATAGATAATGGCATCATATACAGAAAATATTCACAGAGTAGTAGTTATAAAACGCCAAGACAAAGCCTAACATTAAAAAATAAAAAACAAAACAAAACCAAGCACAAAAAAAACCCCAAACCAACAGAAAAAAAAATCCCTTTTGAATAAATTATTTCTCTGGCATTTTCTTCATGTAAAGACACCCAAAGAAAGCATTCCATACCTTTCCTGGGACAGGCCTACCAAACTTCGACCATCCACACTGAGCAACTGATCCCCTGCAGCCAGGCGACCATCCTAAATACATATTCAAGGGAGAAGAAAATTCATACATCAATGCCGACATGGTCTATATTAAAACAATTGTTCACACATACTAGGAAAAAAAAAGGATCTGAATGCATTTCCAAAGGATCTTTCTACCTTTGAACTTCTGATTTTGAGAATATTACTAACCACGTCTGCAGCACCTCCCTTCACAACAGACTTGACATATATTCCAAGTTTGTCTTGACCAGCACCCTACAGAGAAAGAGGCATTAATGCATTACATTTGTATTTGATCTCTTAAGCATTCCACAAGTGTTAATCAGAATTTTACATGGCTAGGTAAATCTCTAAGTTTTCATTGCTTTTATATATGCCCAAACTGGAAAAAACCAATCATACAGAAGAGATATCCATTTAAAGTCAAAAGAAAATTTTAATGTTACACCTACTAAGCCTGCAAGCATTTGTTAGAAGAATATTTGGTCTTAACGCAAGCTTGAGTAAGAAAGAAAATCCATTAACTAAAATTCACACTTCAGAAGTTTGTTCCAATCCCCTTCTAATAAGAAATACTTATTTGCACTTTTACACGCATTATTATTTTTATACCTCTATGTATTATGCTTCAAAAGACTGCAGTTTCCCTTGCTAATGACCAAATGAAACAAGGTAAATTGCAGATTGCAATTAGAATAATTAGAAATGCTTTTTACATTGATTTGTAAAAGGACTGTATAGGAGCTAGTGTAAAGGAACAAACAGTGCTACCAGCTTTACAATAAACAAGTAAATATATTTACTAAGTCTTCTAGAATTGATAGATGTTTAAGTCTATGCAAAACCATGCAATTTTGTTCATAAAACATCTGCTGCAAAGTATTATGCTAAACTTTGAAAGGACTGTTAACAGTGAACTCACTGCGAGGCAACCAACACATTCAAGACAAGAGAACATAAGCATCTATTCAAGCCATGCTGTTGCGTCATTCACATGCTCCAGTTTACAAGACACCATACAAATCAGTCTAAATGTTAGTACAACAGACCTTTAAATTGTCACTTATAATGTAACACAATGACTTGTGATTTCATTATCTGCTATAGCAAACAGTACCATTTTACTCTGCAAGTTGCTTGGGAGTGCCATGTTTTCAACAGAGCAGTTGCTTTCTAAAATAAACCCCCAAGTTGCTTTAATATTGAATGTGCAACTTCCTGTTCCTTTCCCCACCCAGCTTTCCCAACTGCTTTCTCTTGGCAGCAATTGCTCCCACTGTTACAATCAAGTAAACTAAAAACCTAATTATTCAAAAGCTAATGCTGCACATGTTTTCCTAAGCAAGTAAAAGACCTATTTTTATTCATTATATCTTGAGTTAATCCCAAAAGTTTGCTCAAAAGCCACAGAAAAGGAATTCCTTCGAGTCCCATGATTCCAGATTAACATTCTACGTGTCCACATTTTTCATAATAATTGCTTAAGCCATACATATAGGAATAAAGAGGGGAAAATATGCAATAAATAACTGAAATAAGGACACTTTCTTTGTATGGAAGGACTATAAAGGCAATTAAAATTTAGGGGTTTTTTGTTTGTTTTTAAAGGACTCTAAACAACAAGGTAACTATAGAATATTTTTAGCTTTATACCAGAAAAAAATGGTTAAAGCTGTGAGAAAACACAAGTCAGAAGACAGGTAGATAAATACAATGAAAAATGAAATCATGCTTCAAAAATCTCTTCTTTTCCCCAAGGAACCATGAAGCATACGGAGCGATGATCTGGTTGCCAGAATACCTACTCTTCCAAGACAGACATGGCAAAGCTGTAAAGCCAAGAATGATTCATGACTTTAGGGTGACATGGGTAAGAAGGAATTTGTCCTTATGTATGAATAACTGGATCACCATTGGATAGGAAGTTGTTAGTTTTCACAAGGAATGGTAGTTTTCAGAGAAGCCCTAAATGAATGTGCTGTTCACCATGCTCATAAGTCTTCCATCCTTCCATCCAAGGAGGGCAAACAATAATGTAAATAAATCTTCCATATAGAAAATTTATCAAGTGAAAACCAAGAATTGAAGAAGGATCACATGATGCTGACCACTGGAGCAATAATTGAGGGGGGAAATGTATTTCACTGTTTCAAATGTGAAGTAATACTCCAACCTTAAAAGGATCAGGCCCCATCAGGGCACTGTCAGCAGAACCTAATACCACCTCTCTTATTGGGAACTGAAAATTAAGATGACTAGCTTTATATGCTCCTTCCTCTGCCTCCAACCACTAAACATACCTAGAGGCAAGCTCTTCAGTTCCAAAGGGCAAGAGGGTCAACAGCAACTCACCCACCCACCCTTGTAGTTATAAACTTATGCATCATGTAGTTATATGTAACTGGAGTGACCAAAGAGCTGCTTTTCTTAGTGGCCAGACAGATCAACACTAACCAGAAGTCTCTGAAGCCACCCAGGATTGACACTGCTTTTAGCCAGTCCTAACTTCAAAAGATGCTAGCTTGATTATGATTGTTAGTACACACTAATGAAAGTGAAATCTGTTTAAGCCCATGATACGTGCACTGGTTTGCAGACAGTTATGAGAGAAACATCTGCAATTGCACAAATACACATATAATAATTTTTAAACTGGCTTTAACTCCTTGAGAAAGATCTTTTCAAAGCTATCTTTGAGTGCCAGCTCAAATATCTGGAAGCCAACAGAACTAATATGAAAGAACAAACAAAACAGAAACCACCATGGTCACAAAACATTTAAAAGGCTCACATTTAGAAAACTGTTTATAATTCTGATTACTCCATTACAAAATGACACCAGCAGAACCATGAGGCTCAGAGGGTAACAAAGGTGATCAGCAACAAGGAATAGATTTCTTGAGAGAATCAACTAGATATGGACTCCTCAGCTTTGCAGCAATCAAAGAAGTGAAGGTCTACGATATTATGAGTGGCATAAATCAATTATTTATCATCGTTCTAATCAGCCAAAAAAGAAACCTTTCTTACTCATGCCATCATAGCTAGCATATTTTAAAGAGTAAAAACCAAAACCAAAAAAAACACAGCAACAACAAGGAAACCCACCCAAAATATTTTTCAGAGGATTTCATAATTAAATTGGGAAACTGCCAGGAACAAGACTGATGCAGATACCGAAGTGTAAGCATAGACAAAAAAAGATCACAGATTCATGGTGGTATAGAGCCCTTCAAAGGCTTTCAGGAAACAAAAAACCCCACACAGATACAATGCACTCTGGAAGAAATTCTGAAACTACAGAAAGCTAGAAACCAGGAGGAACCATCTTGTAGTTTCTGTTATTTTCTTTGGCTAAATACCCCACAGCTGGAGGATACCAGCTCAGATGGAGTTTTGCTGTAACTGTTCCTGTACTCTAAAGCCGTATAGTAATTCTTCATTACAATTTGAAGGAGCTGACATTTTGTTCCTTGCTCCGTCTTCTTTGATGTTTCTTATGAAGCTTATACAGTTTGTCAATCCATTTCCTGTTTTTTAAGAGACGTTATGAGCAGATGTGTTAGCTCCAAGTCATCTCACTTAATACAAAACTAATGAATTCTGAAAGCATAAAAATTATTTAAAAATAAATCTCTGCAAATTATGTAAAAAGTCTTTATCAGCTACTACATCTACTCATATATTATTAGGACAAATGAGTTCCTCCTCTGCCTAATTCACATGCCATTTAACATGTTTGTATCAACATGCCAGTGCTCTCACGCTTGAGAAGACTTCTCACTTAAGCATCCTCAAAGTTAACTCATCATCTTCTTCCAACTTTTACCCTAAGATTATAGTTGTTTGAATCAAAATTCTTAATATCTATTGAAACAGAAGAGACTGCATTAGAAGGAAATGTACAGTAAATAAGGACACAACAAAGATGTTAATATGTAGTCAGACATGTATACTGATCTCCAAAGGAAGCAAAACTCTCATACAAAGCACATGGATTTTTCTCCCATCATGTACCAATGTTACAATAAAATGGGTTTCTTTGTAAACTGCTTATTAACCTTCTGTTTTTTTCAAAGGAACATAAAGATCAACATAACTAAAACTATTCTGTTACAAACAAGACAGAGCAATGACATGTGTGTATCAGTAGCAAAATGTGGTACACATTCTTTTCACTTTGTTTTCTCCAATTCTGAATACCAAAAGTGTACGTATCTGTAAAGCGATTAGTTCAAACAGAAGAATGCAACTGTAGAGAAGTCAGATGACTGTGGAAAGCAAAAATGTAGGCAGCATGCAATGATGGCTTATTCCCTGCCCCAGTTAACATACTGGAACCTACAGCTCATTTTCTCATATTCACACAGCCAAAAACAAAATACCCAAAACTATTTGCCCCTTTTAAGCTTGGTACAATTCTCTGCTTGACTACAAATTTTGTACAGCGTTAAATAAGCCAAAAGAATAAGCTGGTTATTACAATCTAACCTTAGCTTTTGAGACAGCCTAACAAGAAACTAGTCACTTTCCATCACATCCACTTATCTGGGCCATCTATCAAGCAACACATGAGTGCACAGTAGTCCATACTTGGTTTAAAATTAAGAGTTCTTTTGCAAGCCCCTCCTTGCTCTAACGGGACTGAGCTCAAAATACTGCATTCACTTAAAAAAAATACTACAGAAGAGGTAGCATTAAAAAAAAAAAAAAAATTACAGCTACTTCTATGGAATAATCAGACCAACAAAGATCAGAAGCAGATAAACTACAGTGATCTGAAAAAAAGAAGCAATTACTCCTACACCAGGGGTATATAAAATTGAGGATGTGCAAGACTACAGTAGTGATGAATTATCAAAAATGACAGGAGGAAGTATTTAAGGAGAGCATATTTTATTCCTATGTCACAAGATAAGTTCTATAACTCAAGACTTCCTTGTCAGTAACAGAGGAAACTTTGGCTCACACACATTATATCAGCCATAAAATCAGAACATGCCATATAGCACAACTGTAGATAAAGTAGCAGTCTGAGTAACAGGAACATCAGATACAGTCTTCCTAATGGCAGCATCCCATCTGGCCCACAAGCTGGTGACTCAATCACCATGGAAGCATTAAGAGCAGGCAGAAAAAATCCTGCTTTCTCCTCCCTTCCATTTGGTATTTGCCAGCACAAGCAGCTGTAACTGCATGGTGGAAACAACAGGCAAATTCATCCAATGAGCATCAACATAATGCTGGGTTCCCAGGTAAGCCACCAACACCACGCCATGGCAGACCACACCACTCCACTTGAGGACCTGCCATCAAGTGATGGGCTGGAGGTGCTGAGACACCATGCAGCCCTAACCAGTACCCCAATCTAAAGGTATCAGAGCAGGAATGAAAGTCTATCCGTTCATGAGGTTATAACCTCTGAACAATTAAGCTATTCCCATTCTCAAACATCATACCACCCAAACATCATGCTCCACAACCAGCTTAGGTGGATCACAAACTAGATGCACTTTCTGTGAGGTTAGTCATATTCTTGTAAGTTTTAGATCTGTAGGATTACATAGTTATTTCAATACCTGTAATTAGAATCAAAACTATGAAAACTATTACAAAAACATCTTTCCAGTTGTTAGGAACAGCAAGATCATAGTATTAAGTAATTAAGGAAAAACTGTACCTCTGCAAAACATATCTGTAGGTACATCACCTACCCAAACTGGTAATGCTCCTGCCAGTTAACAGGTAAGTCTTGTCATTACTTGTTCTAAACCATCACTTGCCCATACCTGCTTAGCTTCCCATACTTTGTTTATCACTGCAATAAAACTAGAGCAAGGAACAGCTTCCAGTAAAGACTGGTGGAATCACATATAATTAAAGAAAGGAATACACTTCAATAACATTTTTAAAAATACATTACACATAAAGTACTTTTCTTTACATAAAATGCAAAAAAGTTCCCAATGAGCTTTCAGTACCAAAGATTTCTGTCTTAAAATACATGAATATTCAAACACTTTTAAGCTTCACATAAATAGCAACAAGAAAGAGTAGTCTGAAAGTGAAGGTATCTTCACTGTCTAGTTAATAGTTTGAATTCACAATAAAGTGTCATAGTTACCAACCTGTTCAGAGTAACATTTCAATTTAAGTAGCTTCAGAGGCCAAGACTACATGGCAAAACACTCCAAATGGTTCACATATTCTTTTGAAATATTTTCAAGACTTCTTGGATTTTGCCCAATTATGTAACCATTTAAAAATATTTCATTTTAATAATGTAGATATCACATATGCATCTATGTATATGCATACACAATACAACTTGTTGAATTATTAGGATCTGGTATTTCTCATTACATTTCAAGGATTACACTGTTAACTAAGTCTGTCATACAATCATAGAATGGTTTGGGCTGGAAGGGACCTTAAAGCTCACGTAGTTCCAATCCTCTACCATGGGCAGAGACACCTTTCCCCTAGACGAGGTTGCTCCAAGCCCCATCCAACCTGGCTTTGAACACTGTCAAGGATGGGGTAGCTACAAGTTCCTTGTGCAGTCTGTTCCAGTGTCTCAGCACTCTTTTTTGTTACGCTTCTGTTGTACTGTCTAAATATGAAACAGTTCAAAACCAGAAGGAATCCACCCTGCAACTAAAATGCCTGCAAAAACATTAAGACACAAATGTAGCTACTAAGCTTGATACCAGCCATGAGGCCTGAAATCTTTTATCTGCCTACGCCCAGAGTAGAATTCACTGATTTTTATCTAATTCTCTGATTCCAAACTTTTAAGTTGACATAGAAGA
The DNA here is from genome assembly GCF_012275295.1 of Melopsittacus undulatus. NCBI lineage: Eukaryota > Metazoa > Chordata > Aves > Psittaciformes > Psittaculidae > Melopsittacus > Melopsittacus undulatus. Next base: position 86,492,299 of record NC_047529.1, on the reverse strand, counting down.
TCTCTAAGTTTTTATAAACATCCTTAAAGGCAAGTTTATGCAACAGAATCAAGTCTCAGTCTGACCTCCCTGGCAAGTAATTAGTCTAGAAGTATTTAAATAACCCAAGCTTGTAAGCATTTTAAATATCAGTTTACTAAACTATGCAGTCGGTTTACAAATGTACTCTCCAGGAGGCAAACCCAAAAGGTTTCTGGTCACCCCAATACACACATTCCCTGAAGCTGCATCCATTTTTTCTAGGTTGTATCTGGATGAATACATATTTACATATGGCATGTACTGAACACATTACATCTACAACTCATTAAGCTACTTGCTGTCAGCCCTGAGGAATAAAAAAGGGCAACTTTGTAGCTACTGTCCCACCTCCAATGGCGGCAAACTTCTCTGGACTTGCAGGTAAGAAAACCCCCACATTTTGTCAGAGAAAGCAGAAGACTCTGATGTTTTGAGACCAATACAGAGACTGTGGAAATCTGCCATTGTTAGACAAAATACTTCCTAGCATGCCCCATATAATTTCCGTATATAAATGAGGTGAACCACTTACTGTATGTAAAACTGGTCTGTTAGTTGTGGCTACAGCTGCTCTGAGTCATGTTGTACCCTGACTTAAAAGGAATTTAGAAGTGACCCATGCTCCACGTATGTAAACTTCAGCTTTCCCCTCACAAATCCTCCTCCACGGTGGCCGGGGAAAACACAGAACTTGTTTGGAGATGGAGGAAGTACAGTCAGTAGTGGGCAAAATAAGTCCAAGTAAAACAGGTGGAGATTCAAACTTTGCTGACAATAAACATTATTCACTGCTAAAAAAACATTTAACATCTATGACCAATTCAACTGCAGCTTTAAGTTGCACTGGGTGGAAAAACAGATGAAAAACAAGTGCCTTACTACTCAGAGGATAACAAACCTAAACTGCACACAGTACAGAATCACAGGACTGAAGCATCCGACAACTTAGAAACTTTACATCTGATGTATCCAGAAGTTCTATTTACAAACAGTCCCAAATGAAGTAAAGAGAAAGGACTGAAAAGCTTTGTTCTTCTCTTTAAAGGAGCAAGATTCACCTGTTTATTTTTTATAGAAAGATGTTTTCAATCAAAACTGACCTACACACAAAGTAAGCAAGTTAATACATTCTCAATCTTACTAAAGCATGCTTCTCCCAGGAGATAAAAGACCAAAGAACCCAGGATGTTCTGTAATGGGCTCCCTGAAATAGTACTGATTTTTTGTTTCATTTGTTGGGTTATTTTATCAAATCATGATATTCAGAAACCTCAAATAAGGTAATTAGATTAACATGGAAAGCAGACATGCTGACAGAAAATAGCTGTTCCTACGTGCTGAACTGAAGTATATATAGTTGTAACCATGTGATTTCTCTTGCACTCTGGAAATTGTGTGCTTCTAAAAGATGTCTCCTTTTACAAAAAACAAAGCAACTAAACAAACTAGCTAAAGCAACGGGCCTAAAGTCTCATTCTGAGACTGGAATCAAGTATGCAACAGTTCCTACCTAACTGTACTTTACTCCTGCTCTCATGAAATTGGAAAAGTAGTAAGTAAAGGGGAAATGTTTCATATGCAACATTCATAAAAGACTAAGCAAGTTTTATTCATTAGTCTTTCTTAATCTTCCTGAAAAGGAAGCCTCAATATAAATGCTGCAATTTCAGATTCATGCAATATTCTACAAATGCATAAAAGCACTCTTCATTTTTAACAAAAGAAACTAAATACACAAGCCTGTTTTCTCATTTGTTTCTCTTGTTTTAAAGGAAAAACCTGTTTGAGATCAAGGAAAATACACTGCTTGAGCTCTATTTCCCCAAACAAGAGTTAACTTTTTAACATACATTTGCTATAAATACTGTATGGGCAGTGACACACTACGGGCTATTCAGAGTTATATACGAATCTACAAGTAGTACCGCAGGTTCTGTGATGCTCTTCCGTGCTAAGGAAACTCTGAACTAATGCCTCAGTTTAATTAGGTCTGTGCATAGACCTTTGCAGTCAAGACATACCAGGTAACCTATTTTGGAAAATAAACCACCCTGTATCTCAGCACTCCTTTGAAAAAATGTCTCTTGGCTCTAAAGCCAAGCATGACTTACAACCAAACACCCCCTCCCTCCCCAGCACAGTCTTCCTCATAATGCTGCTCTACAGTTTCACATGGATACAACTTAATCCAGTAGCAGTACGTACACTGCCATGTACTATTAAACACCCAAATTTCTACTCCAGCTGACAGTACTATTCAACAGATATAAGTCTACACAGAAATTGTTCACTTCTGAAAGTCTTCTACATCAACAGGAGTAAAAACTTTAAAATTAAAATGCTGTATTAACATATATCTAAGCAGAATTTTGGAAGTTATTTGAATGTCAGAATTGAAATGAAGTCTGGTAGAAGAATTCTAGCTAAAGCATATGCACACTGTAACTTTTTCAGGCTTGCTAGCTAGTGCTGGCATGCAGAAGGTATCAGCACAAGGAGAAACTGGCACTTGAATTTCAAAACCCACTCTATTCTGGCAGGCATTAAGTACAAGAGCCTGGGTCACCCATTTGCAGAATCAATCTAAACATAAGCAAACGAAAAAGACAAAAATACTCTATTTGAGCAGAGCTGCAGTCTCACAGTTAGTGAGAAGAAAAATCATGCTGTGCTGGCATAAGCTTTAGTTTCTACGCAATATATGAAAGCATTAGCGAAGCTTTATAGTACGTCTACAGGGTACCAAAACTTAACCAAAAACCCCACCGGAAGTTATGAATCAATAAGGAACAGGCAAGTTGCTAACAGACAGCTACTCATTTGCTCACAGTGAAGACTAAACTGGCACCATCTTGCTCCTGCGAGACTGAGAAATCTGTGTTCAAAACGACAATTACAGTATTTTTACTGTAAGTTCTGCCTAAGAAGCCTGTTAACATCAGTAGTTCAGACTGCTGATGTGAATTAGTATCAAAGATTAAAACCAAAACTCCTAAATCTCACTCCAACAGTTCAATTAATTCATGCTGGGAGGAAAGGGCAAAAATTTTCCTTAAATACTTGGAAAGCACAGGTACTATAAGACTTCGGACACCAAGGTATCTGAATCTTAAGAAATCTTAAAACCTGGAATACAAGGAAGGTGCTAACAAACAGTTAAAAAATATTCCCATCAACTGTTTATATCTGCAGACACAGAGTAAAGAGAATCATATTTGTATAGTCTGTTACCAGTGTTACCATCAACTTGGGGGATTGGGAGGGAAGAAAAATTTCTAACTGAATGTTTAAGCCTGTTCCTTCTACGCAGAACTCCTATGAGATATTTGTAGAACAAGCTTGCAGAAAAATTTCATATCAAAAGTAATATTCCCAGCAGTCTGAAACCCCCCTTAAATTTAAACACCTTAAACTGACTGTTAAAGTAATGAGCAACAATAAAGTTAACTTTGAATGATTTAATTAAACCCTCGGAAATAAACAAGGTTGCCAAATAATACGAATACATTAAGATACCACACTTGTTTTTATAGAAAAGTCCCATCCCCAGAGTATTTACTGAGGAACTGTCACACTGTTTGAAATGCTTTTATAAAAAAGGAAACACCTCATCACCATCTCACCCTATGTTAGTAAGCACTCTGAAAACATTTAATCTGACCAGCTGTTAAGCCCCCCTAGAAAATACACTGATTTATATGCCAGTAGGGGCATATACATCTGTGTTTTGAAGTGCTTGTATATATTTTAAGATAACTTTTTTCTGTTATACTAATAGAAGATGACTGAGAAAGAAGTTGAAGTTTGTCATACTTTACAGAATTAAATCATAGCATACTAATGAATATAACCAGCATGCAGAGGTTAATCAACAAAGCCTTCTCCATCATTCTCGCAGAACACGGGAATGCTTTATGTAGTGCAGTAGCAATCTAAAACAAATTTATATCTCTGTACTCTGGAAATGTGTTGAACATAAGATATCGTAACTGCAATGTACCTGCATGTTCTGGTCTTTTCAGAAGGGTCTAGAGAGTATTAAAAACCTTATATATATACAGTTTAGGGACTCATTTTCAATTATTCTAAGATTTTATAAGGGAAAACCAGACTTCTAGAGGAACCTGGATTAAAGCCAACTAAATATGACAAGTAAACAGATCACAGGTCATGCTATTCATGCTCTGCCACAGTAAAACAGTAGTTACCACACCTGAAACTTTAAATATTAATAAACACTTCCACAAATGTGAGAAGTGCATATGAAGATCAAGCTAAAAAATTAGTTTTTTCTTTCTAGATTTTAGGAAGTTAGCTACTAACATCTGACTATATTTAACTGCATGCTGTATTACATCGTTGCTACACGAACAAATAACTACTGGCAGGTTTAAACAAGCAAGAGAGCAGGAAAAAGTACAGGGAGAGTATTTAAAACTTCAGAGAAAGTCCCAACAGAAACCTGAACAGACTTACCATGGATTCTGTTCTTCCAACAACAGAAAACCACATTTTGATCTCCGGGACTACAGATCCTTGAAAGAAAAAAAACAATTCTCCACTTCTCTTCCAGCCCTCAACAGCAACCACCGCTCTAGTCTGCTTGATTTTCCAAGATACCCATCAAGATAACTCGGAGCTGGATGCTATGACACAGGGTAGCGTTTATCAACACCAGCTATAACCAATACAATATTCAGGCTCTTACGTAATCAGTTATGCTGTTTCTGAATTCCATTTACTTTAGAGGCTTTATTAAACTTTGAAAACTGCTAGGGAAAAAAAAAAGAAAAAAGAAAAACAAAAAGGGAGCCCTTTTGTACAAAAGACAAAACCTCCTCCAAATTAAACAGGAAGTAATGTGCTGGCCCACAGATGGCTAAGAAGTCACATGCGAAAGCCCCCAAAAAGCGATATATTTTTAAAGTAAACTGCATGCACACACTGCTTCCAAATCATCTGGATTTCATAAAAACTTAACCACAATGTGGTTGGGAGTCTGGCAGCTTTTAACATCAAAATATCTTTCAGGGTTACAGCAACCAAAGTCTGCACACCACCTCAAAAAGCAATACTGTTCCCGACGCCCAACCACTCCTACCAACTACATTTCCATACACCTATTATAAAAGCTACTGCTAATAAAGATACAGGAGTATTACTGTAAGAAAACATGCAACACCTACAAAAGGGTAGCACAAGTTACCTTTTTGGGTCACATCTGAAGCTATACAATTCGACTTTAAATAAAAAACTATGCAAAGTATTCAGTTTAAGAAGTGCTATTAGGTATTTTCCCAATAAAAAAAAAAAAAAAACAACTAACCAACCTCCTAACACACACAACAATGTTTACTTTACAGGGCTCTGGCAACTAACAGTTGTTTCATAACTAAACTTGTTTTCTCTGGTATGTATGCATATAGCGTACATGCTTACTACATGGTTGCTCAAAGGGGCTGTCCTGCCTCAGAAACGCCCTCACAGCAAAATGAAGCGAATGCTGCACATTTCTGCTCTCCAGCATTCCTGGCAGGCCTCTAAAACTTCTATTTCACAGCTATCCATATTTTATTTAATTAGAAGTAATACACCTAAACATTTTACTTGTCATTAGGTGGAAAAAGGTACAAATACAAGATTCCCCAGGAACCTAGCACTTTCATACGCTCCTTGACTCATCTCCTTTGATTTTGTTTTGTTCTCACATTAACGTCAATGCGGTTGCAATCACCTAGTATCACAAACTGAAACCACCTATCGTAAAAAAAAGCAGGTGCACAACATTTCAGTGCAACTTGCGTCACTTCTCTGCTTGTATAACCATTGCTTCAACTCCAATCATCTTTTGCAATTGCAGCAGGGAAGGTGTGACAATCGCTTGGTAATTAAACACATTTGGTGTGTAAGGAGTATGTGAAGTATGATCTACAAACCCCAGCAAACTAACCAAAATTTAATTACTAAATGATGAATCTGTTAGATGTTTCCTCAGAGATGAGCACAGATTACTAGGAAAGCAAAGATTTTTTTTTCCAGTGGGTAGAAGGAAGAAAAGCAAGTCGGTAGGAATTATCTTTCCAAATGATCTCTGAGAATCTGCCCATTTCATCCACCTCTAGAATATCACCAACCTATGTTAATCCAAAGCCAGTGACAAGTATCAGGATTCTATTAAGATTTCACAACAAAGTCTGGTCTGCAATGACATGCGAAGGCACTGCCACAACATGCTACTGAGAGCAACTATTTTGTCACATCACAGGGAAAAAACAACTGTTTTTCTAAGCAAACTGACTAGATTCAGGGTTGTCTTTCACTGCTTGGAGCAAGGCCACCTGTTGACCAGCAGCTGCATTTTCTTTTATTACAACACTTTTGAAGCACTCTGGAAACCAGCAGTTCAGTAACTGTAACTGGGCAAGCAATCAAACTGGGATCTTCTGTGTAGCAGCAGTAACTTTGTATTTCTGAAACTAAGTATAAGCTTTCACCTCTCCAACTAGGAGGTACTTTCATGTGAGCATGTGATAGCCAACATTTTACTATTTAAAAAGTCAGAAAAACCTGAATCTATTCTCACACTTGCACCTCCCTCTCATTTCAGGTATTTTATCCAGTTAACATTTGGAATAATTTAGCAGTCTGCTGAACATCTTCCTCCATTTTCCCCAGTCAAAGGAAAAAATAAGAATTTCCATTTTTATGCTGGTAAAAGATACCTGACTTTAGACATGTTGAAAAAAATCTTAGTAAAAGCCAACAAGATAAAAGAAAGAAAAAATGCTCCTCCTACTGCTAGCTTCTCACTCACAGTTACTTCATTTTCTAATCTGTTCTGCACTGGCCAGATTGAGAAAATGAAAGACTGTTACTCTTTCTTACTCTGTTATTTTTCTGAAGCCTGTTATGAGAACAACATGCTATTAATTACTTATAACAAACAACTTTGAACCCTTTGAAATAACCTCTTGAAAATAATCGTATTTAGCTACTACAGCAACTTGTTTCAACACTTAATGCAAGATGAGTATTTCTATCCAAATTTCTTCAATTAAACAAGTTTCCATTTATGTACACTGAAACTAAAATAAAAATTTGCCTCTTATTTCAGATTGAGATTTATGACAATTATTTTAAAATATCAGAATTACATTACTGTGGCAGGCACACAGCAGCAAGATGAAATGTAATCACTGCCTGAACCAGTGTTTCTGCAACTGAGCTGAGATGAAGACTGCTCATGTCTTGCTGATGTCACTGATCATGTTAAAGAAACCATGAAATACGTTAAACAACTTCTAAAACCCTTTCAAATCAAGCTTATACACTGACCAGTGGCATTGTTACATACTGCTAATGGAGATTAAGTGTCAGTTGTTAAAACAGTGTATAGACACCAGCCAGCTCCAGTGAAAAAAACAAACTTTTCCCTCCTGCTACAGCCTGCTTCTCTCTACATGAGAAATCAGATTTCACAGCTTAAAATGAAAAACAAAAATAAAATTTCCACTGTGCATTTTGCAACATTAAACAGAAATGCAGATGTCAGAAGTCTGATACATATTTAATCTGGCGTATCTGAATATTTAATATTTACTTGTCAAATTATTAACCCACTCTACCAAAATAAGAGTAGAATATTGAGTTACATTTTACAGATCTTGAATAGTTTCCCCAATAACTGCTGTCAGCAACATACACCTGATACCTGATGCCAGATATAAATCTTAAAAACTGATCCCATGCAAGATACAGTTTCAAGTACAAACTGTGAAATGAGCAAAGTTGTAGGAAAAAACAGCACTTTTTAGAAGCAATTAACTGTGTAAGAGAACTTAAAAGCAGTAAAACAATCGTGTTTTCAGCCCATGCACTAAGTGCCAAGGAGGACTACAGGGTTCTGAAGTTTCATGTGCTACACAGTGGAGAGACACTGGACTTGTTCTATCTGTAGTAAACCACATATTCACAAGGGCTTTTGGATATCACCGCTGCATAATTTATAACATGCTTAAAACTCAAAAGATTATGTCTGCTATGTGACTCAGTTAATAGAGCAAAACCAATCAACTAGTGGAGTCCTCCATCTGGTGGCTGGAGTCGTACGTGCATTCTACACATTACTATCAAGTGCTACTAAGAGTAGTATACACCCACAATTTTGGCAAGTCAGAGCAAGAGATATGCCCTCCTTCACCAGGCTACTTAATACACTGTAGCACTCTAAAGAAATGAAACTGAAGTAACACAGGTATCTGTACATTGCACAAAAGATAAGGTGTTGTCTTCATAGCAGAAAGTATACGGACTTTAATGCAAGTATTTGAATTGGTTTATTTACCTATCATATTATAAAAATACACACATTCTTTATATTCACTGGTTTTCTTTCCTAGATAATTCTGTTTTTTTTTCAGCAGAAGTGTTAAACACACCTGTCTATTAACTCCATTTAATAACACTGACAATTTTTGGCTTGGAAAATGAATAAACCTGTAGTAGAGGTTTAAACATAAATATCTTTACTACAACTATATTATGTTTTCTTGTACTGTTCACATCTGTGTAATTTACAGATACATTCTCCAGCCAGAACAGAAGTATGATCAACGTGATGTGCACAACAAACTTCAGGGAAATAGATTTTTTCATTAACATTTTCCATAGGCGGCTGATTTTAAAAAAGTGAAGTTTTTCCAATAACATTTAAATAAACTAACTTCCATACCTTGGCAGCAACAATGCTGAGGCCCATTCCATTCTGTTTTTTTAGCGTTACGGTGATAATTTCAGGTTCTTTCCTCAAAGGCTGAGCCTATCAAACAGGGAAAGGGAAATAAGAAAAGAGTTCATATTCACTGCTAAGCTAGGAAAATTACTGTGCAAAGTATTTAATCTACAATCAAAACTAAGTTGTTATTACAGCAGAAGATCTCTCATTCTAAATAATATGTCTGGTACTCCATTTTCAAGGTAGTATCTCTAACCTTTGATTAATATGGATTCATATTATTAAGTACTACACCTGTGTTATGAACACTGCTAAGCTTTTAAGTCTATCCATTGTTCTTCCTTCACTAATTCATCAGAGATTATTAATGATTCATAATTCGAATCTTAACAGGTCTATAAAACTGCAGGAACTTTGAATGAAAACTGAAGTTCAGACTCAGTAGGCTCCTATTAGAAAGGTGAAGGTGATGGACAGAGCTCAGGATTTTGTGCTGCATCTAGGAAATAATAATTCTGCAAAGATATCAAGAACCTAATTCATTTCAAACAAAGTGTTAAAACCTTGGAAGTTCAAAAAAATTTCACTTCTGAAAACTTAACTCAAATGCAGCCTGAGCCCCTGAACATGCTCATCATTTTTTTAATCTTTCAACATTGTCAGTCCCCTCTACGCAAAAAGTTGCCATCCCAGCCTTCATTTGCTGAAGCATGTAAGTTAAAGCACCCAAGTTTGTATTCATATTCAAACCTAACTGCAAGTTCCACAAGACCCATGACAAAATAAAAACACAAGCAAAGGAAGTTAACTCAAAAAAATGTAAGTTCATGCATTAGGAAAGAAAGCAGTTTTTTAGCACTCCTGTGCCAAGCACAGCAGCAGAAGAAAATCTGTTCCTATTTTATAAAGGAGTTTTTCCATTAATTTAAAATATAAACATTATTAAACTAAATCAACAAAAATCCCATACAGACTGGAAAAGGTAAGCCACTGTGAAGATAACTTTGCTGTTAGTTAGTCTATACTGAATTTCTCTCTCGGTCTAAGAATAAAAGAAATTCTTCAATGAAGATCTGAGGAGGACTGCCTAGTTTGGCCAATTCCACAGACTACCAACAGAAGCACAACTGAGAGAATAAAGTTTAGTCTTGGGGTGGGGGAAAAATAAAACCAACCCAAAGCAGAAAAACCCTGAACACATCATCAAACCAAACAAAAAAAACCCAACCAAAATAACCCAACCTCACAGCTATAAAATGGAACATTTATATAGTATTTAGATTATGTAGGCACGTTGCACCAAGAGGTGATTTACAGCACTGCTCAGGCACCAAGACTAACGACTTTCAGAACTCTGAAGCCTACCACATTCAGTTAAGACACATACAAAATACAGTATTATTAGATCAGGTTATTTGAACAGTCTTACATGGTATTCATTTCCATGGATGAATCAAACAGTAGCATCCACTCATCCTGCATTTCTTTATTAAGCCTTTATAAGGAAGACTGGCCAGTACTCTTTTTCTTAGTATGAAGAACAGAAAGTACCTAGTATAACTTCAGATGATTTCTGTTTCCTCTAGCTCTAAAAAACACATTTCTTCAGACCAATACAGTGATGCATTATGTCTCAAGAATGTCTCTGCAATACTTTCCTCAGTCAAATGCCCATTTATCAAGATAGCAAGTTTGCATAACCTGACTTAGCAGTTCAGGGCTGGGCTCTGCTACAACAGTCACACAGATTTAGGAGATGCTATCTGCTGTAAAGTAAACATGTTCTTTGTGCTCCTGCAGCAAGATTGCATAAAGTCATCTCACAAATGCCAGGTTCCGAACAGAGTAAATGAAGATTTCAAGTCCCTCTGAACAGTGAGGGGCAAGTATTTTTCACAGAAAGCCTTAGGAATGTATTTCTAGTTTCAGGTTGAACTTCCTGGTTCCATTGAAATTTTAATTATAAACATGAAGCTATTTCTGTTTAGTAATTTTATACAGCAAGTCACCATCTTCCAAAACTGAGCTATTCTGTAACTTTGAGATTCTTGGCTATTGGATATAAAAAAAAAAAAAAAAACACAAAAGCAAACCCCCAAAATTAAAAAACAAAACAAACCCCCCCCAACCCAGAAAAAAAAGCACCATCTCACACTGAAGTGAAACCCTTCTTTAACAACTATAATGAAAAAGAAAAATCAAAACTTCTTCCTGAAAATCTAGCAGAAAAAAAGTACCAGATCACAACTTAATACTAAACATTCCGTTGGTAACTGCCAGTTTGTAAATAAAAGCAATAGCTCCATCCACATTACAAGTTATTTATAGATGCATGTCCATATATATTTTTGCCTGTGTTTAAATGCAATTACTCCACTGTTTAGCCCCAGGGTGGGGGAACACAACAGTCAAAGTTTGCTTATATGAGAACTGTTACCATGTAGGCAACAGCCTAGAAAAACACTGACTTAAAAAAATCTGCAGTTTCTTAAATTTACCAAATCACCGATGTTTAGTAAGTTTACTGATGAATCCTGTTCTTGCTAATCAGAATTAAAACTCATCACATGAAACACAATGGCAAATTATTCACTGAATCAGTACTTACTAGCTCAGCATTCTCATGTGATAGGTGACTTTCATAGTCTGCACCTTCAAAGTATATTGTCCATGTGCCTGGTGATCGTGGGTGAGGCGTTAGTCTACAAAAACCTAAAAGAGACAGTAACATCAACACAGTCATGGCATTCTCTCAACAAATTAAAATCAAATGGACTGCCACAAGGAAACTCCAAATAGCAGTATTTATCTTTTTATATTCATTAGTATGCTGAATCTGGCATCTTAAATGCCATTATGTGCTTCACTGCAGTTTCATGTTACTCACAAAGCCCTACTGTTCTGTAGCTATTGCTCCTGAGAAACATGTATTTAGAAACACTATAAACTCACAGAAAACTCTTAGGCTGCAAAATATTGCTTGTGCCAACCAGACTCAGAAAAGTCATTGAACACCAAGTCATCTTTATAATACAAATCACTGGAACTATGAGACAGCACCAAGTAAGTCTTCTGCTCTGCTAAGTAACTGCTTCTAGCCGTCTTGTCTCAGCATAGATTTGGCAGAGATGAAGCTTCACCTGGGCTCATTGCTTTTTTTTAATGCAACTCTGCAATTAAAATTGGGGGATTGTTTGATATTTTTTCCCTCTTAATTGAGCAACTCCTAGAATTTTGAAAAAATGAGCCACAGTAGCTGAGAGGTATCCAACACTGACTCCTAAATCAGGGTCAGTGACTAGCCACATCACATTAAAATCACAAAGCACTCCATCCAAGTAACCAAGATGCTCCTCGTCACAAAGACCATCTTTCAACAATTTAGTTTACACTGCTTTGCTGCAAACTAGGCCCTCAGTATAATCCAAGAGATACATAAAAAGTAAAATGTTGAAAGTATGCATTAGAAAGGCCTTACTTGTAATAACTAAACAGATATTTGTATGGCAAATGAACTATACTTAGCTAAAGAATTAATTCTACTAGTCTCCTTTAGTCTCAAAACTACATCCTCTGCAACTCACTGACCATACATTCTTATTCTGAGGAACATAAAAAGAACTATTTTAAGACTGTGGGGTTTTAACACTATACTGAAGCAGCTAATGAGTAAAAAAAGTGGCTTATTTAATTCACATTCATTTTAAAAGTACATTTACTGTGAAACTATTTCAGTATTACAAAATTTACATTTATGTGAATTTTTGCTGCTCCAGCACCAAAATCCGAAAAGGCTCTGGAGGAAAGGCAAAACAAAGTTTCAGTAGGCACTAGTTAACTCAGCACTGCTTACTTAGAACCTTGAAATTCAATTAAAGGGACTGGGAAAAAGGGTAAGAAATTAAAAATCCTGCATACTTTCTATGGGTTGCAAAAATAAGCAATTGAAGAGCACAGTATAAAAAGATTGAAACATACATACATACATAAAGTGGTTTACATTTAACTAGAATGTATTCTGCAATCTGTGTTCACTACACTAAAAAAAGGAGATCATTATAAAACAACACAAGAACTAACCTCTCTGACAAAGCGGATCTAAAAATTCTTGTAAACCACTTGGAACATTTCTGACAACATCACAGGAATAGCCATCTTCTGGTAAAAGAAAAGGTAGCTGTAAGTCAGGATCCTCTTCCAGTTGGACTTCTCGGCCATCACTGCGAGCAAGTTCATCAGCTGTATTTTCTGCAACAGTTACTACATTCTCTATCAATTCCTGGATAGAAGACAGAAAGACATCATTACCATTAAGGGATAATTTTCAAATCCTAATCTTAAGAAAATAGTAAGACTGCAAGAAAAAGGAATTCTGGCAATAAATTATCAGATATAGAACTTCTTTAGCTCTACTATGTATAGTCAGAATGCCATATTGCTCTATTTGATTAAATCACAAATTTTGTAGTTAGAGAATATAACAGAAGCATTACTTCATTTTCAAAATCTGTGGTGCATTTTTTACTGAATTATGAAAGCTATATTTAAAAATATGTAACACGCATGTGCAGAGGTGGAATCACAGCAGCTTTAAAGTTCTGATGTTCTGTTGAATGCATATAGACTTCTGTTAAGTCTAAATAAAAGAAAAGAAACAGACAACTTGTGTAAACCAGGACTTTCAGTTCCACCATGACACACATATCCACAGAAGGCCAATGGCTCAGGTATGTTAAAACATTACAGTAAGTGATAGAAGAGACTTACTGTTGGGATGAGTGGTTCATCTGGAGCACAGTGGTAATTCTGCAACAAAGCTTGTAGCTGCAGAGAATTCAGCTTAAAGCAAGTGCTGTTAATATTCGGAACATCCGCGTGTGAATATTTGTCCATAGTAAGCAATGTGGTTGCCTGGGGAGAAGGAAAAGCAGTCACAGGAGACAAATCCAAACCAGAATGAAATCCTAAGTCTTGTTTTCGAATATTCTTTAGGTTAGAGATAAGACAAATTAAGAAGCCAGATTTGTAACAGAAGCTACATAAATATCCCCAAAACAATCACTAAATATACCTGCTGTACATGAAAGATGAATTAATAGGAAACCTATCCTAAATGAGGCATATCAGTTTTTCATCTGTTCTTCTTGTCCCTGTCGGCAGAATTATCCCTCAGTCATACAAACAAATTGAACAGCATGTTGGCTAAAATCATTATTAATTTCACTTGTAACTTAAAATATTTATTATGCTGAAAGCACATTTTATGTCTTTGCATGCTATCGTAATGTTACAAATGTTACACATAAACTACACTTGTCCTCATGCTATTCTCTAGAGACACAAAATATACAAATGTTCTCTCTGAATATACAATCATGTGGGAGGTGTTAAATCAGCAATACACATACTCACCTGCACTATTCTGCTCAGGTGGCAATCGGCAGCCAATTCTAAACCCTGTTTTTCTGCCCAGGCTTCAATGTGGCCCAACTGCTGACGAACAATAGCTCCCCAGTAATGTGAACATAACCCTGAATCTGGTGCCGTAACTAATCTGTTAAAAAGCCACATGTTGATGAAGTGAAACAACTGGGAGAAGAGCTGTATGGTCAGAGCAGCATTCACTCTACATCGTCGCAACAGTGACATAGCTCCAGTTAATGTATGCAGCACATCATCTATGGAGATAGAATGAAAAGTAAACCACATTCACAGACTGCAATGTACAACTGGTGCAGGCTCTAAAAAACATAATACAAAGACACCCACATCAGGTTGATGAATGCTAGGTGGAACCTACATGTATTTAAGTCATACAGACTTTCAAAAATAAATTTATTGCTCAATGGCTTTCAAGATTCAGCAACATTAAACTGACAGCTGAAATACATTTTTTAAATCCTGATATTAAAGAAAATTCTTCTGGAGAACTATTTAGTAGGCAAGTGCTTCATTGGTTGTATCTGACACTTATGTCCTCACTTGAGTAAACTCATCTTTCTGCTATTTTTAATAACAAATGAAAAACTTTATATTCTACTGTTTCAAATTTATACCTCAATTATTCCATAGCTCCGGCTGGTGCTGGGGAGCCTAAACTGGATGCCTAAACTGCAGTCTCATAAATGCTGAATCCAGTTGAGAATCAAACCATACTCAAAAATTTCAGCAGAAACTTGCATTGCATGATACCTTCTGTTTACATGTTAAGGTTTTTAAAAACATTATTTCCTTTTGTCCATTAGTTCACTGCAATACTATATCACAAGCAAGAGTGACTTCTTATTAACTTCACCAAGAGCAAACATCTTTATATGCTTCCTGGAGGAAGTGGAGTATTTAAGTCAATACTTCTATCTGAAATCTCTTCAAGAGAACACCAAAGTAATTTCCTTCAAAATGAAACACAGGATTCTACTTGAAAAGCAGTACCTGTATGTTCCAAGACAGAAATATATAAAGCAGTTCATAAATGTCTGAAATGATGATCATCTGCCTCTATTCCAATATCAGTTTGTTACTTTTTCAGGGTCTGTGTCCCAGAAAGTACTCTCTTTCAAAGTACAGGGCATTAAAAAACTTAAGAGTACATCTTTATATTCTTCCTTCAGTGTTCAGTACAGGGAAAACCAAGTGCAGAAAGCTTAACATTCAAAAGACCAAGACGTACATATGAATTTTGTATAAATACTCTTCACAGTTGACTGTACTTAATAGCTCTGCAGATCATCTTTACTTCAATTATTCAGAATGTCACTATTTTATTCACTTTTTCTAATGTTTTATCCCCAGTTAATCCCTCCAAACTTGAGTATTTTTTACATTTTCCATTTTCTTCTTTAGTCATCAGGCTACAAAATGTAGGAGGCTTTCACACTTTCCCCATTAAAAGAACACTATGGGGTCCTGTCTCGGGGGCCTGCACGTGAATGCGTTCAGTGTGGAAAACAGAAAGGGGCATTAGAAGTCTGAGCACCTGCTACTGAGTTGGGATTACAGATATAGTGGGATAGCACACATGACCACAGTGCTGTCATGGACAGGAACAGCCCAGGTAGGCTGACACTGCTGTGAAGCACCATCATAATTAAAGTATCATGGCAAGGATCCTTGGCAGGAACCTACGAGGCCAGTCATCTTAACCTTAGTACTTAGGAGGTACTTTGTCAGATTCTCCCATAGCATCTTTACAGTGAAACTGCTGAAACCAACACAAAAATTGCAACATCGGGAATTCCATTTATAGATAGCTACAGTATTTTCTATGTGAGGGTTAGTCAAACGTTGGAACAGGTTACTAAGAGATGTTGTGGCAGCTTCATCCATCAGTGGAGATTCAAAAGTAAACCAGGTAATACTCCGAACAACCTGATCCAGTTGCACCTGCCTTGAGCAAGATGCTGCATTACACGACCTGCAGATGTTACCCTTCATACTATGTTATTCCATGATTTTAAAACTCGATAGACATCACTTGAATGCTACTTCTGTCCTTTCTTATCATCCACAAAAAACTGATCTGAACAGTTCTCAGGGGGTAGGGAAACTTTTAAAAGTCATATCACTGTTAAGAAAAAAATCAAATTCTTTTTCTTTTTGAATTAGAAGATAAACAAGGAAAGATCAAGCAGTCTAACCTATTTTAGGCCTCTGAGGATTATTCTCTTCTGGATCATCAAGGAATGCTGGCATGTAGTTATTAAGCTCTGACTGCAGACAATGAACCAGGTACCTGGAAGGAAAAGTTAACAAAAGAAAAGGACATTTTAAAATCCTTTATGTACTTGTTATGAATGTTTCTGAAGAAAAGAGATCTATTAAGTTACAAGAAGGCTGAAATTGCAGTGTTTGGTATGTGACTACAGGGAACCAAACAATACTTTTTAAAAAGCCAGGGAGACCATACCCTTCTTAAAAATGCTGGAAAAAGGTAGTCAGGGAGCAAACAAAGTAAATGCAGTATGGCTACCACACTTGTAAGTGAAGGTCATACACTGCATATGAGAGATGTGATCAGGCCATAATTTGGTTCTGCAAGATTGGGATTTTTTTTTAACAGAAATACACATTTCTCTGTTGTAAAATCTACCAAGACTAATACTCACAAAATTGAAAAAAATCCTATTCTGAACCAATGTACAGAACCTGAAACAGCCCTAGTGTTTTCTGTAAACAATTTTGTTTCTTGCATTTCTCTTACCTTAAGAGTGAAACGAAATGCCTGGTTTAGTATTCTAGTAAACATTTTTAACAGCATTTTTGATAATTCATTTATACATTTACTGGTGAGAACTGAAACTAAAAGGAAATCAAACTGTACTAACATTAACATGAAATTTTTCATGGCTTTCTACAACTCCCTTTTCATTGGTAAGAGTTTTAATGAAATATCTTCCATTAGAAAACAAAAGCCATTACATTTTCAACCAATTCTTGTATGCCAGCAGTTACCATTAAACAACATTTTCACAGCAGAATCCTTTCATGTTTCTGTTTTGCTTTTTTATTTGCCTTCTAAATATGTATTCCATAGTTCTCCAAAAGTTTAATACATCCATTTGGACTCTGTCATGTTTAGTGCACTTAGGGGAGAATTCATGCCGCTAACATTCAGAAATACGCTTCCGCATCCAGCCTGCTCATAACGTACAGGGAAAAAACAGTACATTTCTTCTACCCTCAGCAATGCTCTGTCATCAGTGACTATCTAAAAAAAACTGAAGTAGCCAAGAGTTTTTTCAACACGCAAATCTAAAACACTGATCTATGGCAAAAAGGCATGGTTTCATTTACACTAATTTAGAGGTGCTATAGAAGTGGAAAGACCTGTCAAAATAGCTACTTGCTATACCCTATCTGCCCATAATCCACCAAGAGAGGGGGGAAGTCTGTGGGAGTACATACAAACTGGTCTGGTGCATCTTTGAAACCTTTCGGAATTTCAGAAAGCAATTATAAGGTTTCACATACTGCATATTGCTCTTTAGAGCAATACAGTCCCCCTTAAAAAACTAAGCAATTAAACCATGTTTAGGTCTCCCAAGCCTTTCATGGTATAAGATTATATGCTGTTATTACAAACATATGAAAAGACTGTATTTAAAAAAAAGGCATCGTGCAGAGTGAAGAAAGGGTGGGTATAAGTAATCCAAGATATACTGTGACTTCTCTGTACGTTAGTTTCACACAAATTTCCTGAGAAATACTTGTTCAATTGTCACTTGGGAAAATAAATAATCTAAATATGAACGAAAAATAAGCCCTTTTTTGTTGCTTAGTGCTGTGCTCTCTACATGTCATTATCTTTGTTTGAGGACCCTTTTGCTCATTGGACTTCCTTTCCATTGGATGCTTCATTCAATTTTTCTTTTAATAAGTATTGTAACTGCCTGAATTGATGATTTTACAAGCTAAAACCTGTCCTTACATTTTTAAGGAAAAAACTGCAAAAAAATCACTGTGCAAATTGCTATTTATGCAAATTATGAAACTGGATGTATAATTAGTAGCCCTTGAAGTAAGCAAGGTTCATTAGAAGCCCATAATATTTAACCCTATGTATATATATATGAACAGGAAAGATAACCTTTCCTCACATCTCCATAAAAAAACTTATATTAAAAGAAAGCAATCAACATAAACTACACTTAAATGACATTTCCCTAAATTTTCACTGGCAGCCTCAACTAGCACAAGAACAGCTAACAGGTAAAACTCCTTGCGTAGCCCAGTGATCCATATTCATAAAGCAAAGTATGTCTGAAGAAGGAAGTCTGGCCTCTTTCAGAAGTCCTCCTCTCAGCTATTTAATAATATACAAATGACATTATTGCTATACCCAAAATTCAGCAAAGATGTAAAAATATTCTAAAACCCAAAGAAACACAGAATATGTTACGTGAAACAAATGTTTGATAGCCTTACTTGAATGCCATTTGAACCAAGTGTGCTAAAACATCTTGTGCATCGACAGTAATTCGGCTAAGATCTCTGTCTTGCTTTATGAAATTCAATAATTCAGATGCATTTGCCATCCAAAAGGCAAGTGCCCCAGCAATATTCTTCTGTTTCTGTAAGTAGAAAGAAACAAGAAATAATACAGGGAAATGGTTTTCTGATAAAGCACGGCAGCTTATAAAGGCTCCAAAAGATAGACCAGTACCTTTGCCCATTTCACCAAACATATCCCAGATACCAGATATTTGCAAAATGTTTATATGCAATATAGCAATTGTTGTAACTGATTAAGTCCAATTTTAACACATCCATGGATCATACGAAATTCTGTTAAATTGTCAATAGCCACATCAATAAAGTCACTGCATAAGCACCTGGTTACAAAGTGCTAAGAGCTTAGCGGAATGCAGTATCTGGTAATCTGTGCACTGTTAAGCGCATATTCACTACTGCCCACTGCCACTCTGATACTGCGCTCACTGGCTTTGATACCAGGTGATTCAGTATCAAGTACTGATCTATCTCACCATCTCCCGACCACAAATGCCAGGCCAGGCAACCTCAGATGAAATCCAAAGAATAGGAACCACAAACAACAAAAAGAAAATAAAGGGAAGAAAAAGAACTTTGGTCATTTCATATCCACATTGAGTGCGTTAAGCAGAAATTATGGAATGCCGTAAAAGTTGCAAAGTCAAAAAAGGATTTTAGTACTGCATGTTCCAGTTGCTGAATGAGTGTTATGAACTGTTCAAGTCCAGCTGTTTGAGTATTGTATTTTGATATGGAAGCAGCATGAGAAACTGAGCTAAGCCAACATAGCTAGGATCAGTTCCCAGCAATATATCCTACCTGATCAACCTGGTCTACCTCCTGGAGTAAAACGGACGAAGGAAATCAAACAGAATAGAAGAAAGAAACTTGTGAACAATCATGATAGCTTTAGAAATCAAACACTAAATATGAAGGTACAACACTTATGTTCACAGTTACACACAGATGCATTAATCAGTAGCTACGATGCAACTGAGCCCCTTTTAAAAAATTAATTACTTAAACAGGACTAGTAGCACAACAGCTAAGAACTGAAGTGCCCACGTTACATTTAATTCCAGGAATGCCATGTACCAGCTGACATCCCAGAATAGGTGGCTATTAGCTCAGTGTGCCACAGAAACCCCACAAAACTGTTTGTGGACAGCAGAGTAACTAGCCATCCAAGTAGCAGATCCAGATGAAGACAGTGTACAAACACACACAGGTGAACAGAAAATCCCCACCAGAAAAAAAACAAACAAACCCACAAAAAAACCAAAACAAACAAACAAAAACATAACACACCTAGGACAGATTTAATACATGACTTTTGAATTAAAAAAGCAACAAAAGAGTCAAATGAATTACCACACTAAGCTTCTTAAATGCTGGTACAGACCTTATACTGAGCAATCAAAAACATAAAACCACAAACAAAACCAACACCTAATCACCATATATGTCTGGCTGATTACTTGAAACTGAGCTCCTAATTCATTTTGGCTTTCTACTCAGACCACTCCCCCCCACCAGCAACACAGAAGCTCACTGCTGAACCCAGGACACAGGTAACAATTTGAGGTGCTCTGGGCCCCTCAGTTCGAGAAGGACAGGGACTTGCTTGAGAGTCCAGCTTAGAGCCACAAAGATGATTAAAGGAGTGGAACACCTCCCTTATGAGGAGAGGCTGAGGGAGCTGGGTCTCTTTAGCTTGGAGAAGAGGAGACTGAGGGGTGACCTCATCAGTTTACAGATATGTAAAGGGTGGGTGTCAGGATGATGGAGCTAGGCTTTTTTCAGTGATATCCAGTGATAGGACAAGGGGCAATGGGTGTAAACTGGAGCATAGGAGGTTCCACGTTAACATCAGGAAGAACTTCTTTACTGTAAGAGTGACAGAGCACTGGAACAGTTGGCCAGGGGGGTTGTGGAGTCTCCTACGTTGGAGATACTCAAGGCCCGCCTGGAAAAGTCCCTGTGTGATGTACTCTAGGTTACCCTGCTCTTGCAGGGGGTTGGACTAGATGATCTTTCAAGGTCTCTTCCAACCCTTGGGATTCTGGCATTCTGTGCATTTGAGGATTTTAGTTAGAGATCGAAAACCAAACCAAATTGCCACTGCTTTTGTTTCTTTCCCCTTTCCAACTAAAGTGTTTTGAACTGACTGAAGATGTGCCATCAGAGAACAAAAGGAGATGCTCCTTCGAGCAACACATTAAAATTTTCAGAGGATCAGAAATTATTTGCAGGTGGAGAGGGTTGGGGGAAAAATAAAAATCAGGATTAAAAAAAAAAAGGCTTTTTTATATGATGATGTTTACATTCCCAGATTTTCACTGAAAGCACTGAACTTTCTCACAGATCTCTCCAATTTTATCCCTATCTCATATGAAGTCTTTTATGTTATTTGCATACACTAATGCAAAGACTACTGAAAATCACAGATTTAATTTGTCAGCAAGTACATCTTGAGTAACTTCAGAAAGTCTCCTTATAATTTAAGCAGGCAAAATTAGGATCTAAATTTATTTAACTCCCACAGTACAGCACAAATAGTGCACCTTCCCCCTACTTCTGTCTCAGCTTGCCTCCCTGTCTTTGTCTTTCACACCTTTAAGACTCTTTTCAGTGCAGGCATGCTTTACAGTCAAGACACTGTTACACAGTGAGGGTTAAGGTGGCAATTTAACTGTGACAGCCATCAAGATAACCACTCATTCTACAACTCAGATGAAGTAATTTGACTTAATTTACCTAGTACTGTTTATACACTTACTAAGACAAGTCCAAGCTAATTATTTTTTTTCCTGGTCAAGCTTTAGAACCAAAGCATTTCTTCGTCTCCAGCCCATTAACATTCAAATTCACTGAAGTTCCACTCTTTTATCAAGTTTGTTTGTTTCCCCCTCTCCTCCTATTGCTTCAGCATGACATCTGAAAGAACCTCCTGCCAATTTTCTTCAATCTCCAACTCTCCTTAGTTCATTTCTTTCAACTAGGTAACATCTTTCACAAACCACAAATACAGCTACCACTTCCGTAAGTTATAGGTTGGAGACAAGATTCAAACTACAGAGTTGCAATACTGTAAAAATGGCCTTTCACAAAAGACAGTCCAGAAAAACACTTGGTTTTGACAGCCTGGGAATGCTATTAAGAGGATTATATAAAATACACTTGCTTGCAACAACCACAAAGCTGGACTTGATTTGGGA
Source organism: Melopsittacus undulatus (assembly GCF_012275295.1). Lineage (NCBI taxonomy): Eukaryota > Metazoa > Chordata > Aves > Psittaciformes > Psittaculidae > Melopsittacus > Melopsittacus undulatus. The sequence goes on along the minus strand of NC_047529.1, from coordinate 86,470,336 downwards.
AGCCCTTCTCGGTGCCGTAAATGAATGTTTTCACAAGATAATCTATTTTCTGTCTTTGATTTGTTTCATGCTTATCCATTTTAGTTCAACATAAAGAATGCATTACTTTATCTTTGCTTTCTCATTGTTCCCATCTTTGTCATCCCAAGTCTTTTTGAGGTTATTGTTACTGGTTACATTAGTTATATAAATTGAGTGACTGGTTCATCCTTGTCAATTTCGGATTCTATTTGACGCCTCCCCTTTCATTGTTTAATTTCCATCCACCCAATTACATTGTTTATGTTCAGGCTCTTTGCATTTCATCTTCTCCACTACCGCCACAGTCTAATCTCTGACTTATCAAACTCTCTCTTCCACAGCCAGATTTTTTACTTTTTTTTAATAGCAGAATCTGAATAATTAACTTTTGATACCATTTTGATATTGTCAAGCATCCATCCACCATGGCATCAGGACTCAAAGCAATGTACTAGTCCTTTACTTCAGACTGAAACCACCTTTCAACCTCTCATCAGCTTCAGAATGCACATGAAAGACTAATATCTGTTTCCTTAATGTATCTTCAACACTAACATTTTCTCCCACTCTTTCTTGGGAAAAGTGGGAGCCTGTTATAACTGTTTACAAAGCTAATTGTAATATTCTCCCTGCTGAAAACTCTTTCCAAATCCTAAATAAAAGCTAAACAGTTGTGGTCTGCTGTGACTTTGATGCCACTGTCATTTGTTTACTTTCCTCTTCTTCCTTAATCAACCTGGTGTGTAATACTTGCATCATATATTCTCTAGAGCAGGACTGATGTGTCTGTTATGCTTGCTCAGTGCCTAGCACAACAGGGTCCTTGCTCTGTATGGGCTACTATGGCAGGATTTTTGCAACATACGCATGTGTCTTAAGTAAATATAGAAATATATTTAAATTTTTCCTCTCAGAAAAATCTGTAGAGAAAGAAGTTACAATAATTAATTAACTAGTGAGGATACCTGCACTAGCACCCTTTTTTCAGGAAGTCACCATTACGTTTTATCAAGTTACACACTTGCAAGGTTATTGTCTTAATTTTGCAGACAACCCAGTGGATCTTATCCTTCATTCCTACAGAAAACTGAACTCCCCCTGTGCTTCCGTAGAAGTCTTGCATATATGACAGCAATAGCATCAGACTACATATAAGACACTGGAACATCTGAGAACTTACGTTTCTCTTTACAAGGCAATTGTGTTAGCTTGGTGCAGAAAGTAGTTTTATTACGAGTGTTTATTACCATTTTTGTGGTTAAAGAAGTTGTAAAAGTAATGGGATCAAAACTAAAAAGTCATGTTTCTTTTTAATAAGTTCACTTCAAGCATCAATCAGTAAAAACAACTGCTATCTGTACAATATTCTTTAATAAGCCACCCAACATGTTTTACAAGAGCTCTCTTACCTTTTACAGAACAGAAGAGTAACTTCCTGTCAGAGAATGTATCTTCAGAGCAACAGCTTGTCCCTAACCTCCCACACTACTCAGGAGAGGGTTTCTTACCACTGACATCATTCATTGACACAAAAGCAAACCTTCACATGGGCATTCAATACAGGTATTGGTCTGACTCTCACCAAAAGTTGGTTAAACACTAAAAAAAAGACTAACATGTATTTAATTCCCTTCACATGTTTTTGCAGAGAAACTCACCTGTATAACTCCTTCCATCATGTTCACCATCTTGTTGACTATTGCAATGACTTTATGAGTACGCTCAGCAGGAGTGATGTCAGGTCTGTACTGGCTTGACAATACATACCGACATGTCATATATAAAACATATGTAGGTGACAGCTTAAAATGAACTGTCGAGCTATTTGTGTAATTTATAATGGCAGATAAAAAGGCATCTTCAGCTGCAGAGAAAGAGAAAAAGAAAACCCTGCATGTCATAAAGGCAAAGACAGAAACCAGAAACCATTCTATAACTTGGGGAATAGAGGAATTCTTTGGGGGAGGGGCAACTTACAGGAATTTGAACTCTATAAATTTCCAACTGTATACTACAGTTCCTTAGGCACACTAACAAAACATTTCTATATAAAGTTAGAAAACCTGATCATCAGGAAACATTTCTGTACTATTTCCTATTTCTTTGCTGAAAGTCTGCATCTTCAAGTGGAACAGGAAAATGGAAGATTTCTCTTGTCAATTCTCTTCCTATAAAGCTCCCATATTAAAGGGAATTTTATACTAATAAAACATTATCTTTGCTTGCTCACAAATCTATTTTCAAATATTTGAATATTTCAAATATTTGAATTCTGGACAATCTCTGGCATGGTATTTTCCTACTAGATCTGAGACCTTAAAAACCTGGAGACCAAGATAACTTAAAACAAACAAACAAACACAACAAAACTAAATGAAAATTTAAACCAAATCAGATTTTATATAAAGGGGATTTTTGGCCAAGATGCAATCTATTATCCAAGCCATGGAGAACTATATAGAAGAGAATGAATTCCATGTAGTGTTCAGAAGGTAGGACTAACAATTTTTTCCACAGTTAAATTTGTATCTGAAGATAAGAGTTGAAATGAAATTAGAATTAGATATGCATGAACTTGCCTCAATACCTGAAATGTCTGTTCACTTTCCCCAACAAAATAAATTACATTGCTGGATTAGCTATCATCTATTCAATCATTACTCTTTTCAATATTTGTTATGCTTAATTTTTCAAACTGAATGAAATACTACACTATAGAAAAACGCGTTAATAGGTTAGCTTTGTAACTTCACAGTTTACTCACAGCTTTCCCTGAATTCAATACTGGCAGGTAGTATCAGTTCTGGTCCGTGGGTATCCTGAGATCTAGAGAAAGATGACAAAAACTGAAACAAACAATCCACATGGGTAGTATTAATTCCACTGTAAAATGACAGATTTCTCCAAATACACTGGTTCCAAACACTGACACAACATCCTTCCCCAAAATTATCTTTTTGTTACCTTTCCTCTAGAATCATTCAAGCTAGATTTGCCTGCAACACAACAGATCAAAATACAGACTTCAACTGTGGAGTCTGGTATTAATGAACATCCTCCTCTGCACTGTATGGCAACCTGATAAGATCAGTTTGCCATCTGCCATTGATAGGATTCAAGTAACAAATTAATTGAATTACAAATTACAGCAAATACTTTTTCCCATCTTTAATAGCAAGGCCCTAAAACTAATGAGAACTTGGTCAATTTATTTTACCTTTCTTCTGGCGAGCAGGTAAAATCTAGCCTCTGCCCTCACTTGTTTGTTGCTATGCTGTTAAGAAACAGCAGTCATTCCATGAGCCCCAGAACTGTGCCCTGACTTAAACTGACCATAGTGCTCTTTCTTATCACTACCTATCAGAGAATTCACAAAGGAGAAAAATGAACAGAAAATTGGTTTCTATGGAGTCTACAAAAGGTTAAGCACATATTTCATTACTCCCTTAAGAAAAATCATTAACTTAACTGTTCTCTGTAGTCAGGCACCTATTTTTAGGAAACATGTAAAAGCTCAGTATCTTCTGCAAGCAAGTCATTTTTAACCACATGTAACACAATAGGTAGAGCTTTCTACTTCCCCCAGCAACTTTGATAAAAAAGGGCATGTAATACAGTTATATAAACCTCATTCTCCTGAGAACTGTAAGTTATTCCAGGAAGCAGAGATAGGACACCAAAAGCCTTTACTCTACTACTTCCTATAGTAAAAATCCACAAGATAACTTTGAAGGCTGATGTCAGAAAATCTAAAATTAAACTTTAACATATTTAATCAAAAAACTAAAAGTACCCTTGGGGTTTGATGTTGTGGGTTGTTTTTGGTCTTTTTTATTGGTTTTGTTTGTTTTAGTTATTTTGGTTGGGTTTTGTTCATTGGGGTTTTTTTAACTTGCAAAAAATTAAACCAACAGAGACCTCAGTTAAGCCATCCAGGTAATGCCTTATTATAAACAGTGCTCAGCAAAATGAAGTTCTGGGAGCTGAAAGTGAAGGAGCAGCACAGCATTGCAATACATACGTTAAATTTCTGCCAGTTTGGTTATATTTCAAACATGACAGCACTCTCTATGAAGAGCACTCAGCTGGTGTGTAAACTGTAGCATTTCTTCAGGTTTTATTGCTATACATTTAAGATTAACTAATTTCTCACTACCTGCACACTGTCAAACTTGCATCATCTTCACCAAGAACTTAATTACTTTCAGTAAAGAATAACTAATATTCACACAGCATTATCCAAACAGGACTATAGTGACAACTCCAGAGATTTTTCATCTCTCCCTACAGGAACTGTAACAGACAAAGAAGTAACTGGTTGGTGAACCAGTGCAAAATTCAGCTGATGATTTATTGCCTTCTCTTTTGAACAAAAAGATAGTGATTCCTTTCAGCACACAGGAAGGAACAGAATTCTGTCTTCCCTCCAATGGAAGAGAATGCAGCATGAAGAGATGAAAAGTGGTATGGATTAGTGTAATTGCTTAGAGAATTTTGGAAATTGGCTTTAAGAGAAAAATTAATATGAAGTAGAAAGAGGTACGACTTCTTTTAAAAAAGTTAGTTTTACCAGTAAATTAATTATCTAAGAACAGATGCAGTAAGTCAATTATTTCAGCTACTTTGGTGTTTCCTTCAATTAATATGCCATTTTCTGCCTTTCCTAATCACACACAAAAGAAATACTCTCAGATCAGCTTTGCAAATTGGAAATTTAGATAAAATAATTCTCTCTGTGCTTCTGCTATGACAGCACCCGCTCAACCTGCTTTGTTACTGGGTGCATTTTAAATATTTGCTGTCTTTTGATATTGCTTTTATAGAAAAATCCTCTCTGTAGTGATAAGATTTTCTGAGCTAAACCAGTCTGAAAGTCTAATTAGGATGTGTCTATCAAGGCCATAAAATATTGATTAGGGGTTGCCTCCTGTCTATAGTGTCAGATATATTACACTTCCAAATTGCATTAAAAACAGTAACATTCTCCAGGTATTTCTGGATTCTCTTAGATTGTCTATGATAAAATGCATTAAAAAACAAAATATATTCTCTCCCTGTGTGATTGCATTGATGGGAGCAGGCTGAAATTGAACATGGTATTACAAATACACAGAGACTGAATAGCAAGAAAATGGCATATGACTGGAAGTCAGTGTTTTTAACTATAACTTTGGAAGCCAAGTGAATATGCAAGTCTTGAAGTGTTGTTCTGTACTTCAAAAAAGGGCTTACGCAAAATGGGATACCATTTATCTACTAATCACAGGCACATCATAAGTGCACAAATCAAGAAGGAAGTATTAGATGTACTTATAAATTACATAACTTTACAAGACAAGCATCCAGAGGTAGCTAAAATTCTTGCTCATAAGACTTGCCAACAAGACTACTGTAGAAATAGGAATGACCAATTATTTCCCTCTCCAGATTAAATCACATCATTTAGCCGTCAACAACATTATTAAAGTCATTTCATATGACATTCCTAACCACAAATCATTGTGACAAGACTATCAGCTTGGCTTTACAAAAAGAGAACAACAAATAATAAAATACTGAAGAAAATAATTATTTTTTTTAATATTCTGAAGTTTTTTGCTTTAGTTGTTAATCATGGGTTTTATTTGGAGGGACAGGACATGTTTACAAGGGTATGTAGTGATAGGCAAGGGTAACTGCTTTAAACTGCAAGCGAGAAATTTAGATTAGATATAAGAAATTATTCACTATTAAAGTGGTGAGGCACTGGCACAGGTTGCCAAGAGAAGCTGTGGCTGCCTCATTGCTGGCAGTGCTCAAGACCAGGTTGGACAGGGCCTTGAGCAACCTTCCCTAGTGGAAGCTGTCCCTGATTGTGACAGGGGGGTTGGAACTAGACGATCATTAAGGTCCCTTCCAACCCAAATCATGCTATGATTCTATGACCTGAAAAGAAATCTCATCTTCCATTGGGAAAAATCAGTTTAAACTATTTTCACAGACTGTTTCATCTGTCAGGAAAATGTACCTATTTTTTTCCGTTATGAGAAGTAATGGATTGCACATTTCCTACCTGCTTTCCTGTCTGCGGTAATCTTGCTGCTGTTCTATTCTAACCATCGGCTTCACCATTCCTCGTTCGGCTGTGCTGGATGCTGATGATGTCCTGTCACCATCAAGCCTGCTGGTGCTCTAATTCAAAACAGCAGGACAGGTGCTTAGCATGCAAACATTGGATTAGCCAGTATTTGTGCTTGGCAGTATTAAAATTAAGTGTCAATTTGAGGCTTTAAAGGAGATGAGAAAACAAAAGAGAAGAGTACAGCACAGAATCCAGCAGCTCAGCAGGTGTTTCTACCACAATGAAGAATTGAAGAGTACACTTGAAATTCAAAAGATGACAGTGGCTAGTGAGGAGCAGCTATTTGTTAATGCACTGCAAGAACATATAATGAAAATATAAAACTTATTTAAAAGTTGTGTGGTTATCTATAAAAAGTAAGAATGAATTATTAATGAAAACTTTAGCTAAGTTGTGAAATATATTAACACATTTAAAACTGGCTATGCTCCCCTACTCTGCTTCTGCAATAGTTTCCAAGCACTTACATTTCTGATCCATGCCACCATTTATCCTGCTCTTAAGGAAAGACTGAGCTGCTAGACAGTACATAATTTTCCAGGGCAAGAAGTGGCAATTCAAACAATGTAATTTTTAATGTACAACTCCATGATTTGTTTTCTTTCAGTATCACAAGCTCCTTAGTAAGAAGCTTTAAATTTATGACTTCCAATTACATCACACCATATCAGGAAGGGAAAAAACATGCTGCTTTAAGCAGCAAAATATAGAGCAATTATTTTTCAGTGTAACAGTTGAAAACAAAGCATTAGTAAAATAAAAAGTGTTACCACATTTCCCAAGACATATTTAGGACTAAGTAATTTGCTTTGACACAAGAAAACCTACCAAAAAACGCATTTCAAAGCAGGAGTTTGAACAAATCTATTGTTACTCCTTTACCATATAGAAGCAGAAAACTCTTAAGAGCAACCATCAGAAAACAAGTGATTCAACCAGCAATTTAACAAAATGTAATGTACATTCTCAAATAAAAAACAAATTAAAAGAGCTTCTCAAGCTTTCCTAAATCCACTGGAAGTATTTTTCTCATGAGTTTGAAAAGACTATGAGCTCAGCTATACAACATCACAAACTCCACTTTTCAGCAATTTTGAAGCATTTTAAGTTTGCAGTGTTCCTTGGGGTTTTTTTTCCTGCCATAATGTCACTAAACAAATACCTATCTGAGCTAAAGAGTGCAATGAAGATAAAAGAAAGCACTGTCACAAACAAAGCTACAAGGAAGCAGGAAAAACTGAAGTCTGTGGCAAGAAAAAAAAATAAGACTAACAAATTCAAAAGCTATCAAAGTATTATTAATAGCTACACTGCCATTCCAGTATCACTAAATTTCTTTACAAGTACTTCAGTTTGATAATAGTAGTAATAAAACATAAGAAGAAATAACTTTCCGGGAGGACTACTATATTTCATACTGTTGAAATAAGCCATTCTCTCATTTCATCTGAAACGTGACAACAGCACCAAGAAAGGCATTAACCAGGGTGTCATTTTACTCTGCTTTTAGAATATGCAACTCTGGCACAGAATTTATTAAGAGAAAGACAACGCAGGAGGAAAGCAAGAAAAGATTATCACCTCATAAAGAGTTTAAAATTCTGGCTGCAGAGACTGTTTGTTTAGTCAGCGTGTACACAGGAGCTGCACTGAAGTCAAAAGTCACATTCATTAAATTTTAAAAGCCTAGTTAAACTAAAATTGAACACCCTTTAAAATTTTATATTAAACACTTATTTACCCTACTGCAAATGACAGTCACAGGCTACATACAGGAAATAATTATGTATGACTTCTATCATTTCTAACATGAATGTCTACCTGCATGAAATCTGCCTTCAAAAGGTCAGCTTGGGGAGAAACTATTCCAGGCTGGAGAAATTTCCCTTTCAAAAAAAAAATTTAGTATTATTGGCATGAAACACATGCCAAATGCACAAACAGAACAGTTTTGTGGGGAGGGAAGACGACGCACATGATACCAAAGCCCACCCACAGCAGGAAACAGCTGGGGAGAAGGATGAACCAGCTGCACTTCACAAATACTACTAATGTTTTAATTTTGACCTTACACATGAACTTTCATTATTTATTCTAATTTAGTCATAATACAATACCTTGCTTGCTGGTAATGCTGTTCCACTGTGAACATCTCCCTCCAGATCAAATGTGGTTTCCTGAACAGCTCTACAAGCAAGATAACATTTCAAGTACGCCTTAGAAACTACATCATTAAACATTTAACAAATAAGGAACAGAGTAGCTAAAAATCAGTAAATTAAAATTCAAGAGGTATACCATGAGTCCAGTTAATATTCACTTTTTAAAACACTGTATAGATTCTGTATATAAAAACACCTACAGATATCTATACAGATAATTTCCTTTGGAAAAAACAGATTCTTGATGACTTTTTTCCCAGTTAAATGAGAAAACAGAAATACACATAAACATAAATAATATAAAAATAAACCCACATAAAAATATGTTCAAGGTATTATGTTCCCTTGTACTAAACTTGCTACAAATTTTTGCCCAGTTCTTCAGTACCAAACATACCTTCTTGATAATGTAAATAATTCATAAATCATAGCAATAAATTTTATGATCTGCTTATCCTAAAGAGTTTGAAAAATAATTTGATTTTTCATACTGCAGTAACCCTTTGCCAGTGATTTTGCTGTCCAGGTGTAAAGTTCTGCATTAGTACCATGCTTTGCAATTGACTACATAAACCTGCGAGATCATTTGTTTACTGATCCCCAAGCTTGATGTACAGTGAACTCAAGATTTAAGGAGAAGTATTACAAGACAGCTAAATTGCCAGAGGCCATCCAGCAGACTGGTCCTACAACAAGCATGCAGCATATTTCTACATTAAAATAAAGTTGAGAAAAAATAATGGTTAAAACACACATCTACACTAACTCTTACTGACTACAATTGTTTCTCCTGTGAATTTCTACAGCCACTGAGTAGAATACCCCAGCCTCTGCAAGTCACTAAACCTACAACCAGTGTTTTTATTACGCACCTATCAAAACCATGAATATACAGAAAAACAACTGGATGGACTTTGGGACTGTTAATCTTTGAAAAACAGTAATAACACTGCAAAAAGTAGTTGCTATATTGAGACATCTAATTCCCTACCCTGATTGTCTCAGTTTGTGACTACGCTACTTGATTTCCAAATCCTTCTGGGGGAATTTTAAAAGTTACTATCTGAAAAAAACCCACAAACCAGACTCTCTGAAAACATTCAGTGACTCCTTTACTTTTCCTGGAGGTTGGATGAACTTTGAAATATATTAAAATAAGGTGTCCCACTGTTTTTAACACAGAAGTGAGCATCAGGAAAACTTGTCTGAATACTTCACAATGAGAAAGACACTTGCTAATCCTAAAAAAAATCACAAGGTGGAGCTCAAGTATTAAAATAGTTATATATTTAACACCTCAAGCAGCTACTCAGAACTCATTTGAAGTCATAGTCTGGACACAGGACATTTATAATACTCTCATTATTTTTTCAAGAGCTCACAGTTTACTCACCCAGTTTTGTGTCTGGGACCTTTGACCATAAGACTTGCATCAATAGGTCTTTTAGAAATAATATGGTCTTGAGTGGGATCCACAAACTTAAATACATGAGATGAGCCAAACTGAACCTTCATTCCACTTTGCAGCATAGTGGTTTCTGAAATACGCTGACCTTCAACATAGGTTTCAGCATCAATACTTCTTGGGGTTACAGTGACAACCCCATCCATATTCGTGAGGTCACAGTGATGAGGCTGAATTCCTGGACCAAATAACTGGGAATAGAATTAACATAAATAAGCTAAATTATACAGCAGCAGAAATTAAAACAAAATGAGCAGCTTATCATTCTTACAGACTAGTAACTTAACTTCACTTGCTTATGAATTTAACACAGGTAAGGGGTACTAAAATCAGCTGAGTTTCACTTCAATTTTCCTTGCAACAGAGATACAACTAAAGTCCTTGCAACTAAAACATACAGCAGAAATCCCTTAATGAAAAGGTTTTCCCTTTTTTGGTCATATGCTGTTCAGAACTGTTTTCTTCCACTTGCTGTTTTGATGTGGAATCTCACAATGCAAATATTTGCAAGTCAGCTACCTGGATCGAGGATGCTGTAAGAGACTCTCTGTCATGAATTTCATGCAGCTATGCTCGTTTAATACATTTACAAAATCCAGCCTCACTCAAAGGAGTTGGAAGCCATTAAGTAGTCACAATAACACTGATAAGTACCAGTGAACCCAGTGTCCAGGCAAAGAAAAGAAAACCCCATTTTAAATAATGAAACCTTTACTTTCCTCTAAGATCAAAAGAGAGGAAATAATGTCAGAGCTATGACCATTAACATGAAACTGCAACAATATTTAACCCTTCTAGCTTTGTAGGGTATCTACAGAATATTTTACTTACCCAGTTTCTACATTTACACATAACTGACCAAAGACTGGATAAGTTCTGTCATCTCAGCCTGCTTTTTTCCATACCTGAATGGAATTTTCATCAAATTTTTCAGTTCCAACTTCAGTGACACTTAACTGTAGACGATAGAGCTTTGGCTTATCTCTGGAGTCAGAACCATCTGTACAGCAAGTGAAAAATATTAATTTGCAAGTTAAAATTCAAACGCACAAAATTTCTATGTCATTGCAATTTAGTTCAGAATAGCAGTGCTCACCAAAATTAACTGAGTGACATTCTTTCGAGATTTGTTAGGAACTTTGTACATCATCCATCACAAAAAAAAGCATTCAACACAAGAGCACTCAGTCCTAGGAACATTTTGCAGATATAGGGATAGCCTTTTATTAAATCTCAATATTTGACTCTATAGAGACATACAACTAGTATCACTGCACAGTAAAAAAGCAATGCTAATAGGAGTATCTTCAGCAACTTAGACTGTGTGCAGTTTTTCATACTTAACAATGTTAATCAGAAATTATGCGGCCGCATCTTCAAGGTCACCAAATGCAGACATACATTTGGCTGCTTACTCCCGCATTCTCTCATTATTACATCTCCCCACAATTTACACATGAAAACCTAGAGTAGCTCATTCGTTTATTTACTTATGAATCCCAAAGTCAGACATTTCCTTCTACACACATCACAGTTTGTTAAAACTGGCACCCCAAAAATAACAATATTTAGTTCAGGGGCAGGGACTCTTATTCAACAGACAAAAAAACTGGAATTTCAGAAGTCAGTGACATAAAAGTCAGGGCTAGTTAGCTAGGGCTTTTGTTTTTAACTTCTTACAGAAGCTTCTCCTAATCCCTTTAGACACAGACTAGAGAGCAGTCTTTACAGTCCAGTGATTTCCCTCCACATTAAATGTACTTCCCCCCTCCCCATTTTAAAATGGAAACAAAAAAAAACAGTCCTACATATTTCTCAAGTATTCTGTAGAATACATGGTAAAATACTATGTTTTCCAAATGCTCATTTACGAGAACTTACAGATTTCATTCCTGAGTTCAACATTTACGTCACACCACCACCATATATCCTTAGTATAAATGCATGTCATGCTTTCACACAAGAAACGTATTTTAGTAACACGATGCTTCTGCGGAGGCAAATCAAGACTGCCCTGTTTCTCTGGAGTGTCCAATGTAACAAGTAAACACTTTAAACCACAGCACTAAATACAAACACTTTTTTTTTCTAGGAAAATTAGAAAAATTGAAGCTGAAAGTTATGTGGAGCACACACGTAATCATCCATCAGTAAGCCCATTTCTACAGTAAAAGGTATCTTGAAGAGAATTACTACAGATTCTAAAAAAGATGAAAACCCTTTTTGTTCTAGGGGAGGGAGGGATGCAGGAGGGAAGGAAGGTAGGTTGCATTATGCTGTAGTACAAAGTCTTGTATTTCCTGTTTTTCAACAGCTGTAAGCTCACCTAAATGCTGTTTGGAATGCATTCCTCATAACTCACTACAGAGGGACACAAGTTTTGCCAGACCTATGACAAATTCATAGCTCCCCACACCATGACAGTCCAAGAAGGCTGCTTTAAACTAAGGACACAACACAAATGGAAGCTGTGTCTGGGTTTATGTAGTTATAAGTCAACATTCATGCTTCAAACAGCAGTGTTATTTAAAAACAAACAAACAAACAAAAAAACACCCAACCAACAAAACCACCAACTATGGAGTGAATAGAACTGAACGGTCACTCTAAGCACATCAACCCAGTGACTCCTAATACAAATGTAGATTTTTGATTAATACAAAAAAAGACAGGCCTCTCTTCATGGATATGTATTTTAAATTCACCACTAAAAGGTGAGCACTGCACCACTTTGGTAATTTCAACTGATTTTGTTAGTCTGGTGCTTGAAACAATGCTGGGAAATAGTAAAGACTTAAAATCAGACTAAACCAAATGAAGATCAGACCACAGAAACCAAGTAAGCCTCAAAGTTGAACAAAAACATCCATATAAGGGACTGCACCTACTAACTTAAAAATTAGTTAAATCCACACTTGAGGAGCAGCAGATTTCCTGCACATATTCATGAGTACTAATAGTTTAAACAGTAGGAAGTTTAAGAGACTGGTTGAGCAGATTTGAAATATCATAACAAATTCAGAAGATAATTCTGCTATTAAATTTCAGACATGATGCACACTTCCAGCAGAAAAAGCCAACAGTAAACATGTGACAGATTACAAAGATCCTTCACATGAAAACACGGAAGTGTTACCACATACCACACTGCAGTTCTGCTCTCAGAAAGCTGGCCAGGGAAACAGCCCTGCTCAAGACTTTTAAGCTTCTTCAACCTCCTGCAATTCTTTGCAAGCTATTGTACCTGCATGTTTTCAGCATCTCCCATTGCTGTCAATTCTACAGTTCAGTATTGCCTTTTTTTTGTGTAGAGGAAGGGAGGAAAAAGCCTTAAGGTTTTGCCTCCTTTTTTGAATTTATTTATCTTTATGTAATGCTTTGTAATTTTTACTTCAGGCTTGCACACAAATCTCAGAGCTCACATCCTAAAAAATGTCTTTTTGTCATTTTTCTCGGCCTGAAGTTAGTAGCACCTCTGAACTCATCAGCAGTCATATTCACAGATAACATCACCAGTGCCAGCTGTTCAAGTGCTGTCATATACACTTCAGTCTATCCAGGCTGTTTCTGCTATTATCAGATTCATCTCTGTTTATTGGTTCATTTACAGGACTTGGAAGACAGACAACTGCTGACTACCATATTTGCAGCCACAAGCCACTGAAGTGCATCCACTGTACAGAATTTGATCTTCAGTCCATAAAGCTCATACAACCAGAATGTCAGTCGTGGAAAAGCAGAAGAACAGGACAAACTTCCAGTAGCAAACTTACTGAATTTGTGCAATTGCTCAGGGCATGAAACTGAAATCTGCCAGGTTCTTCGGTGAGAACATAAACAGTCAATGTTTTGACAGAACGACACTTCTACAGAAATTATTTCTAAATACAAATATGCCAAAATGCATTGTTCCAAAGAGACAGACCGGACTATAGTTCTAAGACCTCTTTTACACATTCTGAGACAAAGATTTGAGAAAGTGTAACTTTTTCTTTCCCCCAGTGAGATGCAACCAAATTTCAAGCTTTCTACTCAATGGTCAGGTGTTCTTGCAGAGTTCCTCCATGCTTATCAGTTCAGCACATTCTACAGAACGTTTCTGCTCTCTGGAATAATGATGTTAATAAAATGGAAGTCTGAATTCACCAAAGAGTTAAGCACTGGAGGCGTAAGTTTGAACGAAGTTCTTTAAACCCCAGTACCGTACTCTATAGCCATGAAAGGGTGCAACACCAACAGATGTACTGTTATAGTAGTCTGGGAAAAAAATTAGAAAATAGATGCCAAAAAAACCCAACCCCCCCCCAAAAAAAAAACCAAAAAACAATCCCAAACAAACAAACAAAAACAATAGAAAAGGGAAAAGTATTTTGATAGACATTTCATGATAAAGCGGCTTTGTATTCTTGTCTATTTGGCCACACCAGGACATATCTGCTTATTGATCAAACTCCAAGGAGAATCAAAATCCATAACATTTTGTAGATTAGATTATCAATTTCAAATACTACAAATAAAACTTCATAAAACTCTACCGCCTAGCGTGGCTAAACTCTTTGATATACACCATAAATGTTACACAACACCACAAATCAGGCAGTAAAAATAGCAGAGGATGCTATGAAACACAAAACAGCACAAAGTGAGGTCACTTCACCAGTGGTCCAAACACTATTTCACATAAAAATCATAATTGATTTCATCCTCTGAATCAACATGGTAAATCACTGCAAAGCACAGTTAAGTTCCATACTATTTACCCAATTCACTTTAGAACAATGAATTCAGCAAGTAGATGGATCAAAGAACGTTTTTCTTTCTACCACAACACTGCTTGTAAACTGCCCTATGAAATTTAGCTGTTAACCTTTAGCTGGAAGGTTGAACTTTTTGGATGGTAGCACATTCATCATCTGTTTGATGTTTGTTCACAGACTGAATAATTAAATGGCAGCTGACAAGAGAGATAACTACTTCACAGAAGCAATCCCTTGAAAAATAGTAAGATAAGCAAGACAGTCTTTCATTTGTCAAAAAGAATCAGAAGAGTTACAGTCAGTGATGTTTTTAGTGACCAATGAGAGAACAGTATTAAATATAGCGTTACCTTCATAAGCGTGATAGTTGTAGTAGGCAAAGTGATTCCTTCTCCCTGGGGTTAGAAACACATGCAGAGGACCCAGGTGAAGGCAGCACCAGCAGGACAGATACCATGCAGAACATGCGGAAGAGGGCAGGAAAAGAAAAGACAGGAAAGGGTGAAACTGTAGCCAGACAACACTTATTCAATTTATAAGGATGAAGTGTATTAAACTCTTTCAACTTTAGAAACTGCACAGAATATAAAGACATCAATACTACAAAGCTACTGAATGAAACAATCCCTATTGTTTAGAAAAGCGACAACAAGCTGTTAGAAGAAAAAACATGAACAATAGGTCAGTCCCATGGGCACCATGGCAGAGGCTTAGTACACAGTGTTGCCACCTGTGGCATTTCAGATTGGTTTTCCTCTCCCAGTTAATGGATGTCTTGCTCCACTGCTCAAGCACATTTTAATACTAAAGTGACCAGGCTCCATGAAGAGTTTAGAGCACAAGAAATCAAAAGTACTATTAGAAGAATCCAAAGTACCAGGTATGCAAATCAAATCTCAGTATATGGAAAACAATACAAAATACATTTAATAATACATTGTATGTACTAGTAATTTCATCTGGCAAAAAAAAAAAAAGAAAAAAAAAACAACCCAACCCAAACTAAACACACCACACGACTGTGATTTTTAACCTTTTCCCGTTTTTTTGCAGTTCTGAAGGAAGTTTTCAGCTCTAACTTCCAGCCTGGTTTCCCAAATGGTGAACAACCAGACTTCAAATTGTAAATCACTTCTTTGAGTACCTGAGTGTACCCAAGTTACACTTAATAGGAAAAAGATCTGCAAATAACTGAATTACCACAACCAAAAGTCCATATCCCAAACTTTAATTTCTATTGTCTCATGTTTCAGAGCAGAAGTTGCATGTGTTTTATCATACCTTGTTGGTCTTCCAATGAAAGTTTTATCTTTGAAAATCTAAACGCCTACCTAATAATGTATTTTAGATTATTAGATAACTAGAATTCTTACCTGGGCTTAATTCTACCAGGTATGGGAGTTTCTCAGGAGGAAGGCAAGAGCCGTAGCTAGACCCGTCAACTCTTTCCTTCCCCTTTAATGGCTTTCCGTCAGCTATTTTCTTGGATTTCTTTGGGATATAATCAGGAGGCCGCCTTTTCAACTGAAAGACTAGTATTCCTGAAACACAGTATTATACATCCTTTGAATCTCACTCTCTGAACAAGCACACATCAAACATCTACTAATTTGCAAATGTTCCACGGGATTACTTTCGGCTTACTAAATTCCTGACATTTCTTTATGTAGTTATTTTTAACTTATTAATAGCATCGTCGTCCTCAGTAGATAATTTAAAAACTTTAGGATAAAATGTAAAACACTTCTACTGATTTAAGATGTAGTACCATAAACTGTGTTGAATTAAACAGTAAATAACTCTAAAAAAAACTAGTATTACAAGTGCCTGAAAACAAACCACTTTAAACTCTTACATTCCAATTTCTTATTTTACAGGGGTTCCACACCAAGGCTTACAACACCTAAGGCATAAAAAAAAACTCTTAAAGCTTTTTATACTTACCTTTATCACTAGGCCACTCCCTGAATATCTGCAAGGGACACTCATCATCATCAAGAATAGTTTCTTTAGCACCTTTATCATCACAGTGCTGAGCACCAGGAGGAAGAGTGACCTAGAAGAGAACCATTACCAGTTTTTAGAGCTGTTAGCAGACAATTAAAACAGAGAACTGAAAGATATAACTTCTGATTTTTTCTTGTTTGCTTGCTTGTAACAAAAGAAAAGTAAAAGGATTCAGTTACTTGAAATGCATTTTGCCTTCAAAGAGTTTTTCCAACTCTCTCTCTTGCCACAATTAAATCACACATCCGTTAAAAAGCGAAGGAAAGCAAGTTACATCTAACACAAACAAGCTGTCTAAAGAACCAAAACCAAGTATACTTTCGGAACAGAAATACAGACTGTTCATACCTTTTACAGCTATACCCTGACAAGACAGAGGAAGGGAGATACCTTGATTCATGAGTTCTGGCTCTAAAGGAACCATAACCTGTGATTTCATGCATATTTGCATTACTGCTCCCTACAGTGATCAAACATGAAAAATTATGATAGACAGCATTACACTGTATGAGTATCTTCCAAGTTAAAGATAGATCTTTCAAAGGTGACTAAAATAATAAAATACATCTTAGGTCTTTTATACCGCATTTGCGAACCCAATGATGCTACTTAAATTCATAGACAGCTCTATTTTAAACAAGCTACTCAAAATTATTCCCATCTCTGAACTATGACCCAGGTAACACGTTCTGGAGTGATGCACTGTTGGCTACTGCACCCTTCTATGCTGCAGCACTCAAGAGACTTTCCACTCTTATTTATCACCTCTTTCCACACCCATTTTAGTGTTAACCAAGTTCTCACAGATCCACCTCAAACATCCTTTCATGTTCTTCCAAGCAGGAAACAAGTACATGTAAGATCTGAAGTACGTAATAGAGTCATTTGCCTTTCCCTAAAACATTTTCTATGCAAAACCTGGCTAAACATAGGACTAATTAAATTATCTTTAATTAGATTTTCAAGTAGACAAGATATTACAAAATAAGGAAAACATTAAAATGTATAAGCCAAAGGGAAACAGAAACACATCTACACTCAAATCTTATCTTGCCAAACCACTCTTTTCTATTTTGCGTCTCCAATTTTAAAATCAATTACACCTATGGGATAATTTTTATTAGCTAATTAAGGTAACACTGTTTCAAGCCTTATTCAAAAAGCAATGATTTTTAAATTCCAAAACCCTAGTGACAGAAGGCAACCAGTTGCTACACAAGAACTACACGCTACAGTACGTGTACCAGGGCTGACCAATACTGGACTGGGGAGCAAACCAAAGAAAAGCCAAATGCAGTGAAGTTAAAGGGCAGGTGAAATACATACAGGTGCTACTACTTGACCCTGTTAAACTTCTGCCTTGGAACTTGGATGAGCATCTGTACTTGGGTGCTGGTCTCAACGGCAGCCTCTTGTCCTCTCAGACAATTGCATTCCTCCCTGACTCTCAGGAAGCATAAGCTGATAACTCAGCCATACCTCACTTTAAAAAGTGTGTGACCAAACCTCTGGAAAAACACAAACCACCACATGTGAGTTCCTGCAGGCAGAGAGAGTTCTAGCTGTGAAGAAGCTGTTTTCAAAAACACCTGTTTCAGGTAAATGCTGTCTCAGTTTCACCCACAAAGCTGAATTTCCTACATTTTAGAATAATATTAAAACATGGGAACAAGTTTATATTATGATTGAGTTTTGGCTCATAGGTAGAAAATTGCTTTAATGTTGAGAAATAGAAGACGCAGCTAAATACCCTTTCATGAATTTAAATCCATGCAGACTGCTGAGGCCATGAACACACACTTTTACTGATTTCTGCAACTGGTAAAACCATCTTAAGATCACAAGTCTTGGAAGAGATTTGAAGTCTCTTCAATCTACCAACTGAAACAAATGTGTAACAGATGATTCAGAAGAATATACTCTGCTTCCTCATAATTGCACTAATTAGCATATAAAGTCATTCCAATCTTTATTCAGCTAAAAATGCAGTGAAACATACACGAAATACAACCTAAGAAATTTAAATGAAGTCCATAGGAACTCAAGACTTAACTTTCACAGCATTTGCTGGGATAAACAAAAGATAATACTCAGATACTTAACCTTCCTGTGGTCAGTATTAACTACAGATCAAGTTATCAGATTGACCCTTAGCAAAAGTTACACACACACAGAAAGAACCCATGCTATAAAGGGTCTTCAATAAGGTCTTCCATCATGTTAGTGTTTAGTGGGTTTTTTTAAATGAAAAAAATGTATTTTATGTTTGAATATATTGACTTATTCCAATGAACAAGTCCTCAATATTCCTTACGAATTGGAAATACAGGCTCTGCACATGGAAAAAAACTAAAAGAAAAAAAAATAAATAACAAAACCCCAAACAGCCAAACAACTGAACTTGCTACAAAAACATTTAAAGTCTCATGTCTGTAATCTTTATTTCTTTAGCAAACACACCAAAAACTAATTGCCATGAACTGTATAGTTTTGCTTGACATTACAAAAAGTTCTTTACACCTTATTCTCAAGTGAAGAGTAAGAGTATGTTTAACCAAAAGTCTAATCAAAATTCTACTTTTAAGAGTTAACTAGTTTGCTGTGTGATCAAGTCTTATGCCCTAAGGGAATATGCACAGGTTGCTTGAAAGACTGTCTAATTAATTTGACAACCTGAGATATGTGCAGTGAACCCTTTATTCTTCAGGACAACTCAAGCCAAGCAAACTGAAACAAACAAAACGTATATTGGAACAAACCTGTATTTACTTGATTACATAGAAAAGAACTTTATGAGTGGGCATAAAGGTACAGCCTGGTACATTGCAAACCAGGGTATGAAGACAAGCAACTAACAGGAAACTGACATTTACAATAATGGTTGTCAACAGTGTTAAAAACTCTTACAGTGTTCCTCTTTCAGCTGAAACTTCAGAAGTGACTGAACTTTGTCAAAGGAACTTATGCAGCCTTATAAAGGTCTTGTCATATAACTATCTATTTTAACAGTTAAGTAAATGCCAACTGTTTAAGTCTTATTTGAAGTCACTTCACCTGCCACTCAAAGAGAACACAATATTTAAAAATCCCAAACAGTAGGAAACTGAAGTTATACACTCCAGTATACACTGTTTTAAACACAACAAATATGAAAATAATAGGAACATGTGCAAAACAAACCTCTCTTCCTTGGAACACTGTGAAGTCTCAGAAGAACACAGGTAAAGCCCCACCGGGGTAAAGAACAGCTATGAGACTTCAACATAAAGGAGTAACAATGGCCATGACACCTATTTAGCACTGTATTTGTGAGTTTACAAAAAGGACAAACAGTGTTGAAAGATATAAAGCTAAAGCTAGGATACCATAATGTTTTAAGCAAAGAAAGCAACTCCATAAAATATTTTATTAAAAGTGCATTTTAAAAGTTAGGTTAAAAATATTAAACTTGATTAATAAAGGAAGTATTATCATACTGAAAACCCAAGCTCTCTATCTAGCAGAGGCATGAGAAAGGCCAAGTAGGTTTCAGCCAACTGCAATGACTTACAGTAAGCAAAACAGTAAGGTCTTCTGCACTTAAAGGTATAAAACAGATCTGCTATTAGCCTGTGAAGATCATCCATGTATTTCAAATGTAAACATAAGCATACAACTCATGTCAGTATAGAAGCTTACTACACCAAGATGTGCCACTCAGAAAAGACAAAAGTATTTTCTAGAAGTGCTTTCCAGAAAACTAATTTAAATCAATTTGCTTCACAGAAAAGATTTTGTTAATCTTTCCCAAGATCAAAGCAACATTCCTCAGATTATTTTCTACATTAAACATCCTCACACAAAATTAGAGAACATGGGAGAGAAGATAGAATCACCAGAACCACAGTGACTTGCAATAGCTTCCCTGTTAAGTGTGCAGTTCGCCAAATTCCATAAAATCTAAATATTTCACAATACATCATAACACTCTCTAACTAAGCAAACTGATACAAAACTATCTTCCAAACTCAGTCACAATGTCTTTGCTGTAACCCAGAATTCTCTCAAACCAGCAGAAAATAAACCCATGCCAATTCAGCAGCCTGTTTGATAAGATGAATGCCTGAGAATCATTAATTTCATTTACAGAACCCACAATATGAAGATAACTGTCATAAGTAAAACTACACATAAAAAATACTTTCCAGCCAAGATTAAGAAACAATTTTAATATGCTGTGTCACAAAAAAAAAACCCAACCCTATTAGAAAATTATTCCCCTCTATAATAAAAACCTATGTAACATTTTTCTGAAGTAAAATTAACTTTCACAGTTGGGGCCCCAACTGTGGGTTAATGAAGACAAGGATAAAAAGTCCAGCACTTCATTAAAAGTACATCTACAACTAAGACAAAACTGTTGACACAATAAGAACAGTCCACTGCTATGAAACTACAAAAGCACTACCACTGTACAGTTTCCTTAGTACTAATCAGAGCATCAGAGCAACATCAATTCCCAGCTGATTCTACCACTAGAGGCTGTAAGCACAGAGAAACTAGATACTGAGGTTACTCAAACATACCATAAAACACAAATTTGAAAGCAGCTTTATGACCAAAGATATATCTACATCCTTAGAGCAGCTAGAACGTGTGGGAATGCCACATAATATAACCTTTCTTACTGTTTTACAACAGTGTAATATCAAGCCCTGGAGAAGGGACAGATGAAGAGAGCACAGTATCATGAGAGACAAACATTTTTGCCTTTTCTTTCATCATTCTGAGGAGTAATAAACTCAATTTCATTAAACAAGAAATAACTGGTAATGTAATCAAAGACTGGACTCAAACAAGGATCAAATGTTTCCAAATCTCACTATTATTCTTCAGAAGATGATACGGACAGAAGTTTATAACCTTTAATCAGTACCACCCATGGGACTGTTTGAATAAAGCCATACCTCTAATAAAACAGCAATTTTGTAGAATTCCTTTAGAACTTCTAAAAGAAATTCTGAAAATAGATGCAAGTTTCACTTCAATGTTTAATCTTTTCTGATGTGTAATGAGGGTAAGCTACCACTGAAAGGCATAAGGCAACAGCATGTAACATACCTTTCATAATGGAGTTTGCCTCAGCACTTTAGCCTGTTTGCTTTTAGTTCAGGGGAATAGTTCTGGGCACAAACAGCACTACTTTAGGTATCTGCACGATTAACTATTAGTTTATACATCTGTGAACCATAAGCACACTTGGTGGTATAAAACCACATTGCCAAGTTCAGGAATACGTTGCTTTCATTCCTAATGTTTATCCACGTAGCAAGTAATAATTTCACAATACTGGAAGATTTAGGTTTTAAAAGCAAAACCTCTGACAAATCACTTCAGGATTGCTGAGGCTGTTAGATTTTTTTAATGAAAAAAAAACAATTAAAAAATAACCAAAAAATTATGTATGAAGCATGAGAAGATTGTGACTTATTAACTTCACTTACACGAGCAATGCAATAATCCTTTGGATTTTCCTTCTCCAGACCGTATTTTTCCAGTGCTTCAATAACTGCAAAGTCTGCAGTATCTGTAGTGGACAGCAGGATTGTCTTGTATGGTATATTTGGTTTTAAACTGTCTGCATAAATTCTCAGTGTCCCACCTTGGAAACAAAATTTAATTAATAATGCTACCAAAGAATAAAAAGACAGAAATATAATAAATGGCAGAACATAAGAACAACCCCCTTCAGAAATCATTCAGTCAATCCACTAATACAAGAAAAGTTACATAACATCCCTAAAATAATGTCTCTGCCATTGGCAAAAATCTCCAGCAATGCCTTCCTAATTTCTCTAAGCAAGTCTTTTCCCTAGTCCTTTACCATTCTTTATGCTACCTGAAGTTAAAATGAAACTGTCACGATGACTGGATGAAGAACTGATCTTTCCCCAACATGACAGCAAGTTTGTGCTGACTTTCAAGAACCCCTCCCCTCTTTAAAAAATCCATTTAAGATTTCCCTCAGGTGATGTTTTCTACTCCTGCAACTCCCCCTTCATTACTCTTCCACAGAGAGAATGCACACTGGAAGTTTTACCAGTACTAACATTGTTTCATTTATTTAACACTGATGTTTACACAAGCACTGGTTTTGTATCCTCACCTCCAAAAATGTGAAATACTTGATCATCTATATTCACAAGACCTACCAGAACCCTCTGTGCAGACCTGAACAACCATTCCTTGCCATCCTGCATTTGTGCTACCGGTGCATTTTCACATTCAGGTCATTCAGCTTATTCTTAGTAAAATGAATGACAGTTATTTCACAAAAATTCCTCAGTTTGTCAGTTTAATAAGCCTAATTCTGTCCTTCATTCTTTCCCAGTTTAGCGTGGTTAGCAAGATTTCTAGCATATTCTCTTAAATCAATTTGCTCATCACTGAAAGCTTCGACTTGCATTCAGCACAGAACACACTCCTGTGGAATGCTATGTCTACAAATCCTTCATTCAGTTACATCACAAATTAAATCAGTCATGAAGTATAAAAAACACTGGAGAAAGCAGAAGTCAAATTTACAGATGCTGTTTGCCTTAAAAAAAAAACTCTTCCAGTAAACAGTTTAACTGTTCAGAACTTAATCAGAAGAAACCTGAGTACCTGAGTCTGGTCTGCCATCAGAACTGCGAAATTCCTGCATTCTCTTCTCCAGTTTTTGCTGTCGCCGCCGTTTCATAACCACCTCAGGATTTGATATTGTGCGAGTGAAGCTGGTCTCAGGCATATCTTTGTAAACCTCAGCTGCAAGGCGAGAATTCTCACTGCCAAGTTAGTTTAAACAAACAGAAAAAAAAATCATTATTAACATCTTAAAATACATATATCCTCATCATTTCATAAAAGATAAAAGGCAAGCAGAATTCATACACATAGGAAATCAATTATTGTAAGCTGGTTTCTACATGAACTTCACTTTTGCTAGGATTACCGCTGTTCATGTACCCCATTCACTTGAAATAGAAAACCACCCATTAAGTATTGGTGGTTGCTAGTTTCTCACTCCTAAAGAATGTGGGGAAAGGCCTTAAAGAAAGTTTATACTGCACCCCTAACTTCGTTCTGATTTACAATACTGCAAATCCTGTGGAAGCAGTCAGCATGTGCTTGCAGCTCATGCTTTTTCTTTTCCTAATGCACTTAAATACAATTCTATTTTAATTTAAAAAAAATCAAGATCAAGCTAAGTAACAGCACAGAGTACTGAAAAGGTCATGCTGACATCTGAGACTACACATATCCATGCAGAGCAGTACTACAGGTAAGAAAAACATGTCAACCAGTTAACTAATTTCTTTCATCTCTGAGAATCTGTTCTCAGTTATGATCATCACTGACTCTTTGAGTAATTAAAAATCCAGCATTAATGATTCCCCCTTTCCCCCTGTATATAGCATATGAAACCTACAAAAACTGGTACAGAGATTAAGCTTAATGTAGATCTTTCTCAAGCTTTCTAGTTTTTAATACAGTTATTCAGGCCTGACTCTTGTACTCCAGTTGTCTGTACAAGGATTAATGTATGTCCTGCCCTGTCTCAATAAGACAAAGCAGATTTGGGAGCAAGAGCTGAAGAATTCAGACAACTGGCTACCAAAATACAACTCAGAGAAAAGCAATCCAATAGTCAAGGGATAAGCGAAATGCAAACACCTACACATACTAATTTTTCTTGCAAAAGACATAACAATCAAACATAGCAAGAGAAATAAACCCACTCTAGAGTAAATGCTCAAAATAAACATAGTGCAGAAAGTCCATGTCATCAAGCACATCAATTTGTGTCCAAGGACAAATAGGTGGTAAAAAGCTTATTTCATGCTTTAAAAACAAACCTTGTGGCAAAATGTACATACAAACCACAGAAATCGCCATTACTTATTTTGGTTTATCATGTTACTGCACCCACATCAACTACTTTTGAAAGAAACAACTTACTTGGTAGCCAGGATAAACCCTTTAAAGTAAGATGTAGGTTACATGAACTGATCAAAGTTTAACACACTTACATATCATCCCCATGAAGAAGTCTATCATCTTTATCTGATGCTTGTCGTAATGCCTCTTTTTCACGCCTCTTCTTTTCTTTTTTTTCTTTTTTTGAGAGCGTTCGTTTGAAATTCTGAATTACTCCCTCTTTTTCTTGTTTTTCAGGGCCATTGCTCTGAGCCTTCTGAAATAAAGGAGTTTAAAACAACTTCCATCATTCTTAGTCCAATTAAATGTCAGTATTAGTTTTAACTGTCCAGGTAAGTCTGATTAAGACACAGTATCACTAACACAAAAACAATACTTCAGGCAACAATACTCCATTACACAGGGATAGGACTAATACTCTCCAGAATAAAACAGAAGGCAAAAATATTTTCATGTTCCAAAGCAGGTATGAATTGATTAAGCATCTTGTATGCAAGAAAGCAACGAAAAAACAGAAATGTACTTGAATAATGCTTACTATTTCACCTTAAGGATTAAGTGAGGCTGCAAACAAATTTCTGCCTCCTAGTAAAAATACTTGACAAAACAGCACTGCACTTCATCTGTTTTCAAGACAACCATGCTGGAGCATCAGATAATAAACTACAGATGGAAAAACATTAGAGAGGACATTTCCCCCACGGTTTATTTTTCTGAGTTGTCCTTCCAGTGTTCTCTTCTCCAACTCCTTCTCCTTGTACACACCTGCATCAAAAGAACTATAATCCTAGGCTCATTTGCCTTCTGAAGATAAAATAATAGATGAGAGAAAGATGATGCATATTTTTTTCTTCTATCAGGAAGTAAAGAACACAGAAGAAAGATTGAAGACTGCTTAATTCAATGAATAGGAATAGCAAGTCTGGTAGATGTAGTGGAAGACATCATTAATTTTCTCTCCCCACCTCTAACATGGATGCATCCTGTAGTCAAAAATATAGCGTAAGCATAGTCAGCTCATGTCCCGATACCCAACACGCCTTTACAATTAACAAGCTCTAATTCCAAGAGCAAAAATAATTTAGTGCTCAGCCCAAGAGGAAAAACTTATCTGAAGATAGCCCACACTGAACAGCACATTTTCCAAAGATACGAACTTCTTAGTTAGATATATATAATTATATGACTCCAAAAGCCAAAGTTTCATCTAATTTTGTATTTCAATTATTAACATATAAACCCCAAACCGTAACACTTTCGTACGGCTCATGTTATGCCTCTCATTTTGCACTTAGAAAGAAAAAAAAACCCAAACCAAAACAAAACACACCCCGCCCCCCCAAAAGGAAAGAGACTCCCAGCAGTTTTGTTAAGAAACACCATGTTACCTAGGGAGGTAACAATTTTTAGTTATTTAACTCCCTCTGGCATCCCCTTTTAGAGGCTCTGCAAGAGGTAGGATTGCCCACTAGGTGTTTGGCACCATATACTATTTCAGAAAAGTTTTAAATCATGTTAGCACAAAGCAAGCTCTACATTCTCTGAGCTATACATGCTCCAGTACCAGACAGCTGCATGGATCAAAGCATCACAAGCCATTTGAAAGATGTGTTGCTGACGTGTTCCATCTGAATGCTGTGCTGTGAAGATGCATTTTAAGCATTTCAAATGACTAGCTCCAGATATCAAAGGTCAGCAGTAGCAGTTATGCTCAGGAATTAGGAAAGTAGTAATAATGGTTTGCTATATAAGCAAGTCCTACACACTTCAAAACCACCGTTACCACTAGCATACTCCATATGAATACTCACCTTTGGAGGAAGTGTATCATTTTCGTTCTTGAGAACAAATCTTCCCTCTCGATCATCTTTGTTCCAGTTCAATTGTACAACAAGAGGCTTCTCATCCACATCTAATCTTCTTTCTTCTTCAAAAAAATGAAAAGCAGTAAGTTACTAAGCAAAGATATTGAGAAACAAGTTAAAGGTCTTAAAAAGCAGGCGGCTTGCTAACACTGCACATCAGCTAATATTTCCCTCAAGTACAGGGACAGAAAGTCTGAGGGGGTAGAAACGCATGATCCCTTTCCAGCAATCAGCCTATATTCCCTCTAGCTACATAAGCTGAAGGTCCACATAAAGTAGTCTTGCAAACCTCCTTTGTCAGAACTAAATATGGGAACATCAGATGATCACTCAGAAGGAGAAGATACATCTACAGTTATGTTTCAGGCTCCATAACTTCATGAGACTTCCAAATTCTTATTTTCCTTATCTTAAAGTTAACCAGCCTGATTGTGGCCCAAGAATTGCTATTCAGGAAAGACTACACAAAAATAAACCAGACCGCATAATGGATTTTTTTTATTTCATACATGTACTAGACAACATTTTATTTAGTGCATTATACATATTGTAAGTATATGAAAAAATATGAGAATGGTTTTAAAAAATTAAACAAATGCTGCCATTTATCTCCCTTCTAGAAGTAGGTGACATTACATATACATAGCAAGACATTGTCGTCTTTGCAGTTACATTTTATTCAATGAGAAATATTTCTATTGAACAAGGCACCTCTCTTAGAAGCCACATTTTAAACATCAGGAACTTGATCTGCAAAGGAAACCATTTCATTTTGACTACTGGTATGGTGCCACCAGATTTTTAAGGAAACCTAAAGCAGAATAACCACATACTATTAATTGCTTAAATTAGTGATGACAAATTCACTTTTTCCCAATACCAGGAAATCTGTTTGCATCAATTCATCATTTGCAGATTCTGGAAAGTGACGCATATGCCAATAAATTTCCATTCATTATCTCAAATTAAATAATTTTCAGTCTTTTAAAAGCAAAATTCAATGGAGTTAAACCACTTGTCTAAGCTTCCAAAGTACAAAAAAGAAAGTGCAACGCCATGCTTGTTTCTCCTATTCCTGTCTCCACCACTACCACCTTCCAACTAGAAACTTTCTGCTACTGGGGGAAGACAAATGCTAGAAGCATCAAAAGTTTATTTAGATATCTATGTTCTTCCCAGTTAACATGAAAGGATTTGTTTAAGAAACACAGTGTCTTCAAATAATACTGTGTTGAACTTTCCCCAGTTTAGCAGTACAGGAAAACCAAAGAACTGAGGATGTACTCCAATTGACACTCCTATTATCCCATTATAAATTTAGCCTTTATCTACTAGTCCTAAAAATAGCAATTCTAGCAACAAATTAACAGGATGTCAAGTACAGCATTTAATAGAACATAATCAAAACTTACATAAACTGCAGGCCTGATATGAGTACTTACATTTCTAAACACCTCTCCCCACATAACACTCAGGAGCAATATCTTTAGGAACAAATACAAAAAAAAAAAGACCCAACTTATATGGTTCAGAAACCGATGGTAAACATATTTTGGCCAGGGTGGACAGTGGTGTGGATGCAGGCAAGGCTCCATGACTAAAAACTAACCTCCGCTGACGTGCACCTCATAAAGCGAGTATTTAGGGGATGACAACATTCGCATGTCCGGTCGAAACTTCTCTGCCAGAGTTTCTATCACATCTTGAGTTGTGGCAGTACTAGACACACGGATACATTTTGTTGCAAAATTTCCAGCCGCTTTGTCTTGAAAGTAGAATCTCATTACTCCATGAAACTCTAGATCCTGTAAAGAAATAAAAATACAAATCTGAGTGCTGACTAACAGTAATAATGTTCAGAGTCCTCTGGTAATTTACTAGTTACAAATATTTAATGAAAATATAAGACATTCAAATACCACACTGATTTTCAGGTACTTTATATTAGTGGAACCATTTAAAACTTGGATCTCTAAATATCCAAATTTAGAACTATTGTCAGGTTTACCTGAGGGAAAACACAACTTGTTTTTGTTTTTTTTTTTTTTAACCCAGAAACATGTCTTGACACTAGTCTCCATGTATATTGTTACCCAGAACAGACCCCTATATCCCACATCTGTAAGAGCGCAGGCTATATATGCTCGAGGAACAGCAACATGTCTCAAAGAAAACAGCTTTCTGTCACAGCAGAAAAGCATAATCTTTTCTCTTCTTTCCCCAATGCATAAGCAACTGCCTCATATGCTGGCATGCTGGTCCTAGAAACAGCTTGCCCAGGAACATACAGAACAGCCGGTTAGGTCCTCAGTACAGCTCCGTCAACACTCTGGGAAGGGAAAAAAAGCTCCAGTTCCAATGCAGGGTGAAAGGGAGAGAAGAAAGGGTCTGCAACTATTAACCAGATGGCTACACCACAGCTGCAACATCAGTCCACTCCAACTATTGTGAATTCACATCCTCGGATAGAAGCATAGAATCATAGAATAGTTAGGATTGGAAAAGACCTCAAAATCATCTAGTTCCTACCCCCATGCCATAGGCAGGGACACCTCACACTAAACCATATCACCCAAGGCTTCATCCAACCTGGTCTTGAACACTGCCAGGGATGGAGCATTCACTACCTCCCTGGGCAACCCATTCCAGTGCCTCACCACCATCACAGTAAAGAATTTCTTCCTTATATCCATCTAAACCTCTGCTGTCTAAGTTTCAACCTGTCCTATCACTACAGTCCCTAATGAATAGTCCCTCACCAGCATCCCTGTAGGCCCCCTTCAGATACTGGAAGGCTGCTACAAGGTCTCCATGCAGCCTTCTCTTCTCCAGGCTGAACAGCCCCAACTTTCTCAGCCTGTCTTCATATGGGAGGTGCTCCAGTCCCCTGATCATCCTCGTGGCCCTCCTCTGGACTTGTTCTAACAGTTCTGTGTCCTTTTTATGTTGAGGAC
The DNA here is from genome assembly GCF_012275295.1 of Melopsittacus undulatus. Classification (NCBI taxonomy): domain Eukaryota; kingdom Metazoa; phylum Chordata; class Aves; order Psittaciformes; family Psittaculidae; genus Melopsittacus; species Melopsittacus undulatus. Next base: position 86,441,025 of record NC_047529.1, on the reverse strand, counting down.
ACCAGAACTGCACACAGTACTCCAAGTGAGGTCTCACAAGAGCAGAGTAGAGGGGCAGGATCACCTCCTTCGACCTGCTGGTCACGCTCCTTTTGATGCAGCCCAGGATACGGCTGGCTTTCTGGGCTGTGAGTGCACACTGCTGGCTCATGTTCATTTTCTCATCGACCAACACCCCCAAGTCCTCCACAGGACTACCATGAATTCCCTTTTTGCCCAACCCGTAGCTGTGCCTGGGATTGCTCCCACCCAGATGTAGGACCTTGCACTTGTCATGGTTAAACTTCATGAGGTTGGCATCAGCCCATCTCACAAGCGTGTCAAGGTCCCTCTGGATGGCATTCCTTCCCTCTAGCATATCAACAGAACCACACAGCTTGGTGTCATCGGCAAACTTGCTGAGGGCACACTCAATTCCACTGTCCATGTCAGCAACAAAGATATTAAACAAGACCGGTCCCAACACCGATCCCTGAGGGACACCACTCGTTACTCGTCTCCAGCCGGACATTGAACCGTTGACCACAACTCTTTGAGTGCAACCATCCAGCCAGTTCTTTATCCACCGAGTGGTCCACCTATCAAATTGATGACACTCCAATTTAGAGACAAGGATGTCATGTGGGACAGTGTCGAATGCTTTGCACAAGTCCAGGTAGATTATGCCAACTGCTCCACCCCTGTCCATCACTTTTGTAGCCCCATCACAGAAGGCCACCAAATTGGTCAGGCAGGATTTTCCCCTAGTGAAGCCATGCTGGCTGTCACCAAGCACCTTGTTGTTTTTCATGTGCCCTAGCATGCCTTCCAAGAGAATCTGCTCCCAGATTTTGCCAGGCACAGAGGTGAGACTGACTGGTCTATAATTCCCCGGGTCACCCATTTTCCCCTTCTTGAAAATGGAGGTTATATTTCCCTTTTTCCAGTCATCAGGAACTTCACCTGACTGCCATGATTTTTCAATAATTACGTTAGGGATGAGAGTCCTGTCCTCCAGTCCAGCCTACCAAACTGCAGTGAGGATTCTGGCTGCTCATGCAACTCCATCACCAGTCTGAACAGCAATTCCAAATTCAAATTCCAGTTCCCCAGCAGTCTCCACCTTGTCAAATCCTTGGCCCTTGCGTAATTCCCAGCACTGCACTCAGGGGGAATGAAGAAGATTCAAGTGCCCTAGTTGATAATGGCAAGTTCACAGTTTAATAAACACTGTTCCTGTTTTCACTTTCCAGAACCTTTGAAAGAGACATATCCTCAGATGTCAAGTGTGGTGGTGGATCTGATGCTAAGCACAGCCTTTTCCAGTACTGTATCTGATCCCATTAAATATATGGCAACATTTCTCTTAACAGCAAAGAAACAGAGATATTCGTTAAAGCTACTCTATCATTCAGAAGACCTTCACTAAAACAAAACAAACTAAAAAAAGGTGGTTTAGCCCACACTATGATAAACATCTCAGTCACCTACATATACACAGAAGCACACACTGTTCTTCCCAGGGTGCTCCCTAGCCTACACCAATACAACATTCACAGGCAAATTCATCATGGACCTCCATGCACTGGCCAGTTTTGTTTTATTCTCTATTGTTATCCTAAGAATTTATAGAATTAATCTTTCTGAGCCCAAACTGGTGTTCCCACAGAACTATCTAATGTCGCCCTTCCTGCAAGGAGTTACAGGTTCCACATGTCTCACTTGACATTTAACTGCCCCCTTTTCCTCCACTCCGAAGGCAGTTATTCAAAGCTGGGTCTCAATTCTTCAATGCCGAGTATTTCTTCAATGCTTTTTCCTTTTAGAAAAGAAGTAACTGATGAAGAATCATCACTTCAGTATCGTTTCATTGCTTTGACAATCTGGATGCAAAAACAACTGGATACTTTGACCGCTGCCTGTTACCCCCCATCCTTGTTTAAGGCAGGTTCTCAACAGCTACTACTCACCTCTGAAAAGCACCCTATTTTCCTCATGTCTGGTCTTTAATTATCTACCTGAAAATATTAATGAATTATCCATCCGAGGACTTAATCCCTCTTATGCAGAAGGCTACCAAATGACTTCTGGAAATGATGTCCACTATGGTGGGCAAATTAGAACTTCCTTACTATGTGTTATTGCTAACTCCTTCAGTGTAAGGCACAACTTCTTTTCACAAAGCTCTGTTGATCTTTCTACAATCTATTCTAATTACTATGTGCCCATGAATTCTGTACACTGCTGTAGTTTCTAATCTGAACAGACAACATCCTGAGTAAAGGTTCTTTTAATACCTGCCTCACACTGCATTTATATCAAATTACTTGAAGGTGTCTAGCTAAATAAGGCATTACATATCACTTAAGAATATTACTTCATCCCTCACTTTCTATGGAGTAATTGGACAAACACTGTTTGGTTCTACCAACGTGCTTTCATGTTGTTCAACTGCTCTCTAAACTCCTACCAGATGCTGATTTGACAGCATTCCCCTAATAAGTCACCCATAGAATGCTCTTGGCACAGCAACCTTTCCAAGATTTTCAACAATGAACACATTACCTTCTGAAATTTTCTTTTATAAATCATCCTGTAGCCCTATGGCTTGTGGTAAGTTTACTACTAATAATGTGTTGAAAGGCAGTTATTATTAAAGACTTTCAAAATTTAAAACTCAAATTCTTTCGTGCCATCTTGCACTTTTATATTCTGTTTCTCAGATTTTAGATCTTTACAGTAAGCTTACCTCATTTGGATACTATCTATAATATAATAACTATCTCTGCCTGATGTTCAGCCATGCCAGCTTCCTTTTGCACTTCCCTTGATATTCAGCATGCTTTTGCTCTGTACCTCCAGCATGGCATCTTAATTCTCAGCAGATGGTAAGTACTTTGCTACTAGTAGTTGCCTCTTTTAGTTCTAACAAGCTTCCCTAGTGTAGCTACGCTGTATTTTAAGTCAGGTTGGAAAAATCTCGTAGTTCTTGTAAGAAAAATGAATCTAAGTATGTTATGATTTCTAGTACAGAGAGCATTCTCACAGGTAACATTTTGAGCCACATCCCACACACTCTTTTGGACCAATTAAAATGGTTGCCTCTTTTGTAAATACTCCTTAACCACAAATGCTTCCAATATAGCCACAGCTATTTCATAATCAACTTAAGGTTTTGATCCACTTGTTTGATGGTTGCAAAAAAATTACACACAAGCTTTCTGCAGAAATCATATCCCATATGCACAATCATATCCCATTTATGACATTTATTTCCCCTTATACAATGTTTTTACCACCACCATCTCAAGGTACTGCTGAAGCAAGAATTAAGAGAGAACAATGAGCACTCTACAAATCTCTTTAAGGTGTTACACACTGTGTGAATTTCCATACACAGATACAGTTCTAGTTGATTTTTTTTCTTTTAAGGAGAGGAGATTATTTTACTGAGGATACATTCCACTCTCCATTAGCAATGCTTTTATGCCTATAGGTTTTAATTCTTCACAGCAAAACTGCAGAGATTCAAGAGCAAGGAAGTGCAACACAGATCCATTCAGAGAAGATCCAGAAGTATTAAATTATTTAAATACAAGTGTTTGATGATATGGAAGTAACTGCTTCACATTTCAAGAAATTAGGAAAGTAGGAGACTAGAAAAAGACAACACCCTCCCCCCTCCCCCAACACCTCTGGTCTTCATTATTATTATCATCATCATTATATATGACTTTGATGCATGTGTACATAGCTCCAGTTCAAGACACATTCAACTTCCTGGCCATGGCTTAGCAGACCAGTAGTGCACACACACACAGAGACTGATGCCACCACTCACACTAAGACAACATGGTAGGCACCACTCAACTTCCAAGTTATCTCCACTCTAACCCTGCATTAAAGCGTTTATTTTTCAGAGGCACTTCATTCCCAAACTCACTCCACTCGCTCTTATATATATGTATCAAGACTGCCACGTAGGTTCACTGCATCTTATATTATGGACTTGTTTCAGGAGAATAGACTGAAGAATAAAAACCAAGTGTCCTAAACATGTTGGCTACTGCCCAACATGTACTTGTGAGTGGAGAAATCTCTCCAGAACATCTACAAATCTCTTAAAACCATCTTTCTCTAAAGATAAGAGCTGCCATTTATAAATTACCAAAGAGAAGTTAAAATGTTTTTTGGATTCCGAAAGTGACTAATTACATAAGTGTATGTATTTAGTTCTTCCAGTTCCCCATGGGAGTTGATATGTATCACAGGCAATTTTAGCTTTCTCATCTAATCACATTTTTGATATTTTATGTATCTGCTGTGCAAGTCTCTTGACTCCTTATGTAGGAATGTGAGGATACAGAACTGTCTTCGGCTACACAAGCACAATGTTAACAATTTTTCAATTCTGATCACCTAGACTGCAAAATGTATTTTAAAGAATACCTAGAGGAAGTCATCTCTTTTTAGGTCTTTCAAATCATAGGGCCATCTTCCTCAAATACAAAGCCTAAATGGTTTTTTATCCCTATAAGAAACTGGTTTTCAGAAGTATTCCCTACTTAAAAGAAGGTTCCAACTTACATAATAAAAAAACCGCCAGTTAACCACTCTTTCTTGGCTTTGCAAACAAAATTAAGTTGTGTCCCCTCTTCATTAGGCACAAAGCCCAGATGATTCAAGTACTTAATTACGACTTTCTACATAAAGTTCAAAACTAACAGGTTAAATGTTCCTAAAGTGTGTCTGGGGAGGGGAGGAAGGGGAAATAAACACACATGAAAGCATCAAAATGGCACACTAGAAACAACACTTTGACAACACAAAAAGAATTCAAAATTCTACAGAATCTTGTGAAAAGCTTTGATGAAACACTCTTACAAAACATCTGTGGTTTCAAGCGCTATCACCCTCCTCTGACACTCTTCCTGATGACCTCAGACCATCATCAGCTGAAAGAGTACTACAAAAGCAGGAAGCAAACTTTAACATGTAACAGGGTCACGCAGATCACTTAAGCCACATTTAAAACTGAAAACGTGACATACAAGTTTTCAAATGAATCACCAAAGTTTTCCACGGAGCTTCAGCAGTGATTTGTGTTTCTCAAAATAGCTTGCTTGTTTGATCTTTAAAACTAGCTCCCAATTACTTACTATCAAGTAGGTATTCTTGCTTTAAAGCAGTAACCAGTAATAATCAAGATAAGCACTTCACGGAAGTTATGTTATACAGAACTGAAAATACATAAAAGGAGAAGAGAAGAGCATCTCCAGGTTCCATCTCCAATTATGGAGACTGGTTAACAGGTGTAGCTAATACTTTGGTTATCTAAAAATCCCCACAGAAAAATCAGCTCTCTTCCAATTGTCCCATGCTTTTTACACAAGAAAATCACAGTCAAGAAGGACTACGAAAAACAAGTGGAAAGCAATAAGAAAGACTGTGCTGTAAGCAAGGTCTGGAAAAAGCCTGCAACATGACACAATGGGATTTGTAGCAGGCAAACCTGGACTTCCTGAAGAATCAGAGAGGCTTCTGCAAACAAAACAGTTATATCCAGGAGCAGTAATCCATAGCTATGCTTACATATGAGAAAGGAAACCCCTCCTTTCAAGTGTCAGAGGAAGTAATGAGAGTATTATTCCAATATGTAGGGCGCAGCAATGAACGCTGAGATCAAGATCACTATTCCTACAAGGCAAGCAAAGAATACCCCAAGACTTTTAAACTACTATCCCACACACATCAATCATAAAGCAATACGTACTTCAATACTTAAGCATATTACACACTATTCATTTTGTGAACTATTCAGTCTCTTGAGCAGTAGAGAGCATACAAGTTTCCCTTCAAAAATCCTCATCTGTAACCCCTCCAAGAGCCTATCTTTGATCTCTTTTAGCTGCATTGATAACACTGTTTGCCTTGCAAGCAGCATTCTGCATGACTGCATCTAGAAAATACCGAAGCCCAGCGCTAGGAATGCTACATCTTTCTTCCTGTCCCATTCAAATTCTACAGGCAAAATCTACAGAAGACTAAGTCCTAAACTAAGCTGCAATTATTATTCAGGTACACATACTTGTTGCTCAGGAGTTTTGCTAATAAAACATAAATCACAATAAAACAAATTCACAGGGCAACACTTAGAACTATAGCAAATACATGTTGCTTCCAAATGAATTGAGGTCACAATATTGACATAGCAGGTCAGCATAACAGTATTACCACTGCAGGATATTCTGAAACATTCATGTAACACCTTTGTACCTGATCCTTTGTCAACCTACAGAGTAAAACGAAATTGCTTCCTTTGCCTCTTCAAAAGCCATAAATATGTGGCAAATTGTGCAATTCTAATGAATGAAAAACAAAAGAAAAAAGAACCACAACATCTAAGATTGTAAAAGCCCAAGCATATTAAATCATTAAGGAGTAAATAACGCAATTGCATCAGACTCAGGTTTCTAGCATACATTCTCAGCAATGAATTCTCAACTTGAAAGTAAAGGATAGACAATATTTTTGTACACAGACTCTACAGCCAATTATTCAAAATTAATTCTGAATAATCTTTAAAGAAAAAAAAATCGTGTTAACTGTTATATCCTGTTTTACACGTAAAGCAGAAAAGCAATGCTTTTGCTAAAGTACAGTTTTTCAGACACCTTCAGAAAGCGCAGCTTAAAGATTAACGACAGAATGCCCTAAATGGCTCCAAGAGAAGAGAGGAAGAGCAATACAGATTAAAAAAAAAAAAAAAAAAAAAAAAAAAAAAAACAGCTCATATAAAAATATTTTTCATCAGCTTTATTTCCTCTTCCAAACCTTTGACACCTGGATCAACAAAGTCTTTCCACTACAAAATGACTCATTCCGCCACAACGATTTACACACCCAGTAATGTTCACAGAAGCAGGACCAACAGATGAGCTGTCAAGAGAGAATTATCAATAATCCACAGCAAAATGAGCGTAACTAAATGAAATCCCTGCTATATTCCTGAAGAGGACTGCACTGTAGGAACCAGGCCCACTAAGGTACCAAACAAAGCCTCAAGATCAAAACCCAAGAGGTACTACAAACATTTTCATTATATAAATGTAAGGCAAAATCAATACAAAGCCTACTACAGTACATGACAAATGCTACACAAATCTTAAACTACAGCCAGAATTCATGTCTATAACCGTAACTACCACGTATTCTAAAAAAGGATTCTTCCATAAGTACAACTTGAATGCCCCTGTGAATCTTGAATTATCACTGATGTACATATTTCAATACATACTTTATACGTATTTTCCCTACATCCCTTTACCTATCTGCCTACATAGCAAGACTGATTAATACAATAACACAGGATGAAATAAACATTACTATAATGTTGAATCTATTCCTGGTGAGTTACACCTCAATTCAAAAATTTTAGCTTCAGAACAGACCCATTTACACGAGGTAGATGAAGCAGAATATTCCCTGCCTACGTCAAAACAAACAGACAAAAAATAAAGTCATTTTCAGAATCCTATTTTGCCAAAGCCACCAGACTCGGTCTGCAGCCATCAACCATGCTGCATTCTGAAAACACTTAAGTTTTCATCACCTTCTACAAAAGATGTTGTTATACAAGCAACATGAAGTGTCTTCAAGCAAGATTTATGACTCCAAAAGCAGCTACCACTACAAACAAATCTGCTACGGGTGATCCCCAAAAGCATTACAGGCTTAACCTTCTAACTCTTAAGTTTCAAACCTACAGCAAGTGGTCAGCAACGCACAGCTACCGTCTGCCACCTGCAGGCTATTTTTTGTTAGGCTGCGGTAGACAGCATCACTTAACCTTTCACAATTAACCAGAGAAAATGCAATTACTGTTCTTACAAAATTATGTCTACTACAGTTAATTAAAAATATATAAAACAAAAATATTTTCACCAATTAGGACTACCAACAGTTCTGCAACTATTTAATGATTTATAAACTAGACTGCTTTAATTCAAAATGCAATAAACACACCCATAGGTTAAATCATACCACCCTTTCTAAACTTTATTGATGCTGGTGTCACTCGGTGACTCTCACAATACCATAATACTAAGGATCTGGTAACCATTGTCAATACATACTTTGAAAACATACCCTCAAAAAAGCTTTAGAAATCGTTATTATTAGGAACATGACAGAAAAAAAATGTTCCTTGACACACATTCAGTGTATCAAAATACCCTGATAGAGTCTCCAACAACAAAACAGAGGTACATGCAGTGTTCAAATGTATCTGAAACCAAGGAAAAAGCCAGTCAAAACCTAAACAAATCCTCCTTTGAATTAGTCATGACACCTTTAAAGGCAAGAGGAAAAATAATAAATAGTAACGATCCTCAAGAATATATAATTTCTAGTATTTACCAACAACCTGTCACTGTTGTGGAACTAAGAGCCAAATATTTATGAGCAACTCCAGAAACTTAACAGGGGAAGAATAAGTACAGATAATCCACTATAGCATCGTCCAAGTATGTCTTAGAAAAAAAGTTGACATATTATTTACTGTATTAAAGACTGTTCCTTTTAAACAGTCTGATTTGGAGGAAGAGGAACAGTTTATTATATCCACATCAAACCAAAACACAGGAAAACTGTAAGGAGGAGAATGAAAACACTGGAAGTCTGATTTTTCACTGGCACTGCTACTTGTCAACAACCTGCAGAGCTGCAATCCTTGTATTTAAGCATCTTGAGGCATCAATCAGGCCATAAAAAAGTCTGCCCTTACTTTAACATTAGAAGTGTAGGCACTTCAAAGCAACAGAAACTCTAGCTGCTGCAGAAAGCCTTTCCTCATGCCGACACTCCCACCTCTTCCCTTATGCCAGACACCAGCATCCTGCAGTTGTACAGCAACATGAATCAGGTTAAATAACTGAGAAGGTGGGGTTTTCTTCCCCTCCTCCACTCAATGTGGAGGAAACTAGCAATGCTAACAGTTGGGGAAAATCGTCCTTCTGCTGGCACCTTGTATTAACTTGAAGGAACCATGAACGAGCAGTCTATACCAAGCTAGACACTATCAGTATGCTTGCACTGATCAGCACATACCAGACCCTGCACAGAGATTTAACAGCATTATAAGCCAGCAGGTACTTCTTTTTATTGTTTCAGGCTATGCTGGCCTAGCACGCTGTGAAGTCTTTGCGCAGGTCAGACAAGCACAGACCAAAGAAGGGAGCAGAAATGTAGCAGCCTGGCAGAAACTAATAGTTCCGATGAGCTAAGTGGAAACTGTGGCCTGCTACAGGAAGGGCAAATCTCTCAACCATTTTTAAGACTCATTCCACAAACACTTCTAGAAGAATAATCATATTTTTGAAGTCACAAACTGAAGCTTAGAATATGGTAGTCTTAAGGGCATTCCCTTAATAGGCATCCTACAAGTGCTGCTGGATACTGATGCTACAGTGCAACTGCTCTACAATTTAAAAAAAAAATTGTTTCCTCTGAGATATAACTACGGCAGAGGAACTTGTTAGGAATAACCCTAAATCCACTAAAACCAGCAGAATGGTATAAAGAACAAGCATTGTTTCTTATAGCTGTCCTTCCCAAAATTGATCATAGTCTTATCACAAGTGACACAAATCAAATTATCACTAACATTTACCTCCTACGTGGATTTTATAGTATCCAGAAGTACACACATCACATAGTGCAAACTAAATCTCATCTCTTGTCTCTATATGACCACCTACTGCAGCAACTTCACATTTCTGCCATGGGCTGAAGCTTCAAACTGACGACCAATAGGTCAATCAAAACCCAAATTTAACAAGCTGGTACCCATCCATAGGCTTACACCAACCAACACACAGCAGCTTAGAAACCACTCTCACTTCATTTTTATTTGCTCTCAGTACCTGTGCACTAGAAATACAGGACATAAACTCCCACTGCATGACAAAAAAAAATGTGACAACATTCCTTTAAATAAACAGCTGCCTGGGCTAATTTCTCATAACTAGTGCTGCATTTTTACCATTTCACTATCAGGTTTTAGTATGATGCAACAGGCTTTCAAAAGAAGCCATGAAAACAGGATCATTTTACATAATGCACCCAGAGGTCATGTCATGTATTTATTTTTCTGCTCACACAACCAGTAAAGACTGCTCCAAAGTCTACTCTGCAGTGATTAACTTGTGTTACATCAGGTTCTTCCTCCAGCGGGATGAGCTGGAATCTGCACCACAGAGGGTTAAGACACCCAGCTACACTGACTGAACTAGAAAAACAAGGGTGCTATCTGATACTCTGCATGCAAGTGCTCTGGCAACCAGGCTAATTAGCCAAGAGTTTAAAGAAGGAATGCTAACAAGGCAAGTAGGAAACAAGCACCTGATTCTCCTAGAGTAGACAAACTGCAAGGGGAAAACTACTTGGGAAAAAAACCCGAAAAAAACCCACCCCACAGCTAACAAAAAATTTGAGACTTTAAACACCCAAAAACCCTGCAAAAAACCCGATCAACTTCAAAGCCAAACAACAAAAGAAGAAAAATCAAAATCCCATACAACAGCAAAATGTTCTCAGACCCTTACCTTCACACAGAATCTATTCTTGACTAGACCCAGCTCCCAGATGTCCCACTCCATCCTCTGAGAAAGTGCAGGCCGACTTTAGAAACATTTTAAAAAGAGCAAAGTATTTGTTTTTGAGAAGACCTTATTGTAGCTATGAAGAGCAATATAGCCAAACAAAATGTAAAGAGGATGGTATCTAGCAAAATACAAAACAGGCAGGCTGACAAAGGATTATTGTGCAGGTAAATCTGGGAGGAAAGGGGTCCCAAACAAAAGAAACCCCTCTCAATCTGAGTTCTGTTGTTTACACCACTGTCAAGAGCTCACTGCCAAACTGACATTGCTAAAGGTTTTTTGCAGGTCAAGAGCTTGCCAAAAAGCAATGTGATAACATAGGAATTGCACCAGACTGTTGCCAGCTTCATTAACCTTATTATCCGATTTACTACCTCAGGAGACACTGATGTGCAACCTTTAAATTAGCTCCAGTTGCACAATTACTGCTGCACTGTCTTGGAATTTGGTCTACAATCATTAAATTCATACATGCCAGGTTGTACTGATTCAAACCCATCATTGCTGGATTTCAAAATGTTATTTTTCAAGTAGGTTAGATTAGTAAAGCAGGTTTAAAGGAATAATACAATTTCAAAATGTAGCCTAAATTACAATCTTGGTGTAACTAATGAACTATTACTATTTCCCCTTCACACCTGAAATACTTACCTTCCCTTTTCAAGGAAAAAAATAACTTCAGGGAAAAACAACTTAAGGCTATGAAGTCGCTGATATCTACAGCATTAGAGCTCCAAAAAAAAAAAAAATACCCCAAACCACAAAATCTACACTGTTGAATGAAATTCAGTGAGATCAGCTGTGCCATGACTAAAGATGCACAACCACAATGTCGCCTTAAGCACACACTCAGAAAAAGATATCCTTCTAGTTACTTCTACCATACATTCAGAAAAAGGATATGTGTTCAGAAAAAGGGTGTGTTCACTACAGATATAAAGGTAGCCATATTTACACAGGAAAACACCACAGTTTTAGACAAAGCTAGAAGCATCAAATGTAACCTTGCTGAACATTTAAAAGAAATACTAGGTCTGCATTGAAACTTCCAAACAGGAGACTGAATTTTTAAAAATTCTGTCACTCATTTTGAATGACTTATTTTTTTTTATTTAAAGGACTCAGGTCATTTCTTCTTATTTTATTTAAAAGAATTGGGTCATTTATTTTTATTAATGCTGTTAGTGATCTTAATGCTGGTTGACAGGACTACCAAGGGCACAGATAGCTTGGGAAAAAAAATCTTTACATTAGTTGCAATACTTCGGTAAAATTTATCTGTTGATAGCCTTCTCTCTGCAAATCCTACTTAATCTGGTTTATAATCTTTGGCAACAATTTCATCAAGCACTGTGCTTGGTGAATGACATTCAGGTTCAGTTAGTTGCATTTAAAAACAACTGCTGACAAGTTAAAAAAGGTCTTTCTCTGCAGTAACACCATCTAAGCATCTTCAGACCAATAGGGATTTTGCACCCACTGTTTTGTGAAGCTTTCTTTTGACTATTCTCAGACTACAAATTCCTCCATTCTAACACAAAAGCTAGTTCAAAGTAGTCGTAAACATATAAACAGATTTCTTACTAAGGTACTTGCACAACCAAAACTCTGCTTTAGTTCTAATTTCACCCCCTCAGCATTCTACTTGCTTTTAAATTTTAAGCAGAAGATACTGTGTAGCTGTCAACATAACAATACACTTTAATTAGTGCATTTAATTAACAATACACTCCTGCTACGTTATACTTGAGCTAGCCCCCTTCTCATGAAGAAGCATTCTTCCTTCCAATTCTCTACTGGCTTCCTTTTTTCCTAAGGGGGTCCACACTTGCTCTCATCTACAGCAGCGTCTATTTTGCCAGAGTGAAAACAAGTTCATTGGCTGAAAGGTCTTGCACTGTAAACAGAGGTTCATTTAACAAGATCTCTATACCTAAATGCTTTCTTCTTTTATGTATTCTCCATGTAACTATTATTAGAACAACACAGAATATAACAGTCACACAGACCTAGAAATAAATTCCCCAGAAGTCCCTAACTGCCAATTGCTGCAAGGTTACATCAGTAGGAAAGTTACTCCCTGTGTCCTGTTTGACCATGGCAGTGAGAGAAGAGTATGACATTAAACTAATCCAACAGCAACTAGATTAAACTAATCCAACAGCAACTAGCAGTTACATTTGAAGGGGCTTTCTCTTTCCCTACCTATCCTCCCCTTCGCCCGCCCCCCCGCCCCCACTACGTGTCATTTCAATTGCTTCAGCACAAGTTTTTAGGTGAACGCTTAATGAGCTAGTTCAGAGAAAAGCCCAAGGAGAATTAATCATAGTCCCCTAGCTTTCCTAACAACTTCACCATGGAGTCATGCAAAGCCCCAATGGCAACATAAAGGAGGGATTAAAAGAAATGCTTAACTGAAGAAAGGGTGAGGGGAGACTCTAGCTGCTAGAAAGCTATTTTACTAGCTTAAGTTATGAATATGAAATCTCACCCTCATATTTTTCCCTTGTGTAGCTATTGGCACTCAAAATAAAAAACCAAGACCAACAGTTTACAGAAGAAGGAATGGCCCTGAAGACCCAGAACCCCAACTGCAGATTATGTTAGAGGCTAGCTTTAACAGCAGCCAGCACCAGTAATCTGGTTATCCATGGGAACCTAAGTATTCTGTCATTCCTGTCTAAACATCTATTTCACTTGTCTAAGGCTGAAAAAACAAGACATTATGAAAGTAATAAGAGTATTTGAAACTCAGTATAAAAGGCCTAAGAAAGGCTACTAAAACTAGGCTTTATTTCAATTAATAAATCATTTAACAGAGGAAAACAGAAGTCACATTTTATTTATAATACTACAGGACATGGCATCTAAGAGTAGCCTAAAAATAAATAGTGCTTCCTATTCTTTCTACCAAAAGAAACCAAATAACAACTAAAGTTACCAAATACCAAGGTGATGTTATTTTCTACTGGAAATAACATTTTCCCAAAAATGTCAGGAGTCACTGAATACAGAGTACATTAGAGCTACAACCACCATCTGCTAATACTAGCCTCTGAAACATTTTTCCATGTCCTGGTCATAAAAAGACAATGCTGACAAAGATTTGGTTAAAGTAGGAATAACACAAATGGTGGAGGAATTATTCAGTGGTCCCAAGAGACCTTCTGCAAAACACTACATCAAATGTCCTCTCAGATGTTGTCCACACACAAATACCAACAGTTTTACAATCCTGAGAGTCTCCAACGTCTTGCAGAAACCACAATAGCATCATTTCAACAAAACAAGCCAGAAGAGGAAAGCAAGCAAATTAAAAGAAAACAAGATTTGAAGCAGTCATAATTAAGAAAGTCAGTGCAGAGATGAGGTGGGTTGTAACACTGAATTGTGGCACCAAACAGTCATTAAAACAAAGAAGCACTCGAAAACACCTCCTAACTATAGAAGCAGAAAGCTACTCTCTATAATTGCAGGATTTCAGCCATAGCCGCTGTATTTTCTCTTTCCCTCATACTTCTTCTGAGTCTCTTATTCCATGCTCAATACAACAATGCAAATGCAACGACTGTGAGTAATCACCAACCCTATTCCCGATAGAGGAAACAGCAGTTGACCACTTGATTACATAGGAAGCTCCTCATTTCCTTTGCAGTTCTCTTCATAATAGCATAAATCATGTAGAAGAGGTATCATATGGTACAAGCATAAAGGCCAATTTGTGTCTTTTTATCAAGAGGAATTTGATTAGAAAACATCATTAATTTTTCAAACAATAGAGCCAAGATATAGGTTCTAGGTTTGGGGATTTTTTAAAGCTTGAGTTCCTATTTTATAATTGTCAATCTTGCTCTCTCAAATATTTTGGGCTCTAGTCTCTAATCAGATTAAGTGTTCTATGAAAGTCTGTTCATGTTTTATGGAAAACTTCTACTTCGAAAAAGCACCAAGGCAGGTTTTTCCCCACTCATAAACACTGATATTTCATCACATCTTTGAAATTACAAAAAGCATCTTGAATTACCATTTTGTTGTGATACCAGGTAACATAAGAATGTGGCTACACTCTCAATCATGATGAGGTGTTGAAAGGCAAGTATGAGACTGATTCAGTTAAGTGCTCAAAATTCTAAGTAACCAGAGTTACTTGCTTACTTGTTATTGAAAAATCAGAACAAATCTACTCCAACTAAACCAATACTGCCCCATCATTTCACAGTGGCTTGTTCCTTGCTTCAACAATGGGCTGCCACCGGCTGCTCACAGAAGACTGAGGAAGTTTCAGAGGGCAGGTCGATCACATCACCAGTTATGAGACTGGGTGTGTGGAGTTGGGAGGAGATAGGAACAACATAAAAGCAACTGAAAAGCTGAGTGCTTAATCATAACATAAGCATCCTTCACATTACTGCTTTCTTTTGCACCCTCCCTATCCACCCTAGCCTGGAATAATGCACTTAAAAATAAACAATACATTTCTGTATTTGTACATTGCTTAGACTAGGTGGCAGATTCACTCCTAGAATTGGGAGAGCAGATGGTTACAGATCTTCCAGAATACAACTCAATAGCTCCTTTGAGAGTTTATTCATTCAACATTAAGGCTTCATATTGTCATAACACAGGCAGCCTCCCTCCACCGCACACTGCTGCAGCTGTCTTCAACTGAACAGCTTATATTTATGAAAGGAGTCTTCTGTAAAGGTATTTTTGAGGAACTCCAGACTGTCATCTCTAACTTCTGGGACAAACCAATCCTAATCTACTGACTTCTCAGAATGTGCACTAAACCTTTATAACCATGGGTTTTAAGTGGAAATCCAAGAACAATCATCTGGATCCTGGGGATATCAGATGAATCATAGAATCACAGAATAGTTAGGGTTGGAAAGGACCTTAAGATCACCTAGTTCTAACCCCCATGCCATGCGCAGGGACACCTCACACTAAACCATATCACCCAAGGCTTCATCCAACCTGGTCTTGAACACTGCCAGGGATGGAGCATTCACAACTTCCTTGGGCAACCCATTCCAGTACCTCACCACCCTTACAGTAAAGAACTTCTTCCTTATATCCAATCTAAACTTCCCTTGTTTAAGTTTTAACCCATCACCCCTTGTCCTATCACTATAGTCCCTAACGAATAGTCCTTCCCCAGCACCCCTATAGCCCCTCTTCAGATATTGGAAGATTGCTATGGTCAGATACTGCACTGATACTTCAGATACTACAAGGTCTCCACACAGCCTTCTCTTCTCCAGGCTGAACAGCCCCAACTTTCTCAGCCAGTCTTCATATGGGAGGTGCTCCAGTCCCCTGATTATCCTTGAGGCCCTCCTCTGGACTTGTTCCAACAGTACCATGCCCTTTTTATGTTGAGGACACCAGAACTGCACACAATCATAGAATAGTTAGGGTTGGAAAGGACCTTAAGATCATCTAGTTCCAACCCCCATGCCATGGGCAGGGACACCTCACACTAAGCCATGCCACCCAAGGCTGTCTAACCTGGTCTTGAACACTGCCAGGGATGGAGCATTCACAACCTCCATGGGCAACCCATTCCAGTGCCTCACTACCCCTAAAGAATTCCTTATATCCAGTCTAAACTTCCCCTGTATAAGTATTAATCCATCATGTCTCATGTAGCTTGGCAAATATCACTTTATCTTTACATTTTGTGCCCCAGGAGACACAATCTTGCTATTAAATCATTTTTCCCCTCTTTCTGGGCTATATACCCATACAACACTTCTGGAACTAATGACTAATGTTTTTGTGTGGAAAACACTTTCCAACTGTCTCATATCTGATATACCTTAATCAGATTTAAGGTATACACAATACTCCAAGCGAGGTCTCACGAGAGCAGAATAGTGGGGCAGGATCTCCTCCTTCGACCTGCTGGTCACACTCCTTTTGATGCAACCCAGGACATGGTTGGCTTTCTGGGCTGTGAGCACACACTGAAGCTGGCTCATGTTAATTTTCTCATTGACTAAGACCCCCAAGTCCTTCTCCGCAGGGCTGCTCTGAATCTCTTCTCTGCCCAACCTGTAGCTGTGCCTGGGATTGCTCTGACCCAGGTGTAGGACCTTGCACTTGGCATGGTTAAAGAGGTAACTTAGCTACTTACGAATGGGTAGCAAGGTTTTATCAAAACAGATTTCAATTCAGCATGCAGGAAAAGTGATTTAAAGCTTTGTTTAAAATTAATATCAACATATAAAATTTTAAGGTTTTTTGGGGTTTTTTGTGGGTTTTTTTTTTGAAGGTTTCGCTTGCTTGGCTCATTTTGGCTTTAAATTCCTGCTATGTTAACACTGGCCTTAGAATACAGAATTAACAGATTAATACTACCCAAGTTTCAAGGCAATAATTTAGAATTTAATGGTAAGAATGACCCACTAAAGGAACAAATAGTAATATTAAACATATGCGGCCAGAGGAGATTATAAGTCTACTTCTGAACTAGTAGTTAAGCATTTCTTTCACCAAAAATGTTTCACTATCAGCATGGCTATATTTCCATGCAACTGACATAATCTCCATATCTAACTATACCAGACATTATGAAGTCCTGATACCATGAAAAAAGACCCTTCTGAGGTTAAAATTAACGTTTCCTAGATAAAACATTTTGTTTCTAAACATCACAAATGCAAGATACATTCAGCAGCTACCACTTTACCAAACAATACATTCTGGTTTTTAAGACATTTTTTAGACATCATAGAGACCCATATCACAACGGCAGAGTTCAAAACACAAAGAATGTGAGGTTCAGTATGAAGAATTTAACTAGTCAACCCACTGGACTGCAGAAAAACACAGTATTATAAAGCTAGTAATAATCTGGAGTGAAAGCAAATATTATTCACAAAAAGACATACCAACAAAAATTATACAGCATAATTAATTCACTAGAAGTATATATTTGTGTAACTGAGGTGTCTGATCCAGAATACAAGGAAACAAAGGAGCAGAACACGAGAATAAAACAGAGTAGAAGTTAGACACCTATCAAGTCATTTCTCCAACTAATGCAATGCAATCCATCACAGACGGAAATAAACTGGAACATGTACATACACCACTGATCCATGTAGGATCATAGGATAATTCAAGGAGGGAGGAACCTCGGGAGTTTCCAATCCAACCTCCTGCTGAAAGAAAGGTCATCTCTGAGGTCAGATCAGGTTGTTTGGAGTTTTACTCCATCTGCTCTTAAAAACCTCCATGGACAGCAACTTCACAACTTCCCTGTGCAACCTGTCCCACTACTTGACTATTCGCTGGCACCTGAAAGGTTTTATTTTGCAGAACACATTTGTAGTTAGTCAAGTGTTTAATGATTTCACTTTTAGTATGGATAAAGGGAATTGCAAGCCTGAAAATAGGGGGGTTTTAATAGTATCAGATAAACCCCTGTATAGTGCCTCTAAATAGGCTTACTCTTATTCACCAGTGTGAAACACTAACGCTAGCAGCTCATTTCTCCTTTAAGAATACAAAGTGGTATTTTATAACATAAATAAGTCATCAGGAATTTTCAGAATGATTTTTTTTAACATCTAAGTCTAGTTCATTCTTCAAGAAAGTTTATACAACCAAAAAGCAATGAAAGATTAGAAAAAGCAAAACACACACAGAAATTTAGGCAAGGACTTAGAAGAAGCAGCTTTTAAAAAATAAATTCAATATTCCCCACGTTCCCTATACCTTCAAACTAGTGAAATTTCCTTAGGTTATATACCATAGAATGGTTTGGGTTGGAAGGGACCTGAAACATTATATAGTTTGAACCCCTGCCATGGATAGGGACACCTTCCACTTGACCAAGGTGCGTTACACTTCTGCACACAGTTCAGTTTCTGAAGTTCCAGACAAGCATCTGAGTACAACAGGAAAAGTGATTCACCAGCATCAATACCAATTTGTTGCTATTCTCTAGTTGCTACAGGGTACGTGGGGCACAAGAGGCCAAGAGTGGGTGGAAATACTATTATTAATAATAATCACATTCTAACCACAGAAGCATGAACTGATTTTGAGGAGAACACCACAAAGCAACAGAACATCAGCAGAAAACAAACTCCAAAAGCAGGAACAGAAGGAAAGTAGGATAGACCAAGACAAAAAGAGAGATCAAGAGAAGAATGAAGGAACACTGATCTCATTACATGAACAGCCTAGTTTCAAGATTCTCAGTTGCTCACTTCATACAAGTACATGGAAGTGCAGAAGGAGGGAAAGAGGCCCAAACAGCACCAGACAGTCATACACTAAAAGAAACCTCTGTCTCATGAACCAAAAATCCAAAATTAAATGAAAAGCTTCTCCTTCACACTTGAAAATAAAATTATGTCAAACAGATAAATACAATAATTAGGAAATAACAGTCTTATTCTAAGAAGAAATCTGCCCTTGTTGGTTTTGCTAGTCTTTTTGATCTGCACCTTTGAAATGCGTATCCAAGAGATGGCACTAATTCAGCTCCCTAAAGTTAGTCCAGCCAATTATGTTTTTTTTTAATTAAAATTATATACAGCAGAAATCAGGAATACTGAAATTGTCTACTTCATTTGATTAATTGTAGAAGACAGGAATCACATTTGCAGTTCTCCATCGTGAAATGCAACTGCCATACAGTGAAAAACACATCTGTGCCTTTATAAACTGAGATACATGACTAACTATACATAAGTCTTGAGCAACTATAAACACTCTTCCCTCTCAGGATGTTAAGACATTTCTAATGGTATCACCTCCACAAGGTATTCAGCCTAAATTTTAAAGCTATATAATATCTGCAATGGCTAAAGGTACACAAATAAACAATCAGAAAGAGAATATGTTTTCCCCAAAACCCAAGTTTTTCAAGAGTTTCTGCTGAACAACAAAAAAGAAGCAAGTATCATCTTCTCTGAAAGGATACAGTTTCCATTTTGCAAGCTGTTCTTTTTGGACAGACACATGCTAATAAAGTGAAATGGACTAATATGCAACATCAGAGTCAGAAATGGTAATTCCAGCATCCATTCATTTTTAAGCTGTGATGAAGAACTACTGAGTTTAGAGACGCAACTCCTCCCTGTGCCAGAGGCTACCCACTCTACATCATCAGTAAGGTTTACATGACTAAGCAATACACATTTTCATGCTTGCTTCAAGAAGAAAGTGATCTCAAGGAGCAGATTTTGACAATAACTGAGCCCAGATCAGATATACAGAATTATTTTTAATTTTATTTTAATTTGTTTACTACTTTAAAAAATCCAATCCTCTGGAATACACTTCAGCTTTAGGAAAATAATGTTTTTCTGTCTGGAAATACAATCTAAGCTGTCTGTCTACTGAAGCAAATCTTATTTTGCAATTCACAGCATCTAAGTTTTCCATAATCTGTCTCAGGTATTTAGAAAATATATACATGATTTTTATTTTCATGTAAAATAACAAAGTGAAAAGCACTTCCCCGGTCAGGAAATAACACTGCACTGGGAAATCCACCCATGAATGTGCTCATTTCACCGTTCAAACGGCACATTTGTTTACCAAAGGAGCTACATTTTAAAAAGCACTACCAGCTCTATTTTAAGGATTTCTTCTAGGACATAATGAATTAATATTTTCATCATGTAGCACTGGTTAACAAAACTGGTTTCCACAGCTCTGTTAATCAGAAGAAAGTGTTCACCTGTATACTTGTGCATGAAATCTTATTCTTAGCAAGTCTTGCACTTCTGCCAGTAGGTAGTTTTGCAGACAGTGACATGGCTTGTACATTTAGTTAACTCCCTCTAATATTCCATTTGGCAACACTACATTACAAAAAAACAACCAGAACATGAATTAGTTGGTTAATTTCAAATATTTTCTTGCTCTAAAATACAACCACATCAAATAACCTTAAATTTATTCTTATCAAGGGGCTGTCATTTCAGTGGCACATGGACCAAGGACAACTTACAATACAAACATTAATGCAGATGATTAACTGTGAACAGGAGTGTTTCAAGTTTAAACAGGCTCAGATTACAAAAGCATTTAGTAACTTGGTTTGGCTTACTCAGATATTAAAACACAGTTAATTAAGGCATAAGTGATACTACCATGCAAGATTTCAAGTATATTCTGACTCACTATGAAACAATCTAGGCTTTAACTGGTGATATCACCCCAAGAATCTTTGCAGCAAATCGGGATTAAGGCAGCTGAAAAGTTACACCAAAAGACAGGTCTACCCTTCTCACTAGTGAGGAAGTGTGTCACAAGAATACAAAAAATGAACCATAACGGCGGGGGGGAATCAATCTGTCAAGAACAGTGGAAAGAGATTTAAAAATATAAGGAGTCTCTAGCCTCTTTTCCTCATTTAATTAACAACCAGTAATCTCTCTCACTGTGATGCACGTGCTAGTTAGTTTTCTCTACT
Organism: Melopsittacus undulatus; assembly: GCF_012275295.1. Taxonomy (NCBI): domain Eukaryota; kingdom Metazoa; phylum Chordata; class Aves; order Psittaciformes; family Psittaculidae; genus Melopsittacus; species Melopsittacus undulatus. Next base: position 86,419,944 of record NC_047529.1, on the reverse strand, counting down.
AAAAGACAAACTTTCCATGCTTATTTGCACAAAAAGTTTCATTTGTACAGAAACAAAAACAAACATAAAACAAAACCCCAGGTCAAACAAAAAGATCCTGCACATTTCATGTATTAGTTAACACCATTTTATCTGTGCTGTGTATTTTTACTCTTTTCCACAACAAGAAGCATGCTTCCTTTAAGGATTAGGTACTTCTGACTGATTTATTCAAGAACGGGGCTTTGGGCAACCTGGTCTAGTGGAAGATGTCCCTGCTCATGGCAAGGGAGTTGCAACTAGATGATCTTTAAGGTCCCTTTCAACTCAAACCAGCCTGTGATTCTATGAAGATGATGATTATTATTATTATTATGACAGAGAATTTGGGGTTTGAAATTTCTTCAGTATTCACTTTAAGAATATTAATACATTTATACTTGTCTTCATTAACAGCGAATTGTCTTAATTGTCTCAATCAACAGTTTACAAGCTTCCTAGCACTCTGAATACCATAAAGTTATACATGTAGAAAAGAGAAATTATTCATCCAGTTCAAAACTTAAATCACATATTTACTGAAATGAGGCAGTCTCACATAGATTTGATATTTAAGTATTTCTGAGACAAAAAAAAGTACCCCCAAATACTAAACTTTTCTTTGAAGAACGCATAACCTACTTCTCACGGTGTGCAGATACCAAATGAAAGAGGCATTCTCTGCTATACCATACAAGTCAGTTCAAGATTTAAACTGGAGATGGGGTGGTGGTATACAATATCCTAAGTATAACCCCCCACCCAGCCCTGCATGAGCCAACAAATAGCGAGCTGCACACACACACAGAAATCTGGCTTCTCTTCCTAGCTCTGGAGTAACCAAATTTACAGCACAGTTTTGAACACATTACTTCATGTATCCGCATCACTGTTTTGCTATCCCAACATCCTGGAAATCATATAACAAAGTGAGAATGCTAGATGTGCCGTTAATACAAACACAAGGCAGTTTTTAGAGGAGGCTACAACTACACACAAGTAGAAGTTAAGTATGATCTAAATAATCTCATCTTGTTTAACATCATCTTGCAGAAGCACTCTAAGTAAAATAAATAAATAAAAATCAAGTAGCATCACTGGTCTCCAAACATTTATTTTTATTTCGTTTTTATTGAGCACTGCCTACTTTCAAGAATTAGGCTCAACACTGCTCATTACACAAAACAAATCACATCATATATGTTCTAGATATGAAACTGTTTTAGGTCAATAGCCAACGTAAGGAAAAAGATTAACATTAACATTTGTGCTGGTATGTATAAACAGGAAAGCTCAGTAACACAAAAAAAAATGTCCACTTGTGCATAGCAAACAACTTTTCCCAACCAATGCATGAAGTTTTAGCAAAATTTAAACTTGTCAATATCTTTTTATATTTGACATAAATTTCATACATGTAAATATGGAAAGAATTTTTGAAATAAACTAAACCAATTAAAATGTTGACAGCCTTTAACAACAGTAAAGTCAGATGGACACTGGGGATGGAGGATAAAGCAAAGAAAAAGGCTGGCCAAAGTTTTTGAAAGTCACAGTAAATATCGCCATACAAATTTAACTGTTACTATCCAGTACTTCTGGAAGCTGCAAAAGTGCTAAGGATCAGCTCAAAGCACCTGCTAAACATTAGAAGCTGCAAACCCCATTCCTGCCTTTCAGCACCATCACCACCATAGAGCTGGAAGAGAATCACAAGATAGCCAGTTCCCTGCTGAAGAAGCCCCATGACGGCAATCAGCAGTGGTGAGAGAAAGGTCAATGCTACCAGCCGTCTTTCTGTGCTTCAGAAGTGCTGAGGTGTGGTTGAAGAAGTGACTGCAAAACAGAGGTATGTACATACACACACGGAACTATTCATCCTCTTTTACAGCTGCTGAGGTGGAAAAAGCCTCAGATTACTTAAGCAACTATCAGTCATGCCAAAGAACAGTACTCTTCAGTATTTTACCTCAGAAACTCAGGGTATAATGGTATCAGAAATATGCTGGTATTTCACTCTGCTAGCAGACTTCTGCTACCACTGATACTACCATGGTACTATGTCCCTGCCCAAGCCCATGGCAGGGGGTTGGAACTAGATGATCTTAAGGTCCTTTCCAACCCTAACTATTCTATGATTCTATTCTATGGTACTATCCTGGGAAGAAGGTAGTTGGAACTAGGAAAAAGGCATATGTATCAATAAATGGAGCAACTGACTTGCCCATTTTGCTCCATGAACAACACCCTGTTTATCCTCAGGATTTGGCTAGATTTAGTTCTACCTGCTGTGAGTACCATCATAATTACCTTTGAGGTGTTTAGGAAGCAATTTTTCCCCTTGGTGCAAGAACCCCTTCTTAGCAGCTAAGGAATTAATCAAGAAAACTCATTGTCTTTACCTAGCAGGTATCCAAAATAGGTAAGTTTTCAGCTTGAGTGTTATCTGTGGTTATAGTATCACAGCCAGCAAGAAATAAACATCTTTTCCCCTCACCCCCTTAGAAAAAAAACCCACTGCCTCAGCCACCATCTGCACAAGGACTAGCTGGTTATAAAGAAGCTCAACTGCAACAGTCTACCCGTTCCAAACTCCAAAGTCCACAAGGCACATGCTAGAAGACTGGCTGATCAGTAACCTTATGGGAAGCTATTGATAAAGCTGGATAATCACAAAGCCATGTTCCTGGGGTCTCCCTATGTAGCAAGATAAACAGGTATAAATATTGTTGTAACTGGCATTTTTCATCCTAAGTATAAGATTGCAGTGTCCAGTTCAGGGTTGTGGATTTGAGATTTTTGGGGCAGAGTGTCTGTATGAGGAACATGGGAGAAGATTTCTACATAAGCAGGTTTACTGAGAGAGCTAAATGGGTGCATTTATAATGATCCATATGGGTATTTATGAGCATACATGCACACAGGGTTACTCAAACACCTAATGACAATTGTGGACCACTGCAGGTAAGGCAGACACTGACAAGGTAAGTGTTGAGTTTCAACAGGCTTTTACAAACTTCAGCATGATCAGTGTTGCACAATACTCTGCTTTAGTACATGATTGCCTCGCATTGGTACAGCTGCCCAAATTCTGCACTGCACTTGACAGTTATCACACAAGATAATGAAGGTTATTACTATGCGAAGGCAAAGTTTTCACATTCCTCTAATCTCTCATAAATTTGATGCCCTGATTTTTTGAGTTCATGCTCAATCTTAATGCAGGTGGGAAAGTGAAGCGTGACATAAGTATTCTGGAGCTTGTAGAATCCTGCAAAGAATTTATTTCCAACAGGAATTAATAACTCCTAGTTACTTCAGAACTACTACTACTTAAGATAATGACTCAGTATCAGTTAAGATCATTGTTATCATTAAGGTATTTTTTGATAGCTATTTCCGAAAATTCTACTATGATTTTGAACACTGAAATTCAGACACTGCAAGGTCATCACAGATCCTACCTTACATGCCAACTTCAGTCAAAAGCTACAGACAGACAGTAATCAGAAGGTAACAGAAAACCAGATTTTTCACTATGAATCCTAACAAAGGTTCTATGACAGAGACAATACTTCTTCCATATTTTTTTCCTTGTTAAACATCTACAACACCTGAGACAGACTGCAAGCCCAGCTCATGTCTTGAGCACTTCCTGGGACTGTAATAATTTCATAACTTTGAATGGTTAGGTCTTTAGATGCTTGTAGATGGCTTCAGTGACTATGTCAATAGTCACTGCATAAAATTACTTCATTAGTCTCTTCATTTTGTAATCTATATGTCAATTCTTATTTGCCTGAAAAAAAACTTGCTATAGGTATTTACAGTTGAATTTATTGAAATAGCTCTTGCTGTGCTATGGCAACAACTTGTAGTACTAGATATAATTTCAATATTTCTGGAGACTTTATCAAAGCATTCCAATATATCTCTGTATATACAAAATAAAGAAGGGCTTTGTTGGAACATTTCACCAACCTTTGAAGTAGGGAACAGTTGTTTCCCCCCTCCATTTATTGCTAAAGCTTGGACAAAGCTAAAGAATTAGACTGCAGAATGCAGTAATCTTAAGTAATTGCACTTTTTAGTTTCCTCACTATAGAGCAAACACTAGACATAACAGGCAATACATCAAAACCAATTAGCAGGATTGAGCAACGTTTTCATTAGTAAACATTGTCTTTCCAACACAATTTTCAAATTATTTTCCTTTTCCAGATATGAAAACAATCTATCCCAGTCTTACAATAGCCAGAATAAATACAGTAGATGTTAAAGAACTCTTTAAACTTGCATTCTGTCATTGCATTCTACACTGAAAATGAATAGCATTCATGTTCAGTACAGTTATCACTTTAAATGGAAATAACATGTTTCCTAATAAAACACCCAGCATTCTACAAGAAGCATGCAATGCTTGGATATGATCCAAACACAGTAAATATTATCAAGCTATACATGGAAGGCGAATACAAGCCAGATTTCTCAACATTAAAGAAATTACATTACAAAAATTATTTTATCCATGAAAAACTTTCTAAAACACAACCTGGTAACAATTTGGTTTGTTTCCACATACATATCTTCCTGTCCAGGAGGATACTGCAACACAGACAGCACTGTCCTGATATTTTTAGAATTGAGAACCTGGAATAATTGTTTTTTATTAAAATTGAGAACAAAACTAAAATAGTTAAAGGGTGTTCATTATTTCAAGCTGATGTACTGCTCAAAGTAGAGCACCTTCTGGGAGGGCAGATAGAAGAAGACCTTTTGTTGATGTATTCATTGGGTGAGAGTATCTTTGTTGTTTGAACTCTTTTGCTCAACTGAAGGTTATACAACAGTCACTAAATTTCATTAAGGGGAATCCTGATCTTCCACTGGGTTTTGCAAGTCTGACACTGCAATTAAGCTGTGCATCTGCCTATACTCAAGTGTGGACTGAGAAGACAACTCATCTGACAAAGAGAATGCTCTACTAAAGAGCTCATGGGGTGCTTCAAAAATCCAGGCACTGAAACTTGAGTTCATAGATACTGCTATGGAAAACACACTTTGTTTGCCAAACATCTATTATTGCCAGACAACTCATTCTTTCAGTTTTTCGTCACTATAAAGGTGCTTTCACTACAGAGAAAACCAAAAATTCAGCCATGCCCTAGGACACAATTTACCAAGAACAAGCCTTAGAACTATTCATCAGGAAACCATAACGTAGGACTAGGTAGTAAATTGTGAGAGTTTTCATACACCTTAGTTCTAGTTACAACAGAGTAAAACATATCAAAGTAGCAATAACAACAATGGACAGATAAAAGACCCACTCTGAAGCCATTAAGCTACACCACTTTTTGTTTCAGTGTGACACCACTCTATAAGCAACTAGTGCTGTATCGCACAAAATCTGTTCTAGAGTATTTACCCAAGAGTTGACCTGGCATTAGGAGTCATGTATTCAAACAAGATACTCAATTTCCAATTACATCACAGCAGTTTTCTCATGTCCTTGAAAATAATCACTATGGTAAGCCTTAAGTACTTTTTTCAGGTCTAATGTATCTTATACTCTTGGAATACATGAATAAAAATATAAATTTATTGATAATTATTATTGTGAAAGCTTAAAACTTGCAAAGTTGATGATGTGTAATTCCTGCTCTTGACTGGCCAAACTTACAGAAGAGTATATACAATTTCATCAGTACAATCATAAACTCCATTAACAGACTCTTCTATTTACAGAATGAAATTCAAAGATTAGAATGTACATGTACTGGAATATTATTTATATTTCCTAGTGTCCCATTAGAACTTACAACTACTGCTGCATATTGGTCTTCTGGATGACAATCCTAGCCCTACGACTACTCTCCACGTTCTTTCAGGATTCAAACTCTGAAGACATTTCCATAAGTAATTAGTAATCTACACCACAACTATTCAAGATAGAGCAGCGTAATAAAGAGCCCCGTCCTGCCCAGCATGGAGAGAAATGTGGAAAGTAGTACCTAGTCAGCTTCTTCATAAGGAGATGAGGAAAGGTGGTATCAGATGAATGGCTCCCTTGTAAAACTATCTGGAATAAAAGATGATCTGAAGAAAGGCTGAGCAAGTGGTCTAACTTATAGGCGGGCACACAAGGAAAGAAAGCAGCTGTAGAAAATGCAATGAAATCTAACGTGATAATACTATGATAATCTTGAGGGTACAGCTTTTAACAGAAGTAGATGACCATAATCCTGAAGTATTACACAAAAATGGTTTTACCACGTTATAAACGCCTAACAGAGAAAAAGTAAAAGTCATCAAGAATAAGAAAGTACCAGCAAACCAGGAATATTAAACAATTAAAAAGCAGCAATACACATGGGACTTCAGGTCAAAGGAGGTTTTTTTAATCTTGCTAGAGAACCAAACTGGACAGCAATGAAAGGCAGACTTGCAGTTTGATGACTGAGGGCAACCAATCACATGGAAAATTTACCTTCCCGCTGCTAAAAGTGGTTATGACCTTATACATTTGTTTATCATGAAGAAGTTCACAAAGCAAGATAAGGCCCAGGAAGACAGCTCAGAAGTTACTGCTAGACCTACTATTAATGCAGAATTTTATCTCTGTTGTCTCCTGATTTAATCTTAGAATAGCAAAGTTCTGGAGAGGGACAGTTACAGAAAAGCAGTAAGTAATTTTTACCCTCATTTAAAGGGGGAGGGGAAGGAGAGAAGGGAGTATCTCTTCAGAGTGTTTAACCAGAATTATGAGCTAAGTCATGTGTGCATCCAGAAGAACTACCTAATACCCAGTTTAATCTTGATAACATTCACTGAAAGAGAAAAAAAAATAAAAATAAATAAAGTTAGCTAAAGAGTATTTCTAAGCCCCTTAGTCATAAAGATAAACCAAGACAGAAAAAAAAGTCAGGTTCCAGTATTTGGCTACAGAAAACACTGAGCAACAACTTAAGATACGAACATTTCCTTTACAGAGGCCACTGAACTCAATGAATATGTTAAAATTAGTGCTGTTACTGTAAATTTTAGCTTAAATTTCCACATTCTTGACTGCTTAGCAAGTAATAAAAACAAAAGGTGCACCTTAATGCAAATCAGTTAAGTTTACATTCCCTTCCTTGAAAACAAGAAAAGAGCATGGAAGGAGGTTAGGAAATGAACAGAGAGAAAAAGAGTAAAGGAAACCCAACGAATTAGAAAACGCAATGGTCCTTGAGGATTTTCACTTTCAGTAATCTTGATTCCATACAAAAAGAGAAACATATTGTGATGCATTAGCTGCTTCCAGCCCAAACCATTCTACAATTCCATATTTTTACAAAAATCTCAAAAACGTTCCAGGGAAATGTGCGTTCAACTTTACCATTTCAGATCTTGATGTACAAAACTAGGCAACAGACAGCTGTCTATACGGCAGTTCTTAACTCTGCTATGAGCTAGACATAAGGCAACATGTTGTCCACTTGCCTTCATCTCAGCTACTTCAAAAACATAATTATGTGAATACATTGCTTAACAATTACTGAAATAATTCATATGTTGGGATTTTATATCCAGTTTTAAAAAAGCGCATCCTCCTAAAATGTTTTGCGTTTAACTGCAGCTGTTTGGTTTTGGGGGTTTTTGGGTTTTTTTTTCAGTAAAAAATACACTGTGAGGAGAAAAGATCTCCAACATAACCACCTTAACAGAAAGGATTAACAGGCTTTGGCCTTTCCACAAGCAAAAAGCAAAATCATAGAATCATAGTATCATAGAATAGTTAGGATTGGAAAGGACATCAAGATCATCTAGTTCCACCCCCCCCCGAAATGAGCATGAGTGAATATGTATCTTATACTTAATCATTTTTCTTAATTAAAAATCTCTAAAAATCAATAATTACCTATACAGTGATTGATTCAAATACACTTCAGTACAGGCTTCCATTAATTGTGAAGTTAATTTCCAAAGACAGAACAAATACTCCATTACTTATCTGGAATAACTCTTAAATTTGATTTTACTGAAGTTTATCCTAACATTCAGTTTACCACTTCACACCCTGCTTTCCATTTCCACCTTCATCAGAACCACTGATCAAAAGAAGTTGTTCTCTATGCATCACACATGGAATTGTGCATTGCCACAATCTGCTTTCTTTCATTTGTAACAAAGCAACTTTTCAAACAACTACTGACAGAAAGATGAATTCAGAGTGGTTTCTTACTTCTAAATCCTTACCACAAACACCAGTTCACTTCACCTTTTAACACCTTCCAGCTTAGTTCTTGTTTTTCTTGCCCCATTTAGACAAAAGCATTTACAGACAAAAGCAAGATTTTACAAATTGTAAAGCAAGATTTTCTTCCAAAAATCATAAAAGTGTGGGGGATTTGTTTTGGTTTGTTTTTTTTTGTTTTAACCTTTCTGAAAGGGAATTATTTTTGTCAGGAAAAAAAACAACCCACACTTGTGCAAACAGTAAACCCCTAACACATCCAGAGTACTAGCGGTTTTTTTCAACTGAAAAATAATGCTTGTCAATCGCATTTTAGACAGGGAACAGATTCACACATCAGGAGGGAATTCTTAAAGCCAGTATATCTGAGTGGTATGGATCTAATTAGCCACTAACTCAAGAAATAACTTACATGAGGCATACTAAGAGCACAGTATAAAGCTTCTTCCTAGAAATATTTTTATGACATTATGGTATCTGTAGATTGTGGTCAAGATCTTAATTCATATTTCTTATTGCCCTCTAGATAGCAGTGGTTATAGTTCGTTTGTAAAGAGACAAGCTATTCACTTTCACTCAGCTAAAAGAAAACTGGCCTCCAAATAGCCCTTTTGATGCAAATGAGCAGACCTGAGTCCCTGACTTTTCTCCAGCTATTTCAATGCAGAACTAGAACTCAGACTCAGTAAGCTGCAACTAGAAATGGCTAACCTCAAACTAACACTTCAGTGTTTTTACCTCCTCTTGAACTGTGTCTGTTTAGTGGTAGCAGTTATTGAAAAATATTCTGCTCACTAAAACACACAGGCACCAGCTGTTAAAGTTCTAAGACACCCCTCCCAGCTGCCTAAATATTAGCTTAAACATTTGCTGCAAAGAGAATGTATTTTCCATATCATAGGTTTGACAAACTCAGAAATATAGTATTTTCAGATACATTAATCAGCTTCTTGAGATCTATAAAAGTTTGCAGGGTCACACTAGTTGAAACTACTGGAATCTGACACATTCAGAAGGCACAAGCATTTCCACCATTCAGGTGATGTTTCCCTATGTCTAGACTTACACTTCCACTAGTAGTATCACCCATAATGTAATGTTGCTTCTCTTAAGCTTTCTGATTAGACCTTTCTACTTTTGTTAATACATAGGTATATTAGATCAGTTTAGAAGAGCTTTCTCCATCAGAAAACAAAACTGCGACAGATCAATGTTTCTGATAACCATCCCCAAGCCCCTGGGCAATTAGAAAAAAAAACACCACTTCCGAAAAGTGGACCGACAGTCCTAAAAAATTAGATGCAATTCACTTACTTAACCCACAACCCATGTGCAGAAAAAACACAGCGCTTCTCTTCCTCTCATACAAAGTTATCAAAGCATACATGAAAGATGGAAACTTATTCAAGATCAACAATAATTATAACCCCTTACTTATGCATCTTAAACCAACAAGTCTTAAATGCTTTCCAGAGGACTTGTATTTATTCTGTCCCATAGTGATAAACACACTACTCTAAAATGCCTTCGCATTCCTTGCTCTCCCACAAAACATCCTTATGCAGTTGTTTTATATAATCAATATATAATCAATTACTTAATTCTGAAAAATTATGCACTTGTTAATCATTAATCCAAACTTACTCCTTTTTGAAAACTGACTACTATAATCACCCAAGACTTAAGTCAAGATCAGAACATCAATTTATCTGCTACTGCAAAAGACCCAAGTCTTTCTACTGCATTTCTATCCTTGGCAACAAGAAAAATAAAGGCATACCAAATGCTAAGAGCATCCAGAAACAGCATCCAGAAACTTGGTAATACTTGGAACAAAGGCAAGGTGAAAGTGGAATGAAAACTGAAACAGATTTAAAGAAGAGTTACCATACTGTTTCACTTTTAATCTGTTGATTTATCTACAAACAAAAACATGATTCATCCCATATTTCCTCAAAACCTGCCTGATTTCTCTTAGACTTGAAAAAGTGAATAGCTACCTCATCATTAACAGTACAGACAGGAAAGCTTAATCAAATTTAAATTAGTACCAGTATTACAGACATATTTAGCAAGGGTCTGTACCTAGCATCACAGAATCATAGCACTTTAAAAACAGAATTTGAGGTTTGCTCATTTCTAAGCTTCTCAAGCCAGAGCTTTTCTCAGCTATTTTCTAAATAAAACACCAAAAATCTTCAGAACAAAAATTATGCATCTTACTAGATTTCTCAGAACAGCAGTGTTAGAATAGGTAAATATCTAATAAAGCTGAAATTTCCACTTTGCTTTCAAGCCTGAATCCACAAGTGACTTCAGCAAAAACATAACTGAAAATATGAAACCCTCACTCCCAGAAAGTCTTCAGTCTTTCTCACATGGGAGACACAGAAGTATACTCAACTTTGAGTATGGAACAGAAAGTTCCCTTCACGACTGCTTTGCTGGGGAAAGTAACACTGAATGACTTAGTTGACTGTTCACAGCATGCAACAATCTAGGAAAAAGTAACAAAATATATCCTACACCTAAGGCTTTTGCTTTTCAGTATCTTACTGTCAATATACTTTAAGAAATAATTTGTGTTTAACTCTCAGAAGAGGCAAGAGGACACGAGAATCTCTAATTCCTTAGGACTGGTCTACATAAAATATTAACAGGAATTCCAACCGATTAATTTCATGAAACACTTAAAAAAACACACATTTAGAGTGCCTTCAAAATACTATCCTATGCATTCAAAGCCAAAACATTTTATATTCTCAATGTAAGTGAGGACCCAATGGCATTAGAGCAATTGTGTCTCACCAAAGAATTAGACTTTTCAAACTAACACCGAAGTACATAAGTAGGTCACATGCAAGCACCTTTCACTGTCTTGGTCTAAGCTATGCTGCCACAGCTCTGATCAATTTACATTAGATTTAACTTTTTCTTTTCTTTGCTGACTACCTCCCTGAAACCCTAGTATTAAGGAAGTGGAAATTTCTCTATATGTATGTAAGAAACTTAGAAGACAAGTTACTTAATCTGAAGAAATATCTGAAGAATCACTGTAATGCATCAAGACTGGGCATCTGAACCACGGTAAACACAACCAGAAGCTCCTGGGTGACAGCTTGTAGTATGGCACGTGCTACCTGAAAAGCTAACCCTGCAGGCCAGCAACCATGTCTGTACAGTTTAAAATGACCCAGCTCAACCCGGCTCAGGCACATCCAACCAAAAGTCATATCCAGGTTACTGCATCTTCATAGGTGCCATGCTCAGTGCAGCCCCTACAATAGGCAAGATGTGCCTTGTGGCCAAACTGAGCCTGGAAAAGTGGGGAAAACAAGGGAGGACTGTCAGCTCTCAAGCAGTCAAGTAAAGGGCTTTCATTTAAGCTGATAAATGGTTCACATGTGAATCACACCATCATCTACATTGATATTATTGCTGAATTTGGGTCAGCTCAAGGTAACAGTGAAAAAAAATATGTGAATATTTATAATTATCTGAAAATATATTTATAAAACTGTTACCTACTGACTGCTGTAAATGCACCTGCAGTCTTACCATTCTTAGAACTAGTCGTCTAAAAAGCTCATCCATTCAAAAAGATATGCATGCACTTAATTTTTACTACGCCCCACGCTGGGTGCCAAAAAGAGCTGTTGAGGTTTAAACCAAGTCCACACAGCTCATGCACTCACTTCCCCCCTTGCTCCCCCAACTCCCAGAGAGTTAGGAAGGAGAATCCAAAGAATGTAGCTCCCACAGGTTGAGATAAGAAAAGTTTAATAACTAAGGTATAACACAAATCACTACTGCTACTGCCAATAATAATGATAAAGGAAATAACAAGTGAAGAGAATACAACATCTCACCAGCCACCGACCCATAACTCACCCCACCCTGCCCGACCAAGCACCCACCGATACCTCCTCCAATCCCCAGAGCCCTAGCCCTTTCGGGTAACTCTCTTGTTACATCCTGGGTATGACGTGCTATGGTATGGAATACCTCTTTGGCTAGCCTGGGTCAGGTGTCCTGTCTCTCCTTCCTCCTGGCTTCCCCTCCTCCCTGGCAGAGCATGAGCTCAGAAAGTCCTTGGACAAACCAAACATTTGAGCAGTAACTCAAAACACACGTGCTATCAGTACCGTTCCCAGCCTGAAAGCCAAAACACAGCACTGCACCAGCTACCAAGGAGAAAAAAATTACTGCTACTGCTGAACCCAGGACACCATAGTTCAACTGAAATGTCACCATTGCCAGTGGTGTGCTCCTAGACAGGTTCAGAGGCTTAACTGCCAAAGTGTAGCTAATGCAAGTAAAATTATTTCTTTCTACTGTAACTATAATAAAACTGGTAGCTTTTGTGCAAAGTCTAGTTAATTACGATCAACATATAAAGCTGACCTAAAAAACTGTAATATTTGTTAAACTACTTGCCAATAAAACTACAGAAGCACAGTCTGCCGTAAACACAAAGAAAACAGGTTGAAGTTAGAACGTATCGGGAACGGACAAAATATGAGCTACAGTCAGCAGTCAGTCTGCAATTCCAGACAGACTGTACCTATTCTCAAATACAACCAGGAGCACTCCTTCACGCTAGCATCAGCCCACTTTTTTGAACAACCGACTGTCAGCCAACAGCGATATTGTTAAAACCTAACCAACGCAAGCAGGAAGCTCCAATTATGATAAATATTGCAAGATGTACAAAATAATCACAGAAAGCCCTTGTCTTGGCGTTCAAGAAACATTGTGTAGTGAGCAGAACTGAATATACCCAAAGCAATTCTCTTCAAGCCATCACAGCCTTGGTAATCTTAGAATTGCTTTCAAGACTTCTTTCATAGCTACACTAGCAGCCAGCACCTGGGTGCAGAAACAGCAGCAAGCTCGAAGACCAAGCCAACGTGAATTCTCAGAGGCTTCTGTTAATAAACAACCGGGACCAGGGCCAGGCCAAGAGCAAGTGTGAGTTTCCTCCTTTTCCCCAGGAACACGCACATGACCAGCCTCCACCCTCCGAGCACGGTTTCAGCGGGCTGTCACACACACACACACTGGGCTGTAACCTGCCTCTCCAGCCCTCTCCCTTCCCCCCGCCGCTTTCAAACCAGACGCACAGCACTAACCAGCCACAGGGAACACGACAAGGGGTAGCGGTAGGGTGTGGTTTGGCTATTAGGGCTTTTTTTGAAGAGTAAAACCCAGCCTCTCTCAGCCATCAGAAACACCCATTTCATTAGGAAGAAATTACCCGCTGTGTTTTTCCAGTACAACATGTGAACTCAGGACTACGAACCTGTTCCTGATATTTACTTTGCACTGAGCCAAAGCACTCCGTCCGTCACGCCCCGGGGAAAGCTGCCCCGAGGACTGCACCAGTGGCTCGGGCAGCAGCTGAACTACAGCGGGTCGCCTTAGAAAAGGCACCTTCTGCACAAAGCCGAGTGTTTCAAGAAACAAGCAAGCAGCAACACAATGAAAGCCTAGAACCAGCCTTCTCAGTCCTTCTCTTCCACCAGCCGCCTTTCGGCTCTGTGTAACTCACAGGCAAACAAAATAAGAAAAACCCACGAAGATAACCTGTTTCGGGGTCAGGACTGGGGGTAGCTTCTGTATTACCGCCCTTGCCCGCCTTCTTTCACCACCTCTAGCTCCCAGAGGGTTTCCTGCCCCGGAGCCGTCTGTCCCGCAGGGTCGGGCCGGCATGTGCCTGCGGGAGGGAGGAGGGGACGGCGCCGGCCCTGCTCTCCCTTTCTTTCCCCGGCTGCTGCAACCTGCATTCCCCCGAGCTGCTCCGGGCACGGCAAGGGGCCCGACACTCGCTCCCCGGCCCTCCCTGCCAAGGAACGGCGCCTCCTCCCCGGCCAGAGCTGGCCGAGCGTTACCGGGGAGCGGGGGGAGGCCTATGCCCGAAACCCCCGACCAAGCGGGGGGCAAGGCTGGCCGCGGGCCGCAGGCGGGCGCGGCCTGGCCCGGGCGCGGTGCCTCACCTCCCGGGCGGCCCGCGGGGGGCGGAGGGGCGGGCGGAGGAGCGCGGAGGGGTCGCTCACCTCGGTGGGGTCGCTGATCTCGAACAGGTCCAGCCGGTTCGCGTTCCAGTGGTTGATGATATCGGCGAGTTTGCGCCGCTCCTCCTCCCGGCTGCCGCCGCCGCCCGACATCCTCGCCGAGCCCGCCGCCGGGGAGCCGAGCCGAGGCCGGGCCCTCTCCGCCGAGCCCCGGCGAGGGGCGGAGACGGGGACGGAGCAGGGGGTCCCTCAGCCGCGGCTGGGGAGGGGAGGGGCCGGCTCTCCCCGCTGCCGCTGCCGGCACGGGCGCCGCGGAAACGCCCCGGGATCGCGCCGCCGATAGCGATCGGCCCCGAAGGACGGCGAGGAAGGAGAGAAAAAAGAAAGGGGGAGGGGCTGGCAGGAGGAGGAAGGATGCCCCGAGCCGGCGCGGCTGCCGCTGTGTCTCCCGGCTCCGCAGCGTCTGTCGCCGCTCTGCCTGCCCTGAGCCGAGCGGAGTCGCCGCTGCCGCCTATTCTCCGCCCCGGTATCGCCCTCCCCTCGCTCGCTCTCTCACACACCGTCCCATGCGCGCCCCCGCCCGGCCGCCGGACAGCCCGCCCTCCTCCTCCTCCTCCCGGGGCCCGCGCGCGCGCGCTCCCGCGGCCGTCACCTCCCGGCGACGGCCGCGCGCCTCAGGAGGGCGCCCCCTCCCCTCCCCTGCCTGTCGCCTCTTCACCAGGACTGGAACGGGACCGGGGCGCGGCGGCGCCAGGTGTGACGGGTGCCTCCGCGAGGTGAACGGGCGCGGACAGGCGGAACGGAGCGTGGGGGCATTGCTGGCAGCAGGCCCCGCGCCGGGCGCTCACACCAACAAAGGACTTGGGCGGCTGCGGGAGCAAGAACCCCGCGGGTGGAGGCCCTGCCGCCCACACCCCCCCGTCCCAGTGCCCTCCGTGCGCACGGGTAGGGCACACGGCCTGGGTGATGGAGGGGACACCGGGGCAAGGCCGGAGCGGTGCTGCCTGTTCACAGTGCGGCCGCCGGCTCGTCCCCTGGCCTGGCTGTGCCTCGGCGGCACCCTGCGCTTTCCCCGAGTGCTGCTGCTGCTGTGGTTAATGATGTTTAAGGAGTGTCTTTGGAGCGCTGCGTGAAAGGAATTGTCTAAAAAAGGCTGTATTGACAGAAATCGCTACAGCTTGAGGTGAACTTGGGGTGAAGTTAACGCATCAGATCCGTTTTGATGATTTTTAGATATATAATTTATGTGTGGTTTCTAACGAAACGTGTCAGTTGGCTGTAAAAGGCATTGCCCATTGTATAGACTCTGGAATCCAAGGAGGGGATTTGCTTTGGTTTTTAACCCACTGAAGTAATGCATCCTCGGTTGCATTTGTTTTGCGTTGGGCATCCTCTGGAGCTTTATCCTAGAACAGTCATATTTGAGCTGGGTTGCCCAAGTGCCTATTTTTTTGTGGTTTCTTCAGGTGGTTAAAAAGGGGAAAATACTGTTCCTTTTTAGTGTGCCTGGCAGAGTATTGCAGGTTCCTCTTTGCTGAGGGAGTTCAGACTAGTGGGCTTTACTGAAGTTTTGATTGGCTGGGTTATTTGCAGAAGGAGATTCCTCAGAGGCCTTGTCTACATTAAGCAATTAAATTATTGTTTTTATCCAGCAGTATAGCTCCTGTGTAAGTACCAGCAGTTCTGGTTTCACAGGTGAAGGTCAGTTATGCTTTTGCCCTACATCTGTAACTGTGCCATACCAGAGCTTTGCAGTTCCAAGGACGGAAGAGATCCTATTTCTCAGGTCCTAAACCCTGTAAGGTGTTGAAAGCCTTTCTGAGAGCCCTTGGAGAACTTGGGGGGGGGGGGGGGGGGGGAATGAGTTTGTTGTAATATCATCCTAAAACTGTATTGTACTCCTTTTAGAAGTAATTTGGATAGAAGAAAAAAGCGAACAAACTCTTACATAAAAAGAATAAAAAAAATGCTGTTTTTTTTTAACCACACATCTAGAAAGAGTATGCCACAAGGTAACATTGGATGTTCTGTCAGTGCCTGCAAAGACCAAGAAACCATGCAAAATCTGTGATATGGTAGTCTGCAACTCAGATGGATAGTTGCTTCCTCTTTCACAGGTGACATCTGCAGAGTACTGTGCTGATTTGGATGCTTGGCTCTGTCTGGATATTGGTGAAATGGGTTTGTTCAAGACACAGGATGAGGATCAGTGGCTGTATTACTTCATGATTACGAGGGGGACTTCAGGGTCTGCATAGATCACCATTTCACTATTACAAGCTACATAGATAAAATTGCTTTTCCTGGGCAAAAAGAGGTGGTTGCTCTGGGAAAACTGGCTGCTGCAAGTAGTTGATTTAGCATTGCAGGCGTGCCTGGGTTTTCAAATGCCAAGGAGCGCCAGGAATAAAATTATCACTGTGCTGGGCTGATGTGGTGTATCTAATCAGCTGTGAATGTATTTATTTCTATTTTAACCGTGGCTAGTCAGCATTTCTAAACTGTAGCTAGCCTCCAGCCTGGATACAAACAAATCCCTCAAACTGAGCAGAATTGGAGCAGGCTAACAGTGCTTAGATGTCATTTCTCAGCATCCCAAGTCACTGCAATGTACTTCTGTATTGGCAGGAGCAATGGAAATGCTACTGATGGTCAGATAACAACAGCAACTGTGCTGATTAGCTCTGCACTGAACTGGGCAGCCCTGAATCAGTACTAAAAGAAACCAGGCCCGCTTGTACCTGCAGAACAAGTTGTTGCCATAAACAGTCAAATGGCAGCAGCTTTAGTACAGCATCAGTATTTAAGGAAAATCCTAATGTAGACAAGAATGTAGTTGTCTGAGTGAACCAGCAGGACAGTATGCGTATGGAGATTGTACTGCAGGAGATAAAGCATAAGCCCTAGTCTCCTTGGAAAAGCTAGTGTACGGAGAACCAAAGCATGAAATTATAGTATACCAGCCAGTTTATAGTGGAAAATATGTGCTGCTTCACTTTCAATCCTTTTTTTTTCCCACAGGGCTGCTGCAATGAGAAGTAAAACAGCTGCTGTAAAGCCTAGGAAGTGACATGATTCCTGTGAACAGTTGTAAAAAAAATTCAGAGATATTTATGAATGGAAAGCATTATACACATAAAATACATTATAAACAGTATTGTGTGTTTGAGCTATCATCAAGGCGTCTTCCATTTAAGGTATTGTGTAAAGTTATCTGAAAGCATTAAATTAAATTTTCCTCTGTCTTCTTTCTGAGATTTTTATCATTTACATAATGAGAAGACAGAATTCTATTTGAGGAGTTTCAAGTTCAGCCCAGCGTTCCCATAGCCCACTGAAGCCAGTGGCAAAGTTAGATTTAACATACTTGATAAGAAATCATAGGGTGAGAGAAACAAAAAAAAACAGGGAACAAAAAGTGTTTTACTTGCAGTAAGAAATGTTTGGGTTTGTTGGGGTGTTTTTTTATTTTTTTTCTTCCTGAACAATGTTCTTTTCTTTTTTAAGGCGCTTAAGATAACTAAGCTACTGTAAGCCATTATTGTGATTGTTTGTTCAGCACTCAAAGTGTAATGTACATTTTACAGAACAAATAAGATAAATGCCCTTCCCCGTAGAGATTGCAAGCTAAATGTATTCGTATGTGAGAGCAACAACTGGAAGAGACATCCATGGAGAAGAAACAGATACATGAGGAGACCTTTGCAATCTTCTCCATTCCTTGAGACATCAAGAAGTGAGGTGCCCATGTGGTTACATGCTGCAAGGCGGTTGTGTCTCTGCAGCCTCTCTTATTAATCACGTTGGTATACATCTGCCCCTGGGGGGTCTGATGGTGTAAGCAGCAACAACATCCCTTTATTTCTGCTCCTTGGCTAGTGCAGTTCATGCAAACAGTTCTCTTGTGTTGGGAAGGTTTGCGTGAAGGCAGGGTTGTGCTCTGCTGGTCTCTTGGCTGCTCTCCAGCTGCCCATATGGTTGCCAGAATGCAGCATTAATTTTCTGAGGCAGCATATATCTGATGTATAGTGCCATGCTGTATAAATCAGTGCACTATTGGAAGCTATAAATTCATAGATAAGACTGAAATTGTTCAAGTAACCCTCCTCATGGCTTCCCAAGTGTGTATGCATTTCTAGAGCAGGAGTGATGGAGCTGTAATTTTGTATAACACAATGCAAAAGCTGATGTCAGAGCAGCATTAACATTGCAAGCCTGGGTCATCAAACTGCAGTCCTTACATAGACGACACACCCACTGAGGTAAATAAATCAGCCGGAGTAAGGGCTGCAGCTTTGGACGCTATAAACACAACATGAGTCAGGGAGGGGAAAAGAAGTTTTTCATTGCACCATTATCTCCCCTGTGTGACCTGCATGCACTGTGTACATCAAAGTATCAATTTCATATCCTAATTGGTAAACAAACAGTGCATACAGACTATGTGGGCAAATTCATGCTGCATGAAAGATCTTTATGTTTAGATACCTCTTTCTTGCTGTGTGAATGTAGGAGTTTAATAACCTTGACCTCTTTAAAATGCAGGTAAATGGAGGGAAGGGAGGGAAGTAGGGGGGAAAACAGGGCAGGTGTGGCAATTTACGTAATTGGGTTTTGGACATGTTAGGTTTTCAGTTCAATTATCCTTGCTCTATTTTTAGGGAGAGGAAAGCATAAAACTGTATAAATGACAGCTGTCTTAATAAATGTATCTTAATTTTGGTTTATATATGGTTAAATTACAAAAACAGTAAAGAAAATTTCCTTGAAGAAGATCTTTATTTTTTTCATTATGTATGGATATTTCAGAATAATTTACTTGTAAAAACTTCTTGGATCAAGACCCTTGGAGGTAAACAGTGTAAGGGGCTTTCTCTAGCCCTACAACCATCTGACCTAGCCTGGGCACCTCCAGGATTTAAAATTGTTTTAGCTCTAAAACAGGGTGGCCACAGGCAGATTGCCTGCTGGAGTGGATACTGACACGTGCTGACTCCTAGTCTGTAAGCAGTCTGTGAGCTATCAGGTCCATATCCAGACCATGTTAACAATTTAACTTGCATATGCTCAGGCACAAAGGAGTGGATCTGGATGCTGAAATGGTCCAGCGGGTTACTTAGTAGAGAAAGAGCCTCAGAGCTCTTCTTCTGCAGCTGTCTTCAAGGCAGGGTGCTTGGGTATACCTGTGTTTGCAGGTTCAGAGCACACACAGCCTCTGTCCTGTAGTGAAGCATGCTCTTTGATCCATATTCAACATGGATGAGAATTTAATGATGGTTGCAGTATATGAGTGTTTGTGCTGGCTTCAGCAACATGTATGTTTGTCTTCAGGTGAACAGCTCCTGGAAACCAGAAGCATATGGGACAAAGGCCAGGTCCCAGTTAGAGGTTAGCAGTCAATGTCAGCCTAATACTGGAATCTTGCTGGATTCATCCTAAGATGAATACTGAATGCTTTCCTGGAAAATGCTTTTTATCCAGGGAGTGCTGTTCTCAATGTAGAGGTATTGAGGAGAAATTTAACGGCTGGTATACACATTATCGGATGATCTCTCTTGGCCTTGTCCCACATCATTTAAAATGCAGTCAGTTAAAACAAAGTTCAGAGCTGCTGCAGGTGCCACAAAAGCTTTCTGATAGTTTTTATTTTTAATCACAGATCTCTCAAGTATTTTCTTCTGGACTGCTGTGTTGTGAAAGAGGTTAAGAAATTGGCCAACCACAAGAAGGTAGAGGGATGAAGGTAGTCTATATCTAAAATTGTCATATGGACAATGTAAATAATCTGATATCCCCTGTGTCCAGAAATTTAGCTAATTTCTCTGTGGTATACAGCATTATTAGTAAAAATGGTGAAGATGCTTAGGTACAAGTTTTACATTTCTTTTAAGGTCAGGGTAGCTCTCCAATCAGCAGTCCTAACTAGGCTATTAGTTACAACAATGTGTAATCATTTCAAGGCTCTTTGAGCAAGATGTAGTGGGTGTTTGATCTTGTAATTAACCTGCTGCCATTGGCCAGTCATTCTCTCCACCCTGTAATTACTTGACTAAAAAATAACACCATTCAAACCATACATTGTACAGAAAATTAAAAGAGCATTAATTTTAATCTGTTTTCGCACTCACATGATGGCTATAACTCGTATGTACATTTCACTTGTGAGCAGAAGTCATTTGGCAACATCTGAGCAGTTTTTGCTAGAAAAGTTTAATATGGACGCAAACAGGGTAGTAATGCAATTAGCTTTTTTGTTTAATTTCACTTATTTAGAACCAATCTGAAAGTACTGAAAGGTTTTTCACTTTAAAAATATTTTACTGCTGAGCTAAGAATGTATTCAATTATTTGCTCCAAAAGTCACTGTTAAGTTATAACACGCATGAGTCCAGTATGTGGAGATATAAATACTTCAGGAAGCTTGCAAGTTAAAACATTGGTGTAAACCTGTGAAATGAAAATGCCTGCTCAGCAAAATAAGGCAAATTCTTCCCTTATCAAGTTTTCCTTAGAAATCCTTCTGCGTTCTTGAGATCTTTTTCCAGAACAAGTATGGAGTAGAAGTGGGGTTTGTATGTACACATGAAAAGCACCAGAAAGCACCAGGGAAGTCCTCTGTAGAAACCTGCAGTGGGATTTATCTAACCTGAAATTGTCTAAAAGTTAGACCAAGAAGGGTGAGTGTAGGCTCTCTCTATAGGTAGTGGAGGGAAGCAGCCTTTTCCAGCAGGTGATTGACACCTATCTTGTGACAGGATTAAACCCTAACTTTTAGATGGCCATGGAGAAGTCAGATGAATCCTTCCTCAAGAGTCATGCTGCCATCCTTCAGCTTCTTCAAAGCCTCAGTCTTTTGAGTATGGCATAGGCTTCCATTCCAAGCCCACCTTAGCTTTAGCGAATGACACTGGTTTTATATCAACCACGACACAACTGTATGGATCATTTCATTTATACAAAGACAATGAATCCCTCCACCTGCGTTAAACCAACTGCATCAGACTCAGTGAAGAACTTGGTTTTCACCTCATAGATACCGCAGCTCAGTCCTGCACAACTGGATAAAGAAGGGAATAGTTTCAGGGGAGCATGTTAGGAAGTATATTTACATTGCAGAACATGACATAGAGATAGAGCATCCTTTTCAACTAGCTTAACTTGTCCATGTGAAAGTCTTTCCTGCCTCACCCCCTAAACATCTAGCTGGGATGTCTTTGCTCAGCATTGCACCTGTGCCAGCATAGGAATATTCAATAATTGCACTTTGAAATAACTGAGCCCTGACTCTTCTGTGTCAGACTAACCTTAAATACTAGGTTGCATGCTTTTTTTTGTCAAACACCCTCACCTTTCATCCCATGCCACTCCTTGATCGTGGGAAGAGACCCAACCAAAATCACAGGTACTTCCTTCAGATCTTTCTAAATTAACTAGTCACGAAGTTTGTAAACTACTAGCCTATGGATAAGGTTCTTGGTGTGCTGTGACCTCTGCTTGTGATGCTAAACACAAGCCTCACATTTTTACCGTGTTTTCCACATCTTTTCCCTTTCTGTCTGGTCATTATGTTCCTTTCCTCCTTCCTGTGTTTTAATAGTAAGGGATTTGATAAGTTAGGATTTGCATGTTATTTTGAGTCAGGGACTGTCTTCGTGTGCACATGTGCAGTGGTTAGCACAGCTCAGAAGGGTAGGACAGGATGCATCACTGCATAATATGTATTAAAGCTTGTTGGAAAGCAAGTGTGACTGCCAGACCCTGATGCAATAATCATCAGCATTTTGAATCCTTGGCTCTTTCTCCCTTGAGTGCAATTTTGTACAACAGGGAATGGAAAAAACAGACCATCTCCTGATAGTCCAGGCAGGCTGACACACTGGCAGCTAGAGCTTGTTGTTAATGACCCTGTCATGCCTAACATACAGCCTCACAGGTAATTTCAGAAATGTGTAGAAGCATCCTTAATATTACCCAGCAAGGCACTGCAAGATCTATTTAAGCAAATCTTAAAGACAGAATACTCTACCTTGTAAGCACCGTCAGTGTCAGCACCTCCCAGACAAACTTTCCTGTATGCAGTTTTTCTAAGTGCAGTTTTCCTTACATTGTTTTCACATTGTAAGTGTATTTAGATGTTACCAAACAAACAAAAAACCACAAACAAACATAAACAGTTTGACAGTAGATCTGACATAAACAAAGTACTGTTTCCAAGGCATGTATTCCAAGGAAGGTTATCCAGATCTCTCACTGCAGGCCAATCAAATGAGAAACCAAGAACTGAAAGATTGTTGTAGACAAAGATTATGGAGTACAGCCCACTAGATGAAGGATCTCCTGGATCATACTACTTACACATTTCAAAACAGAAAGATCACCGCTTTCACTCTTTCTGACTAAAGTTAGAAATACATGCACAGAAATAGGCACCTAGATTAATGACCTGTTTCTTTTAAATGCTATGAATTCCCAGCCATCAAAGGCACCTTTGACTATGCATTTACAAATTTAGACCACAAGGCATGAAAAATGTGTCTTTTGCCTCCCAGTAGCACCTATCAAATATGCACATTCCACAGGGAGGCTCCACAAAAAACTTCACCCAACATGGTTATGGCGTGTAAACTGCTTAAAGTAACAAATCACCGGAGTCTGGAGGCGTGTAGCTGTGGCAGGTTTTCCCTGCCAGGGACTCTGATAAATCAGCTCTGTCCCTGGAGCACAGTGGAGATGTTGCACTCTCTGTGATGTATTTACAAGGGGCTGCACTAGCAGCCGCGGGTATTGGTAGCAAGGATGTCATGGCAGTAGGGAGCTCAGCCAACCTACCCCAGTGTGCTGCTGAGTCAAGGAGTGAGTCTGGTGGGACTCCCTGCTGTCAGGGTTATCCTGCTAGGAAGGTCATAAATCTGGGGCAGGGCAGACATCCTAAGACACCAGCTTTTCAGCTTGAGGAGGGTGTTTTGAAGTCCCCAGCCTATGCTGTATTTTTCCCGCAGTTATTGACCTTAATCTGACCATCAGAATTACTATCATGTGAAAAGGAAGCATGGTGAGATTTTGGCATCTTCTTACTGTAGCTTTTGATTGACAGTGGGCTAAGAAAACATCATCTACTAAGGTGACATGATATTAAATGCCTTGCTTCAGGCATGAGCTGTGACACAAGTGCCCCAGTGCAGAGGAAGCAGTGGAAAGACTCATCTATATTCCAGTAGATTATAAAGCAGAATGAGCAGTAGATATGTTCTGGCTTGTTTAACACAAACTGTAAAATTCAGTTCATCTGGTCTTTGGATTAATTCAGTGACTTACATTTGGTGAAGTCCTATCTTTCATGAAGACTTAGACTGAAGATAGCAAGAGACAGAGGATAAAGCACTTCACAAGGTTTGTTCTAGCTGTTAATCACCCTCACTGCTAAAAGGTATGTCATACTCAGTGTGTCCAAATTCAACTTTCAGGTACTATCTCTAGTCATACTTCTGTGTTTTGTTCAATAGCCCTTTGGTACTTCCTATTTTCTTCCGCTTCAGGCACTCTTATCTTACCTGCTGATTTATAAAGATACCACTTCATCTTCTTTCTGTTTTTTTTTATTTAACTGGCTGAACAGATGACCCTCTTTCTCACTCTAACACACTTTTTCTATCTTGAAAGTAAGCACTAAGGCTGTTCACTGCACTTGCAAGTGTATCTTGACTTTTCTGAAGGGGGATACTAGCATCCAGCCAAACATCAATTCGTCTTTCTGGCTGTAGGAGTTGGAGCACTCACCGAGTCCTTCAGGGCCTCCTGGCATAAAGGTTAGCTCTGTATAAATCAGGCCATACTTCTTGTATCAAGTTCTTCCTGAAATTCCTGTATTGTATTGTTTCAATTGACAGTACGAAGCATTACCAGATTAATAAAAAAAAGTACATAGAAAGACAACATTCCTTCATGTGCACAGGAGCATTCTTTCCAGCCATACATCTTTTAACAAACAGAATATTTTAAGGAGGATCTATTTAAATTCTATCTGAAGTGATACAAGTAATTTTTTTTCCTTAGAACCAGGCTTTTTGATGTCTGGAAGTGCAAAGGAGCTTCACAAATCTGCCTAAATAGAAGTAAATACATAGAGTCAATACTTCTCTCTTTTTCCCCATGTTATGCTTCTAGGCCAAGAAGTGGTGTGTTAGATCAGGATGCTCTAAAGCTCACTCCTAATGGTCTGATGGGTTGCTTATAGAGAAAATGCTAAGACATCTTTAATGAAAGTAGTTCTGGTTGTTTTCAGTGAATTACAGATAGCTTGCAATGGCTCTGAAGACTGTGTATGTATATGCTAACTCTTCTTTTCTTAAGGATTATAGAGTGCTCTTACTTATTGAAACACTGTAGGAGCATTACTGCAGGTCAGAGGGGGTTATCATTAGGGTTAGGTAAAAACTGCTATCAGTAGCTTTGTTCAATGGCCAGTTTTGGGGGTTCTGTCTCAGAACAAGCTGCAGCACATACTTTTCAAGAGGAGAAAAGATGTGCAGGGATATGAAATGTGCTTTCAGAAATATTTACAAGATCTTCCAAAGTCCTAGTTACTTGCATTTGTCTCTGGAAAGCAGATAGACCAGTGTCACAGCCCTCAGCCTTTCAGCAAGGGTAAGGAATTGAAACGTTTAAAGAAATACCATAATTTAATACTGTCATATACAAATAAAGTCTTGAGCTCAAAGGGCTCCATTAGGCTGAGCAGAGAGAAAGAAAAAACTACTCAGTAGTTATTAGTCCTTTTAAATATAATTATTTTCCTGAAGAAATAATTTAAAGAGACTGCAATGGCACAGCCTTGCTGTGATATCTGTGCAGCAGCCTGTTGGATTAAGTGTGCTGGAGAATTAAAAGGGTTATTCCATGTTTCACACCAGTGCTGGAAAAATAAAATTACACCAACCCAAACTAAATTAAGCAGTTAAGAACTCAGCCTAACACATTAGAATTACCTTCTTGCTACAGATTTAATGTTTTTCAAGCAAAGCAAATCCATTTGGTAATGATGTAATGGATGTAAATGGATTTGCTATTGGCTGTAGCAAAACCAAAACTGAGACTCATTTGTGGTTCGAGACTTTGCAAAGGGATTTGGTACACTTCACGCACAGTGATAAAACAAAAGCAACTCTGAACGTGTAATACATACAGAGAGAAGGGATAGAGAATAAAAGAAAATAAAAGGTTGTCCATTTTAGAAGAAAGTCGCCTTTCTCACTCTACCTTTTCCCTCTTTCACGATCTGTTTTCCCCTTCCTTTATTCGTACTTACATTTCTCTTCCTTGCCTTTCTTTGCCTTGCCTTGCCCACTCTAGAAGGCAGTTACATATTTGCTCAGTTCTCTTTTTGAAGAGCATAGCTCATGATGACTTATGCATCTGCTTACCTATCTTTCCTGACTGCAGACATTTAGGTGAAGTCAAACCTTATTAAGATCTTCAAGGATTTCTCCATCTAATAACAAGATGCTCACAGAAGCTGCTTTTATCACGGGAAAGCCACACTCACTGAGTCTTCTCTGCCATTAAAAAGGCTCTTGTGGAGCATGCTTCAGGGCAGGATCCTCACCTCACTATTCTGAATCAAACCCTGGAAATGCTTCTCTCCCTTAATTATACAGCAACAATAGGAAATCCTTTCCATACAACGTGCCTCCTGTCTTATCATGTGCCAGACCCTCTGCCCTGTGTGTGGAAACTCACATACCAGCCTCAGAGCAAGGGCCTTCAGTGACTGTTTCTGCTGTTCACACCATGCCTGTCTCTGGCTTCCATGGGGTTGGAAGGCAGGAGCTGGCAGAGGAGCCCAATGCAGGGCAGGGATGGCAGGTGACATGCCTTGGGCTCACTGCTACCACAGTCTGAGGAGCTGGGGAACACCGACTATGCAGAACTGATACCAGGCACAGCAAATAACCCTTTGGTGGCTCTTCCTGAGGAGAGAGTGCTGGGTAAAAGCTGACATTGACAAATCCGTGGCATTTGTCATGCTGTTTTCTTTTAGGATACACACAGCAAACATATACATGAGTAATTAGAAAGGGGAGAGGACACAGCTGGGTGTGCTGTGGCAGATTTCCATTCCTTGGTGTTTTCATCTACCCTGCTTTGGCACCCATCTTGTTCCCGCAATGAAGTACCTAATGACACTGCATTCCTGAGCAAATGCCTATGCTGTTCCTTAGACAGGGCAGAAGGAAATTCACCTACCACAGAGGGAGATCCTGTCTGGCAAAATTTGAATATCCAAGTCAAGCAGACAAGTTCCCTTGTGGGAATATTCCTCTCTTCTGACATGCCCAACTGGTGAGTTTGCCTGTGTTTTTGAAACTGCCATACCTCAAAGAGCGGAGTGTAGCCCTGCCACATGAGAAGGTTCGGTATCCACTGAGTTTTTCTAGAGCTGGGGAAGGAGTCAGATCTTGATCTCAGTCTGACTTTCTCTTTGACAGAGCTTTTCAAAATCATGAGCAAGCCTAATAGCTGCCTATGAAAATTAGGGTATGAAAATAAATCATAATGTGTGTCACCTCTTTTCATCCAGCTATCAAAACTGGGAGTGAATCCATGAAGCAGAAAGAGGAGACACCCTTCTTACACCTCCTCCCTGCTTCCTCACCCACTACACCTCCCATTGGTACCTGTCTTGCAGCTCTTGGCGGTCATTTGTGAGAGGTGTTAGCAAACACAACTATTCTTAGCTGTCCCTGGGTGGAGCCAGTGGATGCCACCCGAGGCTGAATACCTGTCAAGTACCCTAGATACATCCAGGGACCTAGGCAAGTGCTGGTTCAAATGGCTCCTGTGCCTCAGGGACTGCGCAGGGGCTGGAGTGGAGGTGCAAGTGCCTTCCCATACGTTGTGGCAGCAGCAGCAGCCTCAGCATGCCACCTGCCTCTCTGTCATCAGATTCTCCCAAAAAGGACTGTGCACGAGGATCTCCCCACTCACAATCTGTTCTTAAGGAGTACTACTTGCAGGTGAAGAGTTCTGTTACAGAGGGAGGCCAATGGGAATGTGTTTGAATCTCAGAAGCAGAGGCTCTGCTTGTACCCTTCTCAGATCAACCATTCGAAGGCAAGACTCCACCACTCTGTTGTAACTTGCTCAGTAAAAGTTGTGTTACAATTAAATTAAAAGGACACCAAGCAGAGATGAGATCCTAGAAGTTCCAGCTATGCCTGAGGGATGAGTACCTGACGATGTCTGGAAGAGGAATAGGAGCAAAGTCCAAAACACCAGTGTGCTCGTAAAAATACATTGCAGGACTCGGAGTTTTCAGTGTTACTCAGATTATATACTCACATATGTCAGCAGTGCTGGCAATTTGCTTTCTACATAGCGGCAGTGGGTATCAGCTTAAATTAATTTTATTGATCCTAATAAAAAGAATGTATTTTCTTAAAGAGCTTCAAAGGAAAACAACACAAACTTGCTACAATTGACCTGTCCTTCAGACAGGAAGAAAGCAGCCAGTTATTTTGTTACTAAGTTCAACAAAAATAATAATTTACCAATACATAATAGTACCCCTGCTCTAGCTACCAGAGAAGCAAAACCTTAGTTATATAGATGAGAACTGGAAGAAGTCATTAGCAGAAGAGAGGCAATTTTAACAGTTCTGTTTGATTCCCATGGAGAATTTTGTATTTCAGTCACATCTCCTAACAGAAAAAATTTTGGCAGTCCTATGAAAAGTAGTATATATAGATAGACTCATTGGCTTGCTTTCACCCAAGCTTGTTTTGATACAAGGAGATAAAACACATTAGTTGGTTTATGATGTTTTGTAATTCATATTTTTAGCTGGCACAAGTCAGCGCACCTTCAGTGATTCAGGCCTGAATTACATTCGCACCAAAGTCAAGGCAACACATTGCAGTGGAGCTAAAACTGATTTACACTTGCTGAAAATCTGGTGAATTTTTTTTAAGCCTCTTTTGTAATGATATAAATACAGTGCAAAGTCAGTGTAAAATCATAGATATTTAAGAATTTTAATATTTGGCTGCAATGAATATGTATGTAGCTGTGTAACTAAAAACATATGAATACACATTATATTCTCCAGTGTCTGTCACAGGATTAGTGTAAGGGAATACAACTGAGTGACCCAAGTCTACTCATTCCCTGAGTGCCACTCTGGTGCCACTGCATCTGTACATAAAGGGGATCCTTACACAATACTTGTGTTCCCTTTGTATTGTTGTGGAATTGTAGCCAGATGTAGATATGACCCCCGTCTCCATCAGCCCAGACTTCCCTCTGTTGTGACCATAATAGCAGCCTTTGTCAGAGCCTCCTGGGGTACCAGACCCTTGGAATATCAAATACTCCATTCCAAAACCTTCTTCCGTGTGGAAGTGAATGGAGCTGCAAAAGGCAGTTTGTGAGCATAGTTTTCTGTTTGCTCTTCTCTTGTGGTTATGTGATGAAATCTGCCTTGTAGAGCATCAGTCACGGGAACAGTTTCCCTATAAGAGGACCTGTGGTACAGTAGTTCTGCCAGCAGCATGAATTAGCTGTTTTTCAAGACATACAAAGAATTAGTTGTCACAGGTGTGATGTTTTATGTCATGTTAATCATCTTCACCAGCACAATGTTTACTTTCTTCTGTTTGCTCTGACTTCAGACAAAAGGTGGCTTGCTATGGCATGCAGAGGCAGTATCCTAGGAGAGAATGATGTAAATGTCTACGTGGATTCATGTAAATAATACTTTCCACTGCCAATTTTATTGGGAGATGGTAACATTCCCATGGATGCAGCCCCAAATGGAAATAAAACAATGAAAGAAACTTCTATAGCATTTGCTATACGTTTCAAACATTCTCTGCTATCAACAAGAGGGAGCTGTGAAGCTCAGGAAGAGCACTTTAAAGAATGCAAATCTGATATGTACAGTTTAGTGCTTTACATGTTTTTCACTCCTGAATTACTTTAAAATAGCTTTTCCCTTGCGAGATGAAATTTCCAGTTGACAAACAGCTTGACTTGGAGCCCATTTGTGTGCTAAGAAATACTGTATATCCACTGTTTCTGAGAAAATAGCTCACCATAGTGAAACTTATCTTTTAGAATAACCATGCAAAATATCCCTGATGGGCAAATGCTTGGTGATTCGTTTTTATCATGATTCCTTTGTGCCTTCTAATTTTAGGCTGAACTTGCTCCAAATTGGTGACACAATGTTATCTCAAGACCTCTCAGCCAGATAAGACCACGCCAGTTTCCTCAAAAATGGTCTTCTGTCTATGGATTTTGTAGATACTTGGGGCAGGGAGGCACTGTGGGAAGCAAAACACTGATTGTATTTAAATTACTTTTTGAAATAGAATTCTTCAAAGTTGATGTTAAGGAGTTGACCTGAAAGTTTTTAAGTAACTTGCAAAACTTTGAGAGAGGCCTCATACCAGATTTTTTCAAAGACTTTGAACAGATGCTCTGGAAAGAAAAAGAACCAGCCCCAGAAAAAGGATAAGGAAAATTAATGTTCCAAAATCTCTATGACCATCCACCTTGGCCAGAGAAAAGTCACAGCACTAAAAGACAGCCTCTACCAACATGTGACAAGTCATATTGAATGGAGCAAAAGTATGTTCTAAGAGATGTGATGTCCAACAGATCACCATCTGGCCTATTGGCTACAATCCTAAATTTTAATTTATACAAATCCAGAAGCCTGAAAGAGCTGATGTGTTTTCAGACTCCAGCTATCTTCAGAGATTTATTATTCTTTTTTACCCCCCTCTATTCTTCTATGCTGTGAAATGCTGAGGTCTTTTTATGTTCCTTAATCTTTTGTGTGAAAGCAGGCATATCGAATGCATGCATATGAGCACATGTATTGTCAATGTAGAGGAGGCTTTACTGTTTGGATATTATTTTATAAAATTGGGGTTTGGAGTGTGTTGTATATTTGAAAGTATGAAAAGTATCAGTTATCTGCAACTCTAGGTAAATAAAGTTTTCAGACTTCTTATCAAATCAATAAACATCTCTGAGGTTGGAGGCAGGGAAAGGTAACCACTACATTTTCAGGGTTGCCAATATGATTTTCAAAAGCCTCAGAGCAGTACTCAACCATTCAGCAATATAGTTCCAAGAAGAAAGCCTTAATAATCATCCCTGAGACAATCAGATTGTCAGAGGGTAGTTTTATTTCAGCCCTAAGAAGGATAATGCTTTCAATCACAACTTGACAGGTTTGGATAAAATTCTTCGGCTGTACTTTCTAAACAGAGGACATTTCTGTTCTTAGGTTCTTTTTAAAATGCATAAGGACTGATTATTTTTGAAGTAATTCAATTAAATTCTTGTATAATATTAAGGATCATCTGGCATTGGTATGACAGTCATAATTAATTCTAAATTAATTATATTAGTGAGAGTACAACAATATTTAATTTTATAATTTAGGTGTTTGACTTAATGAATAGTGTAGATACTGAGTTTCATTTCTTGCAACACTCAGGATCTGTGAGCCTGTCACCTGATCAACTTAAACTCCAGACCACCTTTCCTGATCCCTATATGATTTCCTAGGACTTTCCCATTTGCCAAGTTGTGCTGGTTGAATGCAGCTGTCATTTTAAAGCTGCTTAAGAGCATCAAAAAGCTCTGATTAAAAATATTTAAATTTAAAATCTTCTGCATGAGTCTGATGTTTGTCCAAAGCACTCAGGAGCAGACTGAAACTGAACCTAAACTGAGGACAGATGAGATGTGCCAAACCTACCAGAGGTTGAAGGTAGCATCCCAGCTGCCCATTTATGTGTCCATTGACACGGCAGTGAAATCACTGGGGACCAGCATGGACGGATGGGGTTGGCTTAGCTGCTTACCTTGGCATGGCTCGCCAAGTTTCTTCCTCACTGTCTCTGCTGTCCCATTGGCCACAAAGATACCTGAGCTGCTCATGCAGTGGTCCCTCCAGTGCTCCCATTCATAATAGGATGTCTTGACTAAACCAAAATCAGTGAGAGTTTGCTTTCCACTGCTCAACTGGAATCACAGTTCTGATTCATGAGTAGCATGGGGCCAGCTATGGTGCATGGGGAAGACATCTAGAGCATCACTGTTTCAGGCATCATTCCCCAGGACAGTTCACCCATAAACCAGAGGCTGGGGCTCATTGTCCTAACTCTGCTATGGGAATGGTGATGGCTGCAGAGAGGTGGCAAGAAACAGAGGGTAAGAAAATCTCCCAATGAATTGTGAAGTGACCATGAACCAAAGACCTCAATGAATCTTAACCTGAAGAAAGAGTCTGCAAGTAAGTCTGCAGCTGCTGGATTAAATGAGAAAAAACCTGTATGGAGGGGGAGCCTTGCTGCAGATCTCCTGCCCCCTGAAGTGAATGAGCATGGACAGCTTCCCTTCAAAGCTGTGTGTGAGCACAGGCATATGTGTGTTCAGTGGCCTCAGTTCCTACAGTGTGATGTAGTACAGGACTAGACACAAAAAACTAGATCCAGCAGAATTCAGGTGGCTAAAATCAGGGTGTTGCATGTTTCCTTGCATGTAAACTGAAGTTTAGGGGTTTGGTTTTCTGGAGAAACCTGAGTCATTGACTCAGAATAGCACACAAACAGACCACATGCTGAATGAGGTGGTGCCTAACATGGATGTGCTGCTACCAAGTGTCCCAACAGAGAAACACTGGATGCAGCTGCCTTTGCACATTCTTTCAAAAACATCGCTGTGCTTGCTTCTTGTATCTAAACATGGATGGAGACTATGCATCTCCTATGTATCCTAACTTCTGGGATGAAGACTAGGGGAGTGCTTCTGGCCTTCTGTATGAATTCTGAATACCATCTGTATTCCAAAATATCTAAACAGGGACTGTTCATTAGATGCATGAAGAAAGTGTTAGCATTTTACAGAAACTGTTGCATGCATTTCACTGAAGTGGCAGGAAGAGCACACTCCTATGTTTCAGTCCCCATATGTCAGCTGCTTTGAGCAGCAGGAGGGGACTAGGAGGTTCCCAGAGGTTCCTTTCAGCCTTGGCCGTTCGATGATTCTGTGACTTGGTGATTTTATGCATAAAACACTGGCTGAGAGGAATGTGGTTTTCCAGCTATGTTTCATTTTAGCCTTAATCCTTTTGAACAACTGGATTTGCTTCAGAACTGGCAGCAAAATGAAGATGCTGATATAATAAGAAACACAGACAGGATACTTTCACAAATTCTGAAGAGGGTGGAAATGAAAGAAATCACAGTTGCGTCACTTTCACCAAAAGGAGAAGTAAAAACCACAAGGGAAACCATTAAAACCAACTGTGTCGTATCTTCCTGTATGTCATTGTTAGCTCTCTTACAGTGAGTAGCTGGCACAACTACACATCTGTTTATTTCATCTGATTACCTGTTGGAAGACAGCTGTCAAATACAAGCATCCACAAATCATCTTTTGTTTATGGTGGATGTGTTTTCTCTTCTACTCAAAGCCTAAATTCTACCAGTTTGATTTAAAAAAGAAAAAAAGCAATGATCTTTCCAGTTAAAGGAAGATAAAGCTGAAGATAAAGGAAGGACTATTTAAAGCACCTTTGTATCACACTTGAAGTCAACCATGTGTTTCCTCTCTGGAGAGTTTTGCATCTCTCCCCTAGTGTTAGCTAGTAAGAATGATGAATCATGTTTTGATGAAGTTTAATTTGTCAGAACTGAGAGTCTAAAACCGAAATTTATGTCACCGTATCTTGCAAAGTGAGTTTAAGAAATGCATTTTCAGTTCTCTTACTACCCTTTGCACACTGCTCACAGAGACATGGCTGACAAAAGTCATCAGCGCCCGCTGGATCCACTCAGCTGTGCCAGTGACCTGCAGCAGTCCCCAGCCAGCAGCGGCCCACATCGGCCCCTTCACCCAAACCAGTGGAACCTGCCTGAGTAGCCCTTGGGCCACCACGCTGTCCCTTCCTGTGCCAGGAGCCCCCACACAGTGGGGAGACAGAAGGGTTAGTGCAGGGAGGCTTTGTTCTTTCCCTGCTGCTCACAGATTGCTTCAGCATCTGCCCTGGAGTCTGTCAGTTTTCCCTTCTGCACACTCTTAATTTCAATAGTGTCCCTCCTGCCACCATTTCTTCATTAGGTGTAATTTGTCCAGCAAATGAACCATAGAGTCATAGAATGATTTGGATTAGAAGGGACCTCAAAGCTCATCCAGTTCCAACCCCCTTGCACAGGCAGGGACACCTTCCACTAGACCAGGTTGCTCAACCAGGTCCAGCCTGGCCTTGAACACTGGCAGGGATGGGGCAACCACAACTTCTCTGGGCAACCTGAGCCAGTGCCTCATCACCCTCACAGGGAAGAATTTCTAAATGAACTGAAACCAGCACTATTCATTTGTGCTTTTTCTGGTGTGTGCTGGGCAGGTGGAACAGTTTCGGTATTTTAACCTAAAAACAAGACTGAAGCATTGTCTCGCAGCTACGTGTTAGCACGTGTAGTGCCCAAGCCAGAGAAAAGCTCTTGGCTGTATCTTTGGTCACCTGAAAGTATTTGTTTACAGCCTGTGAATTTGTTGCCTTGTCTAGAACTAATATCTTTAAGCATCTGCAAGAGAAGTGCATCTTGACCTTTCATCATGGATCAAAAGGAGGAGTAAAATGTATGTGAGTTTGAGCTAGGGGCACTCCACATATCATCTGCACCATCACCACACTGCACAGGTCAGGGACTGAAGACCTGACCTTGCTGGCTTCAGCTGAGATTGTAAGAACAGGGAAGGTGGCCAGATCTGCATACCTCTGGCCAAAGTGTGGTCTTCTGGAAAGACACCATTGCAGTCACAGGGATGGTATGGATAAAGAAGTACTGCTCTGAGAGATGAATGCATCCAGGAGGAAGAACAGCTTAGATAGAAATCTGCCAGTCCTTTTAATGTGGCAACTATATAGCACTTCTTATCGACACGTCTCAATGTGCTTTCCAGCCTTTGAATCCAGATCCTTGTCTGCTCTTTTTTTTCACACCTTGCTGTCAACCCTCCAGAAAAGGATGATCTTCACTGTGATGATTTCAAAACACAGACTATTTTTAAAGGTTCAGATTGAAGAGCAATAGAGCTCCTTCTAAGATATATGGGATCGAAAGGCATGAAGTTATCTAAAATCAGCCTTTTGTTGAGCATTCTGAGTGTCCCTGGTAGCCTTCCTTTTGAGGTTTGCAATGTCATTTGCCCTGGGCAGGAGTCAAAGGGGAGGACTGAATGCTAGTTGCCTTCACCCTTTCCTCCTGCCTGTGAAATAATGCTCACACAGCACGTTGTTGTGGTGCGGCCACTACCTGGGAAGAGGGGACACACTCTGGCTGCCAAGCATGCCCGGGCAGGGGAAAGCAATCAATCAGACGTATGTCAAGTGCAGCGGGTCATACTGCAGGCTTACCTCTCTCAGTGGGTGCTATGGGTGTTCACCAGCATGCTGCTGCCCATGGTCTCACTGGCTGTCACCCACTGAGGTTACACACGTGCTCTATCACCACAGAGAAGACTGTTGACACACACCAGCAAGAAGGTCACCCCAGCAGACAAGGCATCTGCTCATTTTTATTGTTGTTTTTTTCCTTAGGGCTTGTGTCCCTACACAAGCAGCCACAGTGCAGATCAACAAAGGGGTTGTTGAAAACACTCCCACTTCAAAGCACAGACACTGGCTGGCTTATTCTTTGTACTATAAGAAAGCCTGCTTTTAACTCTTGCCTTTTCTCACTCTCATCTCCTTCATCTGGTGTGCCGTGACTTGTACATCTCCTGAGCAGCCCCTGAGGAGGGGCTAAGCACTGCATATCGCTCAGGTGTGTGCTCAGCTCCATGCAGTCCCGTAGGCTGTGCTTGATGCCAGTCTGTGTGTTCCTCCTTCTGGGAGCTGCTAAGGGCAGGATGGGCAGGATGGGCAGGAGGCGAGGACAGTTACCCCCCCAGAACAGAGGATAGAGAGGGAAAAGGTAGGTGGCAGCAAAAAGGGAGACTATGGCAGGCAAAAGTTTCACCTAGGCCATGGTGAAAAATAGGTTCATGATGTGCGAGAGAAGGGAGGTAAAAGGAAGAAAAGAGAACCACTCTCAGATGGAGAGATGGGAGAGCAGGGGGCAAAGGGGAGGCAAAAAGGACAGGAGCGGGAAAGAGAAAAGCTAATGAGAAGGAAGATGGCAATAAATAGTACTGTGAAATAAGTAACTGGTAATTAATAACAATCTGCTCAGGGTACTGTGCAAAGAATTATGAACTTACAATCAATTAGAGGCAGTGAACAAGCTATGTATTAGATCAACCAGCCAGCACAAAATCAATCAACAGCAATGCAGAAATGGAAGATGGGGACTAATACTAATAGCAGATGGGTAACACATACACCACCCTCAGTGGCACGCTCCTAGAAGAACTGTAAATCTGCATGTGTCTGGAAGTCATGGACGCATGAGGAGAGGAAGTGTGCTGACGGAGTACTTCTGCACATCAAAGACGTGTAAAACCGGAATGGCTGTCAGGATCCTCACAGAGATTCTCTATCAGATGTGCTTTGAATTCATGCCACGCATTGATAAGGAAGGCAGAGAACTGCCCATACAGTTTTCTTCTTCCAGAAGGTATTGGCAGGTAAGAGGCTGAAATGCTTTTTGACAAAGGGGTAGCTCTGATAAATGTCTGGATTGTGGGCTGGAATTTCAAGGCTCTCCTCCACTCCCCCAATACATCTTCAGAGAATTGCAACTACTGTTCTTACTACTCTGGTCCACAAAAAAAGTGTTCATGTCTTCCATACAAAATCAATCTAACTGACACCAGACAAGAAAACACAACCTAGATCTCCCTGTTACCACATCACTTCACTACCTATTCCCTGAAAGTGCTGGCCTGCTTCTCCAGGACTCCTTCTGGGTTTGGATCTAGGAGTCCTTCATGGAACACAGGGAGAACATCACTAGTCTGAGATGAAGTATCTGCTGATCAAGACAAAACACAGGTCATCATTAATACAAGAAAAATTACAAGATCATCTTCAGGAATTTTTTTAGTTACAAATTTTACCCACAGGGCCTGCCCTAAGTGCCTGATACACATCTTTGGAATGATTGATGACATCCTATCCCATTTTAGCTTTAATCTGTAACTCTGCTGGATTGCTGCCATGCTCCCAGAAGTGTGCTAAGTGGCATATGCGTATCTGTTGCGCTATCTCCCAAAATGTGTCAGAAAGACACACATTTTATAGAACATGCCAATAGCAACCCTGCATCCTATGCCATCATGTCCTCCTCCCAGACAGTGCTTTCACACTGTGGGGTTTGCCTGCAGCCTTCATGAGCATGCCAACCCAGAGGCAGGCACCTGAGCACAGCACACCCATCTTCTTACCACCCCTCTGTGCACTGAGCCTTGCCAGATGTGCCATGCTCCGTAAAGAATGAAGAAGGGATGGGACATATTATCCAAGAAGGGGAAGAAAAGTCAATCCAATGAGCCATTTGTCACATGAACCACAACACTTCGCTGTGTCCTGGGGAAGAGCAAACCTCTGTAGAAGGGAGCAGCAGTGGTCTTCTCACAGCATGGTTTCTTTGCAACAACCTGTTCGAGCTCATCCAAATGCTGGGGTGAGTGAAAGCTAGCTTGAACCTTTCTTGTGTGCCATTCACATTGCATGGCTCCTTTGCATCTTGTGCATGCTCACAGGAGTGCTTGTTTTTAGTTTGCTGACTTCTGAAGTGCTGAGAAATGCTGCCCGAATGCTGTCTGTGGCAATGAAGCTGTCAGCCTCTAAGATGCTGTAATGCTCTTTATTGTGATGAGCCCTTGAAGCTGCACAAAACATCTACTGCTGAACAGCTTCTCAGGACCCCAGCTCACAGGAGTCACAGCATTTCTGCCTCATGACCTGGTCTGGATGACTCTGAGTCAGCAGTGTGCTTTGACATTTTACACTGAGCAACTTGATAGACACAGAAAGTCTGCAGCTATGCTGTACGAGTCAGCAGGGTAGCTGCTGCTAACCCTAAGTGTCCCCTGGGATGATACAAGGTGTACCTGGCAGGAAAAATGCAGCTACCTTTTTTTTTGCCACTACACTGCAGGGTGTAGTTCACCTGAAGGGACAGTGGTCCCATGTCACATGGCAGACCTGGAAGATCTCAACACAGGTGAAGTTCAGCACCCTAAGAGAGTAACCCTAGAAGCTGTGTTAGCAAGGGAGAAAATCTGGTCTTCACCTCTGGGTGCTCCCAGGCTGCTGGAAACATGATTCTCCTAAACTCTGAATGGCATGGGATAGCTATAGGGTGCTCTCTGGTCATGTGGATCTCACACGGTTTGTGAGTAATTAAAACCAAAAGAAGCAAATCCTTTTTTTCTTCTCCATACAGCTGATAACCAAATTTTTTCTTGCTTTTGGGGGAAGGTGAAAAACTTAATTTCTCCTTGAATCCATAGTTTTTTTCTGTTGGTGGCTAGCCTTTCAGATGTGTGCCCAAGGGAAAAAGAAGTTTTGTGTCCTGTTCCACTGTAAAGCTGTATGATGTCATATTGCTCATGAGTTATGTCTAAGGTGCGAGAAAATACTTATATCAGTAAAGCAGATTGTGATTCTGGTTACTGCTCAGTGGATGACAGACTTAAGGAGCACAGAAGGAAAGAAGGCTGTAACCCAGCAATTAGAGGCTCCTTTACAGTGGTAAAGAGAGAATACATAAAGGGGCATCCAGTGGCCCAGCAAACTGAGTTGAAAGGCCAGAGCATAGGCTGTAGTGGAAAACATCGTCCTGCAAAGAGTTGCCATTTTTGGGGCTATATTCTCTTCCAGATTCCCTCAGAACAAGGAGGAGAAAGAAGAAAAAATAAATACTCTGTTTTCCCTATTAGAGCCTTGATACATCTCTGCAGACAGCATCATCCTCCTTCTTGGCAGTCAGATCCTTTTTCTCTCCCAATAAAAGAGCCTCTGGAGATCAACTTCGATGAACAACTTCACTAGAGTAGCTTAGGACAGCACATGCCGCCCTACATGGCCAGATTGAAATCTGAACTTCTGCCCCCTTCCATGTGCATGAGTTCATATTTTGGCAAGTCTGAAGAGTTTCTAAACAATTGTATGTTTAGTTTACTGGTACCAAAGGGGAAGCCACTCCAGACAAGTAAATAAGATACAGAGATAAGTTTCTTGAGAAATTAAGGTCTCAATGAATACACAAATATACAAAGGATGTATAAATAAATGACATTTATAAATAGCACAGTTAGTGTGTGTATGTTATTCATATTAGCTTTCCTCTCCAGTTCACGTTTAAAAAAAGTCATTCTGTAAGGATATTTTCCGTAAGTATATTCAAGATGCCCAGCACAATGTCTTTAAGTAGTTAAAATGCACAATAAAATGATGCTGCTCCAGTGCAGTAAAAGTAAACATTCTCGTATAATGTCTCTCATTTTAATTTAACTCATTCAGATGAGTTATTAGTTTTATTCATGATAAACCATTAATTTTTTCTAGTTTCCTCTTACAAATGGCAGGGAGCAACCTCATTTCCTGATTTAGTTCTACTTCTCTCACTGTCCTCGACAACAGAACTCATAGTTAGCTATGACAGCAAACAGGAAAGGAGCAACCAAAAGAAGCTCCAACACCTCTGCGCTTTTCTGCCACTCCATTAGGAAACCCTGCTCAAAGACATTTCTGTTATTTTGTCCAGTTACTGAAATACAATCTGGAAAAAAAAATCTGTGTATTATAATGCCCTGTAGTCCTGCTGCATATGGCTCACTGGTCTATTTTATGTGTGGATGGTGCCATATGCACAGTCATTGTGCTCACAGTGCTCCTTTGCACTAGGAGCCTCGGTTGTGCAGACAGTAATGCTGAGACACAGAAAGCTTCATGGATGCTTTTAGGGTGGACTGTAATGCCCAAGGGATGAGGCCAGCAGCGAGCACCTCTGAGAAGCCCAACACAGCTGACTTGCTCAAGGCCACACATGAAATCAGTACCAGAACTGACACTGAAAGTTAGAGGATCAAACTCACATCTGTCTTCCTAATTCGTTTTCTTCCAACAAATGATAGAGCAATACATCGTTAACTGGAAGAGGATGGCTATGGATTTTCAGAGTACTCTGTTCATTCCTACAGTTTCATGTTTTGTATTCCAGTTTGAGGCAGAAGGTCCAGTTTTCAGAAAATAATAATAATAGCAATAGTAATAAAAATAATAATAATAAAAACACACCCACTTCCTGACAATCAGACTTTTTAGAGCCTATTCAAGTGGATGCTCCAAGGCAACCAAAATCACTAGCCAGTTCTGCAAATGTTTCCACTTGAAAGATTTCAGCTATCATTTGCCTTAAAGAAAGAAAAAAGAGAAACAGAATTTCATTCATTTTAAGAAGCTTATGATGTCACATGTGAAATGTCAACAGATAGCAACTTAGACTAATCCCTAAAAGATGACCTACTTGAAGGTGTTTGACAGGCCAGACAGTCTATCCATACGGCATCCATGAATGACAATTTCATGAAGCCAGATTTTATTGCATCAGATTTTGAGCTAACCAGCTGACTTACTGTTGGATCAAGGTTTGATTTCCTAGTCTAACATTTAAGACAGAGTGTTAAAGACACAACATATTCATCCTCCATAAACTGCCTACAGTCCTGAAGCTTTCACATTCTTTTAATTAATTTTTGTCTGATCTGTTCTCTTATTGCCATAGTTATGAAGTTAGAATTTTCTTTCCACAGAGGTCTAACTCCCTCCACATCTAGGGCTTGTTTTCCATACAATCAAAGGAGTGTTAGCCACAGACTCTGGTGGGAGAAGAAGTATAAAATTAACAGACATAGATCAAAATTACAATACAACATATATCATCTGGATAATTTTAGGGAAAAAGAAAATTCCATCCATCCTTTTCAAACAAACAGGGAGTTTTTTCCTCCCAGCAGAGGTATTTTTCCACATGGCACTGAACCCAGAGGTTGGAGATTACTTCAAGATAATAAAGATGTTGGCTGAGCAAAATTCACCCAGAAGGCCAGCCCAAGGTCTGAAGTGATCTATAGGCTTCGTGCTGACCCCTGGCACAGCAGCACTTTTCACCATCTATGCAAATAGAACACACGGGCTCGCCTCTGCTGAGGCTGAAAGGGCAGGGTCCAAGAGTGATAGTAATGACAGGCCATTCATTTCATGTTCTTGTCTCCTTAATTTCCTTATTTCATCAGTGTTTTTTTGGCTTAAAGATAATGTTTCCTGGATGCACCTCTAAGAAGTCTGCCAAATAAGAGCTATTTGGCCAGGAATGGTTGCAGAGAGCCCCTGGAAGTGTGGTGAGAGGGGTGCTGAGCTGTGGGAGTGCAACTTGAGCACAGTCACATGAAATACACTGGAAATCGGACATCCTGTGCCACAGGGGTGGATAGGGATGTGAAAGAGGTTCATATTTAGCTGCAGGTTACTGTGTATGGAAACCGCTGCCTCCATGTGCTGCTGGGTGAGGAGAAACTGGAGAGAGGCTTGTTCCAGACCAGATAGAGCCACTGATGGCTTAGTTGAAGTGGAAAAGTTTGGTGAAAAAAATAATGCAAAGGTAATGGGGCCAGCACTGC
Source organism: Melopsittacus undulatus (assembly GCF_012275295.1). Lineage (NCBI taxonomy): Eukaryota > Metazoa > Chordata > Aves > Psittaciformes > Psittaculidae > Melopsittacus > Melopsittacus undulatus. The sequence continues at coordinate 86,379,024 of NC_047529.1, read as the reverse complement.
AGGACTAGGAGCTTCCAAAAGGCAAGATAATTTTGACAATGTTTATGTATGTGGCATGCTACATGCTACATGACTAGCATATTTTGTAGCAGTAAAAAACCCTGAATCATAGAATCATAGAATAGCTAGAGTTGGAAAGGAAGATCCAGTAAATAAAACATAATTAATTAATGCAAAACAGATTTATTTACAGTGACTGCTCAGGAGACAAACTTTGTATTCAGGGGCAGCTCCCATACCTTAGTGAAAAGCAGAGGACGTACAAAAACCTTGCAATACAGTCAGATTTATGCAGATTTACTTTCTTGTCTGTATCTCTTGGCTTCAATCAAAACTGAAAAGCAAGTGAGAATAGATGTGATCTCTTCTTAAAATGCAAGAGGAGTACAGAAAAAAAGAGGCCTTCTGGAACGCTACTAACTGTTCTCCACCTCCTCTTTTTTCCACAAATGGAGAATGCTTTTTGTTACATATCACTACTACGTTTTTCTATAAAGTAAAGCCTAGCACTTTTGTGAATGGTACGTATATTTTATTGATCATACCCACACAAGGAGGATCTGATAGAAATAACTTTTTACCTCAAAGAATATGGAATGAAGAAAAGAAAAAATGAAACACCAGATTGTCAGGAAAATTGGGACTAACGTGCTTATCCCATTAAATTAAATTATACTGAGTCTTTATAATGATACGCAATTACTGGGGTGGTCTCACCTGTGCCTATTTCACACATTTTCTACATTCAATGTATTAATATTTTACAGGCAGCTTGCTGCATCCAAAAGAATAAAGCAAATGGGGGCCAGTGGGATAGCAAATCTTGTAAGCTTCTAATAGCGGAAAGCTCAGCAAAGCTTGCAGTGGACACAAAGTCTGGATGAGAAAACAAAGCAGCCTATTTATTACAGCACTACAATTATCCAGGCTGCAGGATCAATTTTAGATGGGCTAGCTGGTTATTTTCCTTAGTTCTTCACATAATCCTTGGTTTGACTTCCTGTGGTATGAACCCTGACTGAACCAGGAAAAACCTGATTACTGCCTACAATGGTCTGTGTTCTGGGAGACCATCACCCATGGTGCCTGCTTACTACTGTAGGCACTGCCAAGAGGAGGGCATGGATTATTTTTCCTCTTTTAAAATCACAGGGTAATTTGTGGAGGGAGAAATCATTATGACCTTGTGTGAACTGGAATTTTACTGACACCTCACTTACTTTGGGAACAACAGGGAAGCATGCACTGGCAGTTTTCCTTGACTGCAGAATTGTGTTCACCTTCGAGTCTTCTTCAGAAGATACGCCTTTTGGTTTGTTTTGTTTTGCCAATATTACCTTATGGCTGACAAATATATAAAGATTCATGTGTGGGCAGTGAAATACTATTTTTCAATCCTTTTTACTAACAAAAGTCTCTTATAGGACATAGGAAGCAAGTATGATTTTTAATTGCACTGCTTGATATGAATTACTATGCAAACTTGGCTTTGTTATGGTTTATATTTCCAGTATAAGAACTAGAGTTTTACATACTTATCTTAGGGGTTTTTGTATGTACATACACACATGTACATATATACACACACATAGTACACATGCATGTGCATGTGTATATACCCAGTGCAAATGCACCATGATAGGAATATTTACTAACTTTGTAAATTGTTAAATGAAGATGGGAAATATAGGCTCTAAAAAGGATGTGAAATGACTCAGACTTAGTGTTGTACCCAAGTTTGGTCTAGCCAGCATAGAAGAGGATGGTGTTTCCTGGTGAAGAGGGTGTTTTCCAAAATCATTACATGAGTTAGGAACTAGTTAAATGAAACCTTCCCCACAGCTCTGCCAGCATCTGAAGCCTAGGTCAGGATGGAGTGAAAACTGAAAGTCATTATCCTTTGGGGTGAAGCCAAGATGGGAACTGTTACTCACATCTCTGCTTGAAGCAAACTGCATGAATTATGGCTGGGAGTGAGCCCCTGAGGACATTCTGCATTTTTTAATTCTCTTGGCCCCTGTCCTCTGGACAAGCACCAGCTTTGCAGAACAAGAGGACAGCCCCATGCTACAAAATTTGTCAGTGATGAAGTCTTGTAGGCAGAAGAAAGGGTGCTAAAATATAAACTAATTTTTTAATATATACTTATACATACACACACACGTAGAACATAAATAATGTTCATATATGTATTATATATACATTTAAAAAGCTACTTCAAACCCAAGCTTTGCATGGGAACATGAAAGACATTCTGTAAGACATTATAGTGCAGTTGAGATGGCCACAAGGCATCTTCTGAAATAAGTATTTCTTAGGTAGTTATAGGAAGCTTTTCTAAAAATAAATAAATAAAAATACAGGAATTTCAGAATTAACTTTTGGACAGATAAATAAGGAAGAAAAGGGGGGAGAGAAGGAGGAAATTGCAGAAGAAAGTGGTTATAGCTTGTTTCAATGACCTGCTTTGCTGTTTACTTCCAGCAGTTGCTTTATTGATTGCTCTAAGATAAATGGCCTAAATATTATAGAGTAGCAGGAGCAGCTCTGTAGTTAAGGTTAGTTTTTAGGCCAATTTTCCATCTTTCAACTTCTTTGAAAATAAAATTGTTCCCAGTAAAAATCCAACTGGCACATCCCAGCTCAAGGATTGATCCTGAAAGACACCATGTAGCAAACTGTCTATGGCATTTTAAAGAGAGTGAGTTTTGAAATGTCTCTTTTCATTGTTTTAAACTCTAATGCTCTTGGTATATTATGTCTTTCCCATGGTTCGATCTACAGCATGCCATTTTTTGTTGACCTGGCTGAGATACATCTCTTACAGTTGTCAGAAAAAATGGAAATTATTGCAAAGATCTGGGATGTGAACACCTGTCTAGTTTAAATGTACTAAGGCAAGCGGGGCAAGATCTGAGTGCTGGTCAGAGCATTGATAGCGGACTTACAAGGTAGCTTGAGAAGAGCTACCTTGCAGATAGCTATGAGAAGTGTATGTGTGAATATATGTATATATACACACACATATATGTCTCCAACAAAATTTGATGTATGCAGAGTAAGACGACTGACTCCCACCTCTCAAGATGGCAAATACCAGCCTTTTACCAGTAGATGCTCTGCTGAATGTTTTCAGATAGCTGGTAAGACAAGCTGGCCTAACTGGATGTTGGCAAGCTGTCCTTGTTCTTCCTTTCTTTCTGCTTTTCAGTTTTGAATTCTTTCCTACCTCTGTTTTATTAGCTTGAAAGTAAACTGGTTTCCTCAGTTCAATGTCCTTTTTTCCTGAATGGAATAATCACTTAGATTTATGAACTCCTGTTTTTCTGGAGGATGGCTTGGGTTTATTATTCCAGTGGTTTGGGTATGTTTGTTTTGGGATTTGGTTTTGTTTGGTTGGTTTTTAAAGGCACACTTCTCATACGTCTGTTTTAGTTAGTACTGCAGGAATTCCTGGTAAGTCCATGACAGGTGTGCCAGCTGGTTTTCTACTCCCAAAACTCTGTGTAGCTGAAGCCTGACTCCATCTTTTGTGTGCAATGAATGGAGTCAAAGGGAAGGGTGATGGTCAATAAAAAGTTCATAGCAAAGTAAAGATAACCTAATTTTTTTTTTATAAACAAGCCATCAAATAATACACAGAAATGTCAATGTGAAATCCTGCAAAGAATGGCTGGTTCTGGACCAAGTCAGAAAATCTTTCATGTTGCTAGCTGGTCCAAATGTTATGATTTCTACTAGGCTTTTGGTTACATGCAAGGCTGAAAGTTGTTTCAGAGACAACAAATGAGACCCAGACTCCTAAGAGGACAACGGTAATGAAAAATGCCGCAAACTGAAATTAATTTAATTTTCTTGCTTCAAGAAGAGAAGAGCAGCCACGCTGAGACCAAGGGTCACCACAGCCCAGTGCACTGCCTTGGACAGGAGTCAGAGTCAGGTTTCTAGGGACAGTGCAAGAGCAGGGCTTGCATACAATAATATTTTCTTAGAATACTTTCCCAGCTTCCAGGGATTTCTGTCTCTGGGTTTATATGAGAAAGAGGAGGTGTATTTGTATGTAACAGTCCTCAGTGGAAAGGCCATGGAAGAAAAATTACTTCTAAAGCCCCCTTTCCTCCACCCAAGGCATGCCATTACCCAAAGAGCTAGATATGAGCATTTGTTGCATGCTTTTGTCCTCTCCGTGGCTGGAACATTTGCAGTTCTTGGCAAGAGCCACTCATTTTGATTCATCCTTCAGTAATCAGCACAATGGAGAAACTGTACTGCAGCAGCTCAGGGACGAGCTTGCAAATCCTACCAGCATATCCCTTCTTTGTCCATTTTCTGCCTTTTTATGAGGTGGGAGGAATGATGTGAAGCCTCCTTCTGACATTTAAATATATGATCTGATGAGTTATTTCTGAAAGCCACCCAAAAGAAAAAGAATGGTGAGAAGACACTTGGTTCTTCCTACTGATCAGCTGTAGCAACAATCTTCTTGCCTTTTCTAGGTTTCTGTAATAATATTAAATACCTTACTCTTAGCATTTAGATTAATTATCTGTTTCACAGTTAACATTTACATTACTGCATTTTGGATTTCGGGGTGCATGGGATGTCTGATCTCTGCTTGTAAAACAAAAAGTTTACTTATTTGCAAAAGGTCCAAATCAGTTATTTTGGATTGCCCCTGGGCCATGGTTCCATGGGTCCAGAAATGAAATTTTGGGCACCTGGCACTGCGTCAAAAACATGACAGCCACACGATATTATTCCATTTCAATCTAAAGAGTCTCTGCCAACCCAGATGTGCTAATGTTTGACAACATTTTCCTAGCAGATCCTCAAGACTTATTGTCTGAAGGCCTTTGACTGGACCTCCCATAGATTTTTTGTGCCATCTGCATGCCAAGTCGTGGTCTCTGGCTGTTGCTGTGCTGCTCTATAAGCAGGTTTGGACCAAGGGACTTCCTCTTCTATTTGCATGCTCATCAAGCATGAACTGTGCCCACACTTCTCCCTGCCTGCTTCCAGCATGCCTCCATTCTAAATCATGTTAGTGCCTGGACTCACTTGTGCACAGCATGAGCAGCATGGCTCCACTGCTCAATGCCTGCACAGCCAGAATACATCTTCCACATGTCCTGACTGCATCCTAGCTGGACCCAAGTACAGGTATCGGAAGAAAACAGAGACATGTCAAGATACGCATCCATGCACTTAGCTGTCAATGGAAACCTACAAACAGTACAGTCTGTCACACCATCCCACATGATTATTTCAGCACCCTGCACAGGCCCTTTTGGATTATCTTGTTCAGATGACCCTACAAAAAGCCAACAACAATAATCTATGGTACTAAGTGTGTTGCTCCTCTTGGGACAAATGATTTGCACTGCATTACAAGTTGAGACATAAGCACAGCCCTTGAATATGACGATGATGCTATGTGGAAGCATCTCTTAACCCATTTCTTTAGTTGATCTCTTTGGAAAAGGAAGGGTAGGCAAGAGCATGATGGAGCACTGACAGTACACTTTCCACCTACCTCACTGATCTCTGTAACAGGAGCACACCTGATGGTTTTGTATGCTTTAACCAGGCCAGCAGAGCAAACTAACAATTGCCATCCATGGCCATCAACAAGGTCTTGACACAGATTGGAGGACAGAGAGGCACAGGATAGAAACCGGCTTCCTCTCAGGAGTCCCAGCCTTGGAGACACCCATATAGGCAAGCCCTGCCACACCATCCATCTGTGCTTATCTGCTTCAGACAGTGTGAACAGGAACTCTTCTGGGTATCATAAATCAGCTCCAAAGTTATCTTGCTTGTCCAGTTTCTACACCAAAGCAGAGTGGCAGTGTGTTTTCCTTACTGCTTAGGCTGGCCCTATTCTTCATCAGGCAAGGGACCAGGAAACTTAATTTAAACAACAGAATCTAAGTGAGTCAGCTCTGCCAAATGTAAGGATGCAGCTAGGTGTGGGTTAATCCTGCTACTTAATGCGATTTGGAAATATTTTGCTGGCCACGATGCTGAGCTTCCCCCAAATACGTTTTGAAGGACCACATTGGAAACACATGAGCTGTCCTTAAAATTGGAATCCGAGTTCCCTTGGAGTGTCACCTCCAAACATCCCCTCAATGCAAGTGTGACATTCCTCACTTACATAAAGGCAACTGAAAAAGAAGGAAAATGCAACACCAGGGCTGCCAGTTCATGGTCATGGCGCAAGCTGACACAGACTCCCTAAAGTACACAATTACTAACCTGATAGAAATGCAGTTAAGAGCTTGTTTCTGATCTGTATTAAACTTGTACTGCCAGACAATCTGGTGGATACAGAGCTGGTATTAATGAATACTGAATCACAGACTTGGTGAGCAACACCTGGGTCAAACTCTGCACTTCAGACACATATATTACTGGTGAAGGTACCATCTTGGATGCTACTCAGTGAGCTGATGTGAAGAGTTAGAAAACATTTTTATTATTTATACTGTCTCAAGCAAGAAAGGTGATGCAGGCAAAAATATAAGAACAGAGTGGCGACTAGAGCTAATATTAGTCTGACTGATCTGCCTTGACATTGAGTGCCTTGGAGGATTCACTCCGTCATTGAAAAGTGTGCTTCTCTGCATAAGTCTGATTGAAAAGGGGCAGGTTTCGTGCATGTGTCATTAGAAATATGTACAATTATCTCAGCAGGTCCAGGCTGATCCTGATAGCAGCAGAACAGCAGTGTAGGTAGAATGCGACCACTGCCTTCAGGGAGCAGCAAAGGAGGAAAACATACTCTGCATTTGAAGAAGGTGACCTGCAATTTAAATTAACAGGAAAAGGTTACTAATGTTAGTTTAGATTAACTTCTATCTTAGGCAACAGAACAAATAGTTCAGGGCAACTAAGGGTGAGGCAGGGCATATGCTGGTCATCCAAGCTAGTGGAAGGATGGGAAGAAACAGTGAAGGCCAGAGCCACCCCACCCCATTCCAGCACTTCATAGGACATGCACTCCTCTCTGCCATATAACAAAAATAAGAGCTCATCCCAAGTTCATCAAGCCTCTTCTCTATTGCAAAGCCATAACAGTGACTCCATCATGTGCTTGTGCATATCTGCATGTCAGCATGTGGACCTGGCAAGCTTCTGTGCTTCTGGGGAGCAATTGGCCTTACTACCAACCTGACTAATGCTCTCAAGTAAAGAGTGCAGTTCTTCTCAGGGTATACTGTGGGTCAAGCATGTGGTGTAAGTAAACCAGTGATGTGAGTGAAGAACAGTGCAGGAATTTAAACAGCTCTCAGACTCTGCTCTCCTCTTTTGCAGCCCAGCAAGCCAAGTACTTGGCAACTGGTGGCGTTCTTATGTCAGCTTGTTTATCATAACATTTAAATTCAGCTGGTTCAGCACGGTGCATATGTTTGCTGTTAAGCTCAAGTGGTACAAAATGCTCAGTATAACTGATGTGCTGGGTGTTAGGACACAGGAAGCAACAAACTGGTCCAGACTCAGAGGGTGTTTAGATGTGTATAAAAAGAAGCAGGGCAAACCATTTAAAATGAAAATTACCTATAGGATTGATTTCAAAGCACTTTTTCTCTGGTAGTTAATTTTTTTCACCAACTCAGAGTAAAAAAAAAAAAAAGGGGGGGGGGGTTAAAAATACATATTATAAAGATAAGATACATAAGATAAAGATACATAAAAATAAAGAGTTAAAGCTCGTGCCAAAAAGGTATGTGCTGCCACAGCATGTACATACCCCTGGAGAGAATATAACGCAGATAGAATGGGTCTGACTTAAACACAGCAAACCTCCCAGGTGGGACATATATTCCTTGTCTACACTAGCAACCCTGATACAGATGTCTTGGCAAGCCCTCCTGCTTCTTACAACTCTTCAGTATTTTTACAGATGAAAAAGAGCTTGCCAGCAGGGAATGTCACAGCATGTAGAGAACCAATTATAAGTGATAATAATCCAACAGACCTATACTGAGATTAAACTATGCTTTTGTCCTTGAAAGGTGGATGCTGGCTCTTTTGCACAGTCTAACCTAGGGACCATGTGTAAAAAAAGTTCCCTTGGAAGCCCCAGAATGAAATTAACCTTATCAACAAAATCACTTTCCCCTTAGCAAAGTGCCACAGGGCATCAGCTAACAGAGCTGCAGCAGTTGATTTGCAAACTTTCCATGCTGCTGGTGAAACGCAAAGATGGACCAGGTCTCAGAGGTTTCTGAAAGTTTTCCATAAGGCTGTGGCTTTCCAGTCTTTTGGCTAGCTGTGCTTTGAGGATGTTTTTGGCAGTGTGTGGTCTAATCAAAGATTATGATCTAAGTGGCCTATATATTTTATCTAAGCTCATAGTAATCCCTTCATCACCTTGACAGCAATCTGGGAGACAACAGATAGTGGCAGAGCCTGCTGCCAAAATGCTCCTTATGCCCAGGGTGCAGTTGCCATGGCAAGGTGGGTACCACGCAGCAACACAGCCTTTTCTGCACTGCCTAACATGGCCCCCACCCTGCACGAGACTTGGAGCATGGGGGGGCTGCAGCCTCATGATCACTCCTGGAAAGTCCTGCCCTGAATGCTGGGAGACCAAGGGGAAACAGGGGGCTGCTGGCCCTGTGTGTCTTGTCCCAAGCCAGGGCAAGTGGCCAGGGGATCCTTGCATTGATCCCCTAGCTGCTGCTGCTGCTGTGACCTCCCTTTGTCTGCCTCTTGTTTCCTCTGAAGTAGGATATGGTTTGTCCTTCCAAAAGCCACAGAAGGGAGTTCAGGACAGTAGCCAGAAACTGGCTTTGAAATGATGTTTTCCAGCTCCTGTTATCCTCAGCGCCATGGGGATGATGACAGGGATGCACCTCTGCTGCAGAGGAGGAGCAGACCCTCTGGACCACAAGACATACTCGGAAGCTGCCCACTGACCTGAGCAGGTGGGATTTTATTTGCATTCCAAATCAGAAGGGACCTGACACTGCTTCCCCCAGCCAACACAAGTCTACTGAGCATCACTGCTCCTTGGTCTCTCAGGTCCTCTTTCAGCAAGATATTTTGTTTTATGGCTAAAACAAGCAGCTGCTGATTGCTATGCTGGGATTATGCACGTGTTTATGTTTCTTGCTGAATGGGAGTCTTAACGCATTATGGAGAAAATATTAAGGAAATTGGCTTGAAGGTTTGGAAAACTCATTACTATATCTGACCAGACAGAAAATACAAAGAAAGTGTTTATCTCTCACTTTTTATTCAAGCAATTAACAGATCCTACAACATGATAACTTACACCTGAGCTATCAAATCTAACAACGACCATTTTTTTTTCCATTAATTAAACACTGTAACAGCAAGTGGAGTTTAGGATGGATTTGTTTATTATATTTAGGGTGAAACAGTAATTTTAGAGGAAGTATCTGGTAAACTGGTTTGGAGGTGGTGATGAAACAGTGCTTAATAGTCCTGTTATCTAACCTACTCATCCCACAACAATCCAGCAGCAATTATCTAGTATCTTATGGGAAGCCTATGAGCTGCCAAACTTGCCAAGCAAGCCTCTCAGCACCCAGATGGATGACAACAGGCTGAGAGTCACAGGGTGTGCTGGGACCTTGTCTGTCCTGTCCAGGCCAGGAGAACAGCAGCTTCCCAGAGAGCATCCAGGATGGGCTCTCCACGTGGGGGATCCTGCCTATGCTAATGAAAAACCATTTATCTTTCAGAGGCCAGAGACAGACTAAAATCCCCAGTCACAGCCTCAAAAGTGAGGGTGGCCTTTTCTGAGCCTGTTCTCCTTTATCTTCTCTATTAACTTCTGCTCTTCAGTTCCACTTTTAGCCCTTCCCCACATATTCATCCTACATTTACCTTTTTCTCACTGTCTTCAGGCATTGCAGGGGCACTGAACAGCAGGGAGTCCATTCTCTCTGGCTGAGCCTCATGCTTTCAGGCTGACATATTGCATGTGCAACCAGAGAAAAATCCTAAAATCTAGATAGCTGCTTAGTTGCAAGACAACACTCCCACTTACAAAAGGCAGTAGACACACCTAGAAGAGCTAGTTTGGAAATAACAATAATGAAACATGTGCCCTATACACCCTGTGTGAAAGGCAAAGGCAGATTGAATGCTTGGGGGAAAAGTGGTTCTGAAACACATCAATTACTGTTTTGTCAAAACAGAGTCAACAGCAAAAGGTGAAAAAGACCATGGGGGTTCCCCAGGACCTTGAGAATGGTGACCCATTAAGACTTCAGACTAGCAGAAATGTTGATGTTAACCCTTATATTGGGTCTTCTCAGTGTCCAGCATTGTTCAGATGCACATTCTCCAGTGAGTGATGAAAATAGCCTCTTTCAAAGATGAGATCAGGGGATGGCTCAGATTTTGAATACAACTTCACTAACAGGGTTGCTCTGTCCCCCTGTAGTATGAGGTTTTCTATGTCAAGTGCTAGAATTTAGCATCTCCTGTCTGTACCAACTTCTGGTATAAATCTGCTGTAAATCTAATAAATAGCCTTCCCCACATTAGCCCTTACATTTAAAACAGCAGCATGCACTTCCTTATGAGCATCTTGGTCTTGCTCACCCATTACTCTCTGGGGTATAATATGTGTCCTCCTCCTTAAAGCTGAGTGTGGAAATTTGCAGCCAAGAGGGCAGGTGTGGGGGATAACTTTACAGGAACTTCACTCAGCTGCTTTCTGAATTGCTAGAAGAAGGAACATGCAAAGCACATTTTTCTTTTATCAAGGGAACCGAGTTTTCCTGTAAGGTTAGCTACTGAGTTGATGGATTTGAAAGCCCCACTAATGGCAATGGTTCTGCAGGGCAAGATGTGTGCTGTGGTCCTTATGGAGACTTAGAGGTCCAGCTGTGCTGAGGCAGTTACCAACCCAAGGACTAATTCAAGCCAGTCATTACTGAGCAGTAGGCACAATGCATGCCAGGTTTTTTGCTTGTGAATGCAGGAACTGTCCAAGGGAGGACTTCTGTGGGAAAAGCCTCCCTGAAGAGCATGCTGGTGGTGTCAGAAACAGGCCTCCCTTGGAAAGAAAAATGAATTTGTGAGACATTGTTTAAACTCTTGGAGGTATGCATGATTACCAAGTGAATTTCTCATTGGTGAAATGAGACCTGTAACTGAATTCTCAGAGTCACAAAATAGTTTGGTTTGGAATGGACCTTCAAAGGTCATCTAGTCCAACCCTCTGCAATAAGCAGGGACATCTTCAACTAGACCAGCTTGCCCAGGACCACATCCAACTTGGCCTTAAATGTCTCTAGGGATGGCGCATCTACCACCTCTTTGGGCAACTTGTGCCAGCGTTTCACCACCCATGATCATTGTAAAGAGTTTTTTCCTCATATCCAACCTGAATCTCCCCTCTTTTTGTTTAAAACCATCACCCCTTGCCCTGTCACAACAGCTGTTCCTAAAAAGTCTCTTCCCATCTTTCTTATAGACCCTTTTTAAGTACTGAGAGGCAGCAAAAGGTCTCCCCAGTCTTCTCTTCTCCAACCTGGGCAGCTTTCTGCTGCCTCACGCTGTTGTGCAAACATGCAATCTCTTGCCACCACCAGGGCTGTGCAGTTGCATACCTCTGAAATTGCCAAAGAGCTCAATTAACCAACCCCATCATAATTCACTTAGCACTGTTTGCTTTGCTTGTGCCTTTGCTTTTTAACTTAAAGGGTGGAAGAAATTAAGTAAGCAGTCATTCATGAGCAGTTACCATCTCCAGTTTCCAGACATCAGGAAATGAAGATGCTTGGCAGTAACTGGTAACACAAGCTGTGGAGCTGCCCAGAGTCCCTGGCACTGCCCCTGCACACAGAGGCTGTGCCACGTGGAAGGGGATGTGGGATTGCATGGCCGCCTGCGCTCACCCCCAGCTAAACTGGAGCTGCATTGAGCAAGTTGTGTAGTGTGTCAGCCTTGTATGTAATTTAGACAGGCTATTCACTAATGGCCCCTATCATAGAATCATAGCATGATTTGGGTTGAAAAGGACCTCAAAGCTCATCTAGTTCCAACCTCTTGTCATGAGCAGGGACACCTTCCACTAGACCAGGTTGCTTAAAGCCGTGTCCACCCTGGCCTTGAACACTGCCAGGGATGGGGCAGCCACAGCTTCTCTGGGCAGCCTGTGCCAGTCTCTCATCAATCTCACAGTGAATAATTTCTTCCCTATACAGTGATCCCACTCCAGGCTCTGGGCATCTCTTGCTGGCACTGGCATCAAACTTGTAGGAGAGGAATAGGCTGAGTTTCCCTTTCCTTCAGTTTAAGTCCCTCTTCAGCAGCTTGGGAAGCCTATGACAGAAGATGTTCTTCCTCTTCTTTGACAGGTGGACCACATCAGTCCCCAGCAGACTGGGTTTCTCAGACCAAGTCCCCCAGTCTAAGTAGCTGAACCCCTGGCTGTGGCACCAGCCCTGTAACCACTCACTGATTCCCCAGATCCAACTGGCCCTTTCCAACCCTTCCCTTTGACCAGAAGGACTGATGAAAAACCTATCTGTGCTCCAGAGTCCTTCACTGCTGCTCCTAGGGCTCTGTAGTACTCCTTGACACTCCTCAGACTGCTCCTGGCTCCATGGTGTCCATGTGAAACAACTGCAGCATCCCTATACCTCCAAGTAGGCAATCCTGATTGGAAAAGAGGATAAAGTATACGTGTGCAGAATCTGCTAGGTATCTCAGACCTCTAGCGCTTACCCCACACCAATATATAGTAACTCTGCAGAGTATGGGACAAACTAAGCTTGTGGCATATGTGCTGTATTAATTGTGTTAAATCAGAAGTGTCTGTCACGTTTCGTACTTGCTGAGGAAGTGGAGGTCTGTTGGCCAGCATGGCCACAGGAGGTCTGCCTTGTGTGTAATTGGTGAAAGAATGTGTGTATGTGTATACAATGACTTTGGAGTCAGTGTGAAGCTGTCTGATGAGACAAAATTTATTTGACACCTGCAATATCTGGAAAAAGTCCAAATTTCTTCTTTTTTTTTTTCTCATTTGAAGAAAATTTGTATGCTTTTTGAAAAAGAGGGCATGCTCACATAAGCCCAGACTCATTGGGTCCTAAATTCAAAGCATTTAACTCTTCCAGAAGTGCTTGTATGACAGGGGCAGACATTTTAGCACTTGACCCATCTGTTCCCATGGAAAATGGAGAATTGTGTTTGCTGAATTTGGTAAAAAACATTGTGCAGGCTACAGGTGCTTCTCTCACACACCTGTTCAGCTCTCTTCAAATTAAGTTGCTGGTGATGGATGTGTAATTGTGCTCACAGATGTATATCTGACAGGATCTTGGGAGCGTTTTCTCAGGAACAAAAGGAGCAGCAGCCAGCCCACCTCTTTGGCTGGCGTGGCTTTGCAGGGCGAACTGGAGAACAACAGCGCTTCAGAGGTGTCTCAGCCTGACAGTGATGGAGATAGCTGTATTACCTGCTTTGCATTCAGTGACCTTACAGGGCTGTGACAGTCTGGGAGATTTATGAGGCAACTTTTGACTTGTCAAGCAAGCAGGGCTGGTGAGGGAATGTGGGGCAGACAGTGAGCACACAGCCCTGGCGTACCCCAGGGGCAGAGATGGCCATAGCTCACCTTCCCTCCTGCCCAAACCCAGCTTGGGATCCTGCTGATGCCTTCCCACACTCAGCTCAACCACTCACCCTGCTCCTCCTCCTCTTCCCATCCCCAGAGGCTGCTCTGTGCCCTCCGCTCCCTGCATTTCTCTTGGCAAACTCTCACATGCAGGTCGGTGACTGCAGGCAGCCTGGGCAAGACTTCTTGGAGGCAGGGAGGGCGAGGTATAGCCCAGGGCCACAGAAAAATAACCTGCTGTGTGTACAAAGTGAATGCTGATGTATCAAGGCCAATATTAATCTATGCCCCTGTTCTTCTCACTGTTTGTCAAGCTAGGCTACGCAATCACACAACACATGGAGTGCCTCCACCACACCAGGTCCTACCTGTAGGCCCCCTTTTCTGCTCCTTCATTTTCCCTGTGAAATAGATCAGAAATATTCTCAGTTTGTGAGCTGTAATTAGGCAGTAATCCCATCAATATATTTTTCAAGGACATAAACATATAACAGATTCTGAGCATGTCTGCATGCCTGGTTGGTTTTAGTCAAGAAAACACCATTTTCAACTTCTGTGTTCCCTCTAGATTAGATACTTGTTCTCATCATATTTTATGTGATTGCTGTGTACTGATTTATAGCAGGGGAAAACCTAGTCTGTGAAATGCCCACTATCACTAATGAATTCTGCATGAGATACATGATTAAGTGTTATTTAATATTTTAACGATGTCCATAAGTGTATATGAGTGTTCTCCAGGGAATATAAATTTCCATGCAGCAACACTGAGCAGCAAGCTACTCAGAGACATGATGTGCTAAACAATTCAGATAGGTTGGATGATCAAATGTGACTGTTCTGGCTTTAACATTCATGGTTCCTGAAGAACAGAAACAATCTCGCTGTGACTGGAAAAAGAAATCTTTCCTTATTTGATTTTGTACTACAAGCATCACCTGGCAACTTGCTTGCAGCCTTGCCTCTCATCTGAGTATATCCATGCTGATCCCTCCTTTTGCAAAAGCATTATGCCTTTTACCTTGATATTGATCTGCTTGCCAAGGATTAGCATAAAATTGTACAACCTTCCTAAAGCTTTATCATATCTTCATTGCAAAACCCGTATAAACCCTTTTCTATTATGACAGAAGAGTCTATCTCGCATCTCTTAATCTGTCAGCCTTCTGCAGGAATGAAAGATGTAGATAGGATTGCAGAGACTGAAAGCCCTGTTCTAGGCCAGTCCAGCCGCTTGGAAAAGGAATTTAAAGAAGATATATCTATGCATCCAACTGGCCCCAATTCCTCTTCCAGAGTTTCCCAAAGCAAAATGCCTGCATATGGCATTTTAAACATCCACTCTGCAAGTGTATCATTAAGCATATTCTGTATCATTAAGAATATAGTGATAAAAATGTCTTCTTAAGATTCATTTTATGCTGTTTTACCTAATGTGTACTGACAAAAACAAATCTTCTTCTATGAAGAATGAAATTCATAATCCATAATAGTAACTGTTGGTACCACATTGACATAAACTAATGATCAGTGAAACAACTTTCATGTACTGCTATAAAACTTTAGGTAGATAATGATGCCAAAATCTCTTCTGTGGCATGCCACTTTCTCTGCCAAGCCTGGTATTTGTCAGGGATGCCAGGAGAAGCAATTCTTTTCCTTTTCACTGTGCTCTTCTGACCTGCCTTATGCACTAGTAATATATTTGTTCCAGCTAACTGGATCAGAATAAAACATCAAACTAAAAATAGTTTGTACTAAGTACAGCAAATTAAGTGCATGTGCTGTTATAATAACCACAGTACAGGTTAATTTCTTGCCACACAGAGCCAGGGCCTGTGCTGCTTCCTTTCCCTGCTGTCTTTCCCTCTTAGTCAGGTGTCTCTTTCAGTTTGCTCTATCCAACCGTGATTCCACTGATATGGAGAAGTCAGAGGCGGTGAGATGGAATGTTAGTGGTATCATTTAATTGTCACAGTGCATCAACAGTGTTCAGAATGGACTTCTGTCAGGTCCCACTGCCCTCTTCCCAGCGGGAAATGACCATCCTGAAGTTTGCAAGGCTGGGACCTTACATCTGAAACTTCCTAAATAAAGGTGATGGTTTAGTTACATGAATGTCTAGTGAAGTACAGACAGGAATGTTGCCCCCCGTAGGCATACTGCTGTGCACATACATCATAACACATGAAACCACTAATCTATTCAGATGGGCTTTGATGGATTTTCTTCCTGTTAGCTGGAAACTGAGTCTTAACAAGGGCAGAAACTACTGAAGTTAATATCACATAAATAATTATATCCCAGAATGCATTATACAGATGGTATCACCTTCCATTTATTCAATCTGTGAACAGTTTACTCTTGCTGTTCATCAACATCTTTCCTTTTTTAAGTGAAAAGAAATTAAAACAAACCTAATAGTAGCTTTGTCTCTGATGATTTACACTGCAAAACCACAAAACAGGCACGGCCCAGTTGCATCACCTTTTTTCTCATCAGGATGTCCTAAAAGCTTGGGACTGACATGCTGAGGTGGCCTGGTGTCACAGTGACACTGGTGCTCATCCAGCAACACTTTTATGAGAGGTGAGAAAGCTGCCTGCAGAGCTAGAAACTCTGGCTATAAATAGCAAAGTCCTCTGCACCCCTTGCTTCCAATGGGTGACAGTAGTAACTGACACATCAGCCTTGCTCTGGGTGGGCTCTGCAGAAGCTGGCGGGGAGGAAGATAAAAGATAATCCTCAGAAAGACCCAGAGAGCAATGGAGTGTGTGAGCAGGCAGGGGAAAGGCAAAGCCCAGGGAGAGGTCAAACTTGCAGCAATTTTTCATCTAGACCAGGCCTTTTCAGGCATTGCCTTTACCTGTACCACTGCTTTAACAGAGAAATCTGCCCGTGGAGAACTTCCTCCATAGAGCTTGACCTCTTTTCCTGACCCAGCATTTTACAGGCAGACAAGTGTTAGGGGCTCAGACTCCTACAAGGAAGAAGGGGGAGTCTTTCCTTGTAATTGGCTCTATGTAGTTTTGTGTATGTGCTGTCACTGCTCTTCTGCACCTCCAGCCTCTTCCTCTGGAGCCGCTGCTCACCGGTCTGCATCAGGCACATTGCCTCTCCACTGACTCCATCCTCCTGGTGAGCTCATGGGGCCTCATCTACCTGGGTATTCCCTTCACTGGTCTAGAGTCTCCTGCTTTAGTCTCTCCATCTTAAACTAACAGAACCTTTTGTGGAGGTCTTGCAATGCTCCTTTTCAACTGGTGCTTTTGCACTGGATGGGCCAAACAACTGCAGAAATACCATCAAACAAAATGCCAGGACTGTATCAAAACTGTAAGGAATAGCTTACCTCATACATTCTATGATCCCCTTTGTGGTACTCCCTGGTACCCTTTTAGAAAAAGGTCAGATTTAGCCAGCTTGGTTATTTCCCAAATTGTAAGTCCTAAGCCAAAACCTCTGACACAAACAGTACCAGTATGTGACAGCATGATACTCAAGCATTTGGTCAGTTCCTATTCCAACTCATGCTAGCTGAGCAATGATAAATGATACAAAATGCTGGCTATCCAAAATATTTGGCTACTCTATCCCTTTATTTCTGGATCTAATCAGTATTCTGAGCTAATATGCGTGCAGTCTTGCATTTATACATTTTTGTTACCGATCCAGATCTCTTGCTCTGCATATCTGGAAGCCACTTTGCTCATCGCCCCTCGGCAGGGATAGTGACAGCAGTCCTGGGGCTGATGGCTCACCCTGTCAGTGAGAGCTCCAGGCGCTGGGAGCAGGGAGAGCAGCACTGTGTGGGTGTGAGAGCTGAGTTTTGCCTCAGGGTAAAAATCTGGGGGGGATATAAAGGCGGAATCAGAACACAAGCTACATCAAAATGAGACTGGCACATCAGCTCCCAGTGGCTGGGGGAAGGACAGTGCTGCAGAAGGGTGGGCAGATGCTCGGCACTGCCAGCTTCACTTGCCAGCACTCCAGCTTTGAATTTCTCTTTTCTTTTGAGATCCCACAAGGGCTGAGATACTCAAGTGTGAAGAACTGGACTGCAAATCATCCACCTGTTTGGCTGTAATGCTTGAGGGCATGATACTGCAAGTGCTTCCCCATCTGTGTCCCCCTCTGGCAGGCCATGCCATCCTGTCATGTGGGGTGCTGAGTTGAGCCATGATCTAACAAGCACAGGAAGGCCACAGCCCACCTTGCATCCAGCCCATGGGCTTAGGAACCCATTCCCAAACCCCACTCATTTGGTGCTTCAAACTGAAACCCTGCAGGAAAAGGAAAGGAAAATCGAAAATTGTGGTGAAAATCCCACTGGCATCACTGCAATATCTGCTGGGAAATACTTCATGTACTATCCAAGATCATTGGGCAAAGTGGGGGATTTGTTTCCAAAGGGAAAGTAAGTGAGGCCAGCCTGCTCCTTCTGCCCAGTGGTGGTGGGGAACAGCCTGAGCATACCCCTGAGGGCTGGACAGGATCCACCTTCGCATTCGGGAGTTGTGTCTGACTCAGAGGCAAAACAGAACAAACATGTGAACATTTCTCCAAGGTCTGCTGTGGAAGTTTTCCAGTTAGCTAGATGTGGGAGACCTGGGCATTTGCAGGAATGCATGAGATCACATGTGTTCGTTGCCCCATCAAGGCTGCTGCTGTGGTGGGGTGCAGGAGACTTCTTAACGTGGCTGCTGGACTGGGGCTTTTGCACTTTAAATAATGTCTTTCTCATGCCATTTTGTCAGCAGCCGGTAAGCTTCATTAAGAGAGGGCACCAGGACTCTGCACCTTTCCAGAGAAGTCACTCTTTCTGCGGGTTTGGGATCATCCTGGGGCTTGGCTTTTTGCTCCTGGTGGGTCATGGTACCCAATCGTGGCCAATGTGGTCTGGGGGTGTGGCAGGAGGGGCTGGGGTGCCCACGTCTATGGGAGATGATCCCGTCTCCTTGGTCACAAGTTGATCATTGGAAACCAGCTATCAGCATGCTGGAGTACCTGGCAGGCAGCAGCAGCAGGCACCAGCACATCAGCAGGGACTCAGTCCAAACCAAATTATTAGAGCAGCTGAGAGGAGGACAGGGTAAGTGTCTCCATCTCTGCTTTGTTTAAGGTTGCATTTAGTTGCTTGGCAAGGAAACCCACAGAGGGTATTTTTTAGAGCTCCAGCTACCATGAAAGGTTTGAAGCTGACATGCCTACCACTTCTTTCTGTCTTGAAACACAAGAGAGAGAAGGGATGGTATCTGTGAGGCAGATCTAAGTGATGTGACTCATGCTTATCACCATCACGCTAATGGGTCTACTTGGACAATTATGTTAAACTTGGTGTTAATGTTGCCCACATTTCTTTGAAAGCAAAACAAAGTCTATGCTGGCTAGGGGTGTGTAATCCTTGGTCTTCCACGAATAACATCAGTAAGGGCCATTATGCACCTTAATTTTTTATTCCTTGCAAGGTAGGTTTAGATCTCAGAGTGATTGTACTGGTGCAAAATACATAAATAATAATGAGTAAGAGCCTCCTAATGTGTGGCTCTCCCTTTCTTGATAATGTGTTCTCATTCCAGTCACAAGCACAAAACCCTCCAAGTGTTCCTTTAGGTCATCTTAAAACCGTCACTCCACACTGTTTCTGTTTGTCCTTTTTCTCCATGTTGTAGCTGCATGTTCAAAACTACAAACTCCATCAGGCAGAGACCTTGACCCCTCTATATTTGAAAATATTTTGCCAAAGAATAGAAGCACTGCTAACAGAACAAACACTACTAACTAAGTATTCATTGAATTTTAGGACCCAGTGGTAAGAGTAGGTGCAGTAGTTGGTCCCCAGACACAAAGATAAGCACCAGTTTGCTGCAGCACACACCATGCCCTGCTGGGAGTTTAGAAACAGAGGGCGAACAAGTGGTTGCCAGAGAGACACCATGGGGAAGTCAAGCTGGGAAAGACCAGCACAAACCCTGCTCCTTTTGTGTGCAACTGACCCAGGGACAAAATCATCCCTAGGGCTATGCCAGAGCTTACCTCTAGTGTTTTTTGATATTACCATCCCTTCCACTACAGATACTATTACAATTATTATTGTTAGTAATATTAATTAATTAATTAATTCATTCATTCATTCATTCATCCATTACCACCCATCCACTGCAGACATGGTGCAGAGTAGCCTAATTCTGGCATCAGAGAGGTATATCTGCTCCTCCTGCAGCCTCCTTGTTCACAGCTGGGCCTGTGCTGAATTACCAGGGAGCAGCAGGAGTCAGCGGCACAGTTCCTCTACTGATGCCACTGCTCAAGATCTGACAATGTACAGTGAAGAGCACTGTACACAGCCATTGGCTGCAAGCCTCAAACTCTTCTATGTGTGTCCCTCAGAAGCCATGGATGCCCTTTTGGTCATGTCATGTTGCACTCTAGTTGTATTCTGTGTCATTTAAGGATTTGGTCCCAGAAGCTGCAAAGTCTTTCTTTTCACCCTCTTGAATAACCCTTTTCAATATCATGTGTAGTATTATTAAATTGTCTCTTCTGAGGATGTTTCCCTTCTGAACCAACATGGAAGGAGCAAGATGGCAGCAGCTAGGGTAAGAAGGGGCAAAGATGCTTTTGTGGGCCAACAAGTGCCTTGAGAGCTAGTCACAACACCCTTTCATCATTTTTGCTCAACACACAGCAAATGCAGAACCATTTATTTTCCATTGAAGTCTGCAGCACTCTGCTTTTGCTGAGCTGTACATGGAACTGAGCCAAAAGGAGAAGAAATAATTAACAGTCTGCCCTGTCCATATGTTTAAAATACACTACTAAATGAAAACAGTCCTGTGGAGAGTTCTCTGCATTAAAGCTTTTCTGTCATGTGGAACTGGAATATTTTCTCTCTCTGTTCCTTAGGGGAGGACAGTACTTGAGAAACCAGAGTTAATATTAACTTTAAGAATCTTTCTTTCTAATTTTTTCAGTTCATTATTCATACATTGTGTGCCTGCATAAAAAAAAAGAATTAGGGTATGGTATGCATTGAAACTATTTCAGATGTTCAAAATCCGTAAGAATACTAAGGAAGAACTAAAATTAGTCTAAATCCCAATAATACAGTCTGGACAACAGAATGACTCCTGTTTAAAGACAAATTTTTACTGAAACATTATGGTCTAGACCCACTTATTTAAAAATGGACCTAACATCACTAGCCCCAAAGGCGTTTAAAACAACTTCCTGCATTTGAGTTACTTGGGAAAGAAATAACATATGAAAGCCGGTTAATAATAGGGGGTCCTTGTATGACAAGGGAGGAATTTGCATCGAGTGCAATGAATCGTACCCATGTGAATGATGCACATTCCTCTTTAAGTGACTAATTTCAGAAAATGTCCTTTGGAGTCATAATAATAGATCCTCTGCTCCTATCAGCGCCCATTGGCCTCGTTATCAAACTCATTGCAATTTCTTTGTGGTGAATCACCAGAGCAAAGCAGACAAGATCCCAGCAGAACCAGCCAGCAAACCTCACTGAGCAGTCATGACTGAGGATGCATCCAGTTCCCCAGCATTGTCACCAAAGGCGACAATGGTCAAGCCCAGAGCCTTCCACCTTACCCTTAGGGGGCAATCATCCTTGGCCTGTCCTCTGTCCATGTGCCCTTTGCCAAAGCTTAGAAAATCTTCACTGTCATAAAACCAAGACTAATGAGGCTGTTTGGCTGGTTTTGTTTTCACTGGAAGGACCTTCACAGAAAGCCAGACTCTGTTCTTGCTGTTGCTGGTGTCCTCCCCTAGGCTTTTCTGGCACCCTGCACCAAGAGTCTATGAGAGTTATATCGTTATAACCAGTCCCAAGTCAGCCGTCCAACCTGCACTGGGTGTTATCTTGTTGGTAATCTCTACAGGAAAGCCAAGTACTGAACATCCTAGAGGCCAACCAGCAGCTTGGCCCTTAGATACACAACTCTGGACTCGCTTGACCATTTGGACTCATCTTCAGCTCACGGCAGAGCCAGGTGGAGATTTCACTGGTACAACCCAGGCTGCACTTGTAGATTTTAATCTCTCTAATCATTAATCTGGCAGCTTGCAGTGCAAATACTCCAAGCAGACACGCAGCCATCAGGCTTGGCTGCACAAGGATCAAATATTCATTGTGGAATCACAAACATCCACTGGCACAGACATTGCTGGACAGGCACATTGGCTGTCCTCAAGTGGAAGCCAATTGCTAGCTCCCCAAACAGCTGGGGATAGTTGTTGTATAACATCAGCATAACCTGTCCTTGTTCTCCATGTCTCAGGGGCCCGTTTTTTTTCCATGGTCCCTTGCCCCACAGCTCTGACTGGTAGGGCAGGTTTGCACAAGGCTCTGCTTATGGGGAATGTGTTCACACCTAGAACTGCCTGTGGTGGCAGTGGGGTGAGAGGGAGAGCAAAAACTTCAGCATCAATCCTCTGCTTTCTGGGGAAAAAAAGCAAACAGAAGGCACCTGGGGCTAAGAGATGTATTTCACTGGGTGGCAGCAGGTGAGTCAAAACCTTCTCCTCTAAGAAGCTAAAATACTCTGTCTTCTGCATGGGGATCAATGGCCTTGTCCTGCCACACTCTCCCAGCTCAGCCTATGTGCCCCAGCTCACTGCTGCCAAGGCCTTGTCCCTGGCTTTGTATGCCAGAAGACAGTGGGAGAACACAGATTTCACCTTTCTTTCATTTCTCCATTAACCGAAGGGTCAAAATCAATTGAACTAAAGAACTATGGTGGAAATTCATTAATTAGAAGCTTGTGAGCAGGTGTAAAAGCTAATCACAATAATAAATGGTTATCCACTAACTTAATTACATTATGGTAAGAGCCATATATGCTGCACAATATAATAGGAGCTTAAGGAGATAAAACCACTCAGAAGCCATAAGTCATAGCTCAGATAAGAAGAAAAAACCTTTATTGCTGTCATGGTTCAGGCTCAGGAGCAGCCTGGGAAGCTGAGCTCTGGGCACAGATGACATCCTGACATTCCCCTTTAAATTGCATGGTGTGCATGCCCTTAGGTACTGTCTCCTATCTGTGTATGTATGCACAGACTGTTTCCTGAGCCAGCCAGCTGAGAGGCAAGCAGCAAGTGAAGCAGTGGGCATAAGTAGGCTGGAAGTCCTTCCTGTTATAACCAGCCTGTACGCTGATATGTTGACAAGACAGGCTGTGAGGTATTTGCCCCAAGAATGAGACTGCCAGGTAATGTCAGCCAGGCTGAATGCCACTCTTCACACAAAAGAGGGAAGGAGAAGTAAGAAAACTCATTATTAAATCAGCAGTGTAATCTAAATCATTCTATCCTGTTCTTTTCCAGAGAGAAAAAGCCAACAGACATCTCCTGACATTTGAGTAGGAATGTCCTGTAGAACAGGTTGTACCTCTCCTCCTTCCCCATGCAGAGCAGGGTTCAACAGCAAACAGTGCTTTGGGGATCCTCAGTATTTCAACAGCACCCTTACTCTTGTTGAGGGCAATACACAATCATTCCTTCAAGTTTTAGGCCACCAAAAACCAGGGCTGGGTGGGGGTACCATAGGTCACAGCAAGGCAGAAGCAACTGGGCTGACAACAACCCTTTGCAGGCACAAAGCTGTCCTGTGAGGTCAGTATTGCTTAGACAAGAACAGTGAGTAGTTTACTCTCTGTAGAGCTATCAGGTAAAGTTTTAAAGGTCCAGAAGTGTCTCACAGCCTAGGTTTTAAACCAATCTCCAAGTCTCTGATAAGTGGGTAACTCTGCATCTTGCAAGTAGCTGTTGAACATTAGCCACAGCAAGATCTTCAGTGATGGCGAAATCAGCCTAAAGGTAAACAAGGGAAAAATATACATGCAAGATATTTAAATAACACCAACATTGATATCTAAATAAGGAAACAGGTCTTTCTGAAGCATCTAAAAGAACAGTTAGTCTTAACTAAACTGTGGGCCTGGGAGCTAGGTGAGGCCACCTCCATTATGCCCTCTTGTATGTTCTTCAGGGAGAACCAGTTGTTAATAGCTGTTTGCAATACAACTGACAAAGAGGAAGAAGAAACCTTGGCTATTACTAAAATTATTCTTTTTCCTGCTAAATCAGTTTGATCCTGCTGGGGTCGTCACATTGGAATAGCTCTTTCCATTAAATAGTTAGCTTTCTGTAGTCCTCAGATGCTGATTTTTCTGCTGGGGCAGGGCAGTCTGGAGGACAAAGGGAAGAGGGTTCCCTTGTCCAGGCTTTTTTGATTTGAATTTATTGCAGTCAGTACTGTCCTTTCCTTTACCACGGCATAGCTAGGGGGAGGGAAAGAGAGCTGAGCCTTCAGCTGGGGGATTTCAGTAACCTTGGTGGTTGAACACACAGCCAATACACAGCAAGAATCTGCTTTGCCTGTTATATGCTTTCCCCCATAATACTAAAATAACTCATTTTCTTAAAAGTGAAGTCTTCCTAACCCAGGGATCTTTTTTAGATACAGACTCAGCATTATGATATATACCATACCATATCTAATGCTAAAGTGTTATAGAAATATAAGCTATCAAAAGCTGAATCCTTTCTGTGTGCTTAACCAGCTGTATTTCCTGAGCCCAGATAGTAGCTGTGTTATTAATAACTAGGGAGATACAGTTCTTCTATTTCCAAACCTGCATCAGTTCACGTATCTTAGTAAACTTTGGAATGAAATAACCCAGTTTCAGTACCTACTTTTTGCAGTAAATCAGTAGTAAATAGGGAGGAATACATCTTCAAGTAACATGAAGGGGGGAAAAATGTTTACAGGAGAAAGTTAAGCATTTTATGTTTGTAACAGCAAACTCCACCCTCAAAATTGTACAATTCGCCCTATAACCTTCACATTATCAGTCTGTAGACTGACTCAACATGTGAAAACTGTGGTAGTATCTACAGGCCTCACTGAAGTTTCTGCCTTTTGACTGGGAAAGGTCAGGAAGATTACCATGCTGGTACAGTATTATTTCCCACCAGTCTGAAAATCTTCTGAGTTTACAGATCCCCAGGTCTTGATCACTAACAAGACTCTTATTGGAGCCATTAAATCACAGCATGGCCCCCCAATTCAGCAAGATGCTTAAGCACCAAATCTGAGCTTTAATGCCAAATAAACAAGCTTATCACACTGTTATGCCATTTAGGCTGCTATACAAACTGAGATAAAATGCATCTAGCTTAATGTGTGCATTAAACATTCTGTGTAAGCACACGAAATTACAATCTTAGCGTTCTATAATGAAATCATAACCGCTGCCTGCAACAAGGTCAGCATAAATCTTCCTGTTTTCCCCATGAGCCAGTGTCAGACTCCTCTGAAATCTGTTCCACAAATGCAATAAAATCATGACATGGGAGAAAAAACAAACAAGAAAGGGCAGACAGGACTGAGTCCTTGGCAGACAGACATTTTTGTGGTCCTAGAAATCAGGTTTTTGCCATCTTGGGATTCATACCCATACTATCTCTTCCTTCCAGCATGCTCTTTTAACTGTTGATTGGAAGATCTTGCAATACTCAGCATCATTACAAGTTATGACTTCATTACCATCTATTGATGTGTGTAGGTTTATGGCTTTTTGCCAGCCTCTTGAAGTTGTGATCCAAGCCTTCAGTTTCTCATGCATGAAAGCCAGAAAAGTCTAGATAGTGTTCAGAATGCCAAAACCATCTGATCTTCATAAATCAGGTGATGCATTGTCAGCAGTGTTTACAAATGCTGGACATCAAGAAGCCCACAGCAGGCTTGTACTGGTCCTTTTACAACATATACTGAAAAGTCTTGATGACTTCTGTTTCTTACAAAAAAATGTAAGAAAACTCTCTTTTCAGCTCATCATCATGTCCACAGTTTTCATTAATTATTATTAAACCTAACTACCCAATCTTTCTGCCCATCCCTGCCACATGGGTCATCAATGGTCTGTATTCACCCCCTGGGCATTGCTGCTCCTTGGCAGAGGTCAGACCTGCTCTTGAAACAAGGCGCACACCACCATAGCAATTCAGACCAGTTATGAAATCTGGCTGAGGATGGATGGGTGCTCAGGGTCTAGATGACTGCCAGTTGAGCCCTGTCACTGCTGGTTCTCTCTTGGAAGACCCTGAGGAGATTCCAGCCAGAAGGTGATGGGAAGAGCCTTAGCCAGAACTGTGGCTGTGCTTACCTGAGCATTTAGACATGCTCAGGGAAGTACGGGTTAGGGCTCTCAGTTCTGTTTGCTTTCCCCTTCAGCTTCATCAGTCACCTTAGTTTAACATGAAAGAGCTCAGAGGGTGCATGTTTCATAAAGCTTGCTTGCACCCCTTGTTTAGGTGGCACTGAGCAAGCTTCTCTCTCAAGTCATTCTCCCCATCTGCCACTGTATGTAGTTGAGCCCTGTCAGCCAGCAAGGCCTTCACACAACGTTTGCAGCTGACCCCAGGTGCAGAGGGACCCCTGCTTGTGTTGGTGGACTCTTGGTCTTTGAAGCTTCCCATCAAGGCTGACCGTGGGGCCACCGAGCTTGCTCTGAGTCCCTGCTGGGTGCGCAGCCGATCCCTGGAATTAATGAGCCCTTCTGTCTCCTCAGCTATTGCTGGTTTAAAAACACAGCCAGGGAAGCAGCGTTTTGGTTGGGAGGGACAATATGCTAAGGAAGCATGCCTTAAGGAATAGGCTGTTACTGCTTTTGTATTAAGATTGAGAAGCCCCAGGGAAAAGGCAAAGAGTAAGGCTGGGAAAGCAGACCTAGGGCTATTTGAAGTGGACAGACCAGATTTATTGTGCTAGACACTGATAGCAGGGATGCTGCTCTTTCATTTGCAGGCTCTGTGCCTGATTAGCAGAGTCATATGTAAACACTTGGTAGGGAAGCTTGACATTAAGCTAAGAGCAGTTGAGGTTGCTGGCAGATTGCAGGAAACTCAGTGCCCTGTTATTTTGAATTTGTCTGGAGTTTAGCTTTTGGGCCCAAGCTTAGTGCTTTCGGAAAACCCATTCCTCATTCCAAGCTGGAAACATGCTACCCGTATTACAGAGCATATTTGGATTGTATTATTCAGCCCACACCTCCTCCTTGCAATTTCTCAATTTTTTGAAGTCCTGCATGCAATCCTTCCCCATCTAAGGAATACAATGCTTCACTAGCCCTAAGGAAAAAAACTTAATTTAAAAACAAAAACACAGAGACAGTTACACAGAGATCCTTAACTGTGTCTTTATGCCAATGGCTAGCTGAAGGCAAGTGAAACATGCTGTTGTATTCCTTAGCTGTATTGAGATAACACTACACCAGAGAAATATTTCATCCAGTTAAAAAGAAGAAAATGAGAGCAAGTTTGGAGCACTTGGAAACATTTGTCAGCTCAGGCTGAACATGGCCCAACTAATCTAGATGGAAAGGAGAAAAACCGAACCATCATTTCAGCATTCAAATGTTCCTAATTTATTTTAAAATTAGTTGTAGCTAACTTGAAATTTTTAAAGCAGAGAAAGAAAAAACTAAACAACAACAACAAGAAGACATTAAAAATGGCATAAAATAGCCTGGATCAGCTTCAGAATTTTCCTCTATTTTTTTTCCATTTGGTCACAGACCCAAGGGGGTGACATTCATCTACCCAGAGAACCAGAAGAAAACCATTGTTACTTGTGCACTAAAGACACCGTGACCCAGCTGAAGGACATCCATTAATTGTTGCAGGCTTTGGCTGAGCCTGGCTTAGCTCTGTGGGCATTTCACTCCAGATATTCAGTAGCACTCAGGCAAGTGAAGACTGTTGAAACCCAACTTAAGAGATCCAGAGGGGCCCAATGCTTGGGAAAAGTGCCCTCCCCAGGATCTTCAAGCAGTCCTTGGTACCCATGGGACGCCAGAGTCAACAACAGCCCAAGCTACTTCCCTCTGTAGCACTGGTTGGAGGGACTGGGCACAAACTACTCTCTATGTGCATTCAGGATCCCCTCCTTCCCTTCCTTGTTTGGATCCGGAGCGTGTGCTCCAATGTGGGTCAGCACCGCCATGCTCTTTTCATCTGCTGTGACTCGGCAGGAGACTGAGGCGTTGCCTGCATAGGAAGAGTGCCAAGAGCAGCAACAAGCTCTTCCCATCAGTGCTGGGGAAAACACAGCCCTGTTTCAAACCATACTGCTTTATCTGTCCTAAATCTCTCTGACGCCCACAACCAGAACAGACCATCTTATAAACTGCCCCCACCCTCACTACAACACCAGTAAGTGGGAAAGGAGTGGGAAAAGGACCTGAATACAGGTTTGATAATGCAAGGTGGCTGAATTTGCTGTGCCTAGGCAGAGGTTCCAGCTTGTTTTCACAAGGATGTGTCATTGATTTCATTGCCTCCCCTCCTCTCTGTCTGTCATCCATCCCACCCCCCAGCAATATTTTAGTCTGCTGAATGATCTGAAGTACCACTGAAGGCAGTAATAATCTCAAAGGCTTTCCTGAAAGATTCATCAGAGTCAGCAGCTGGGTGCAAACAGGGCAAAACCAGGCTTCATTAGCACTGCTGCTCACAGAGTGGCTTGTAATACTGTAAATACGTTGTATACTGCCTCTGCCCTAGAGATTTGCATTTAAAAGAGGAAGGGGAGTTTGCAGATTCAGTTAGGTCCCCTTAATTCTATTATGCCAAAATGTGAAAGTAGGTAAGAACAGTGTGCTATAGGCACTGGGGCAACCAAACTTTAGCCTTGCGTAACTGAAAGCCACAGAATGTGGTTGTTTTCTTATATGTATCATTAGAAAACCCAGGGTTTATTCCAAAAGAGAAGCAGGGAGCTGTGTCCCAGGAAGCTTTTAAGTGGCTCGCTGGCACATGGGATTAACATAGCAAATTATCACACAATGTGCTGCAGCTATAGGCACAGAGATTAATTGCTGAAGGCCAGATGGGAGTGCTAGGAGTAAATACAGCCTTTTGTTGAAGGAAGAGGGTGAGGGCTGAGCGTGCAAAGCTACAGTGACCAGGAGGAGAGTGTGAGCCCCCCTGGGAATTTTGCCTTGACAGGGCAGATACAGATAAAGCAGTGCTGGGGAAGACCTGCCCCCGAACTGAACCACTCACACCTTCATCAATGAAAGCTGGATGAGACAACAAATGTAATTCGCTTCATTTCATGTCACCATTTAAATAGGAAGACTTCTTTTACAAGAAAAAAAGGTCTATTTTAATATATATCTGGAAAACATTGCCTACCTTTTAGGCACATTCGCTAAATATGCCTAAAACCCCCAGCTTTCAAGGGTCTTGCTTTCCAAATATCATTGTCTAGTGCAACATTTTGATTCTGATCTTTAAAACTGAACTGGTAAATTGCCTGCCAATGGGGCTAATTTATGGGAATATGCTTCAATATCACACAAAGAATTTAGAGATTGTTTCCACTGTAACTTCAGCATGGATGCAATTCGATCGATTTACCATCAGAGAAAGCATCTGGGCCCTAGTCCAAGAAATGCTGTATCATATTTCTATCATGGTAATACCTTGCTGGTGGATTTAGAGAGGAAAAAAAAAAGTAATTAACACAAATACTATTCAGTTTACTGGCATTTCAAGAACAACACATTAAGGCACAGTGCTCTGGAGAACTGTAATGTTGGGCAGCACTTGGTATAGATCCTGAGAATGAATAGGGAACAGTTGGCTTCTTGGTTTTGCCAATGCTACTGACATTTGCACTTCACCTAATCAAGGGCACTAATGGTTTCTAAGTCCTCCCAACCATCCACTGAAACAACCATGTTATCCCTCTCATACATATCCTGAGCCTCAGTTTCTCAGGTAATGACAAACAGGAGAATCTATATCCCAGCAAGGAACTTCTTTGCATTTTCAGCTTCATGTTTCGATGATAAATGTTTTTATCTTTTTACCATTGAACACTGGCATTCATTTAGCTGGGGAACAATTTATCCTCCTTTAATGGGCAAAGTTTCAAATCTCTAGTTCCACAGGATATGCCTAGACTAGAAAGCGCCCACATTTAATGAAACAGAGATCTTTAATTCAAAACAAACCTATTTTGTTGTAAGGTATACCATAGTTGCTAATTCACCAAGGATGACTTTTTTCTGTACTAAACCACACTAATTTCCATAGAGGATTGATGCTGCTAACACCATGCTCATCTGCATCAAAGTCTCTAACTAGCAACAGACTTCAGAGAGACTTGAGTAAGGCATGAACTTTTACCCCTGTCCATGATATTTTAACATTTATGCCACAGACTGCAGACTAAGCTTTCCAATGTGAGCCAGCAGGAACAGTGCAGCCTGAACTGCCTGGTGCTACATACAGCAAGATGCAAATATTCAGAGAGAAATTAAGTCTTTCTGGCCTTAGTCAATTTGGTTGACTTTTTAAGGGGAAAAAAAACACCCCAAACATCCAACATGCAGAATTCAGTCAGGGAGAAGCACTTCACATTGGGAAAATTTAAACTCCAGAACTTATTTTGTCTGGGAAATTCTGGAGCTTACCACTCAGGTTCCAGATGTAGCAATGCTGGAGTTTTCTGTGAACGGAATTTTGACAAGGTCTAATTTATCACTCTTCCTCTGAGAAAAGCCAAGCTCCCAAGGCACAGCAGATAATACTATTGCAATTATCTGCATGACCTTCTGCCACTGATATCTCATGTTGCTCTGTGGTGTGTGTGTGGGCGACGAGAGTTGTTTTGTGGACAAACTCTGATTTTCACCCTTCTTCCCTTTCCAACCTCCTGCATAATCTTAGTAAGATAAATTTCACAGAAATCCAAGCCCACACTTCTTTGGAAACTTACTGAAGAACAGGTGAAGAATAAAACTACTGAATTTAAGCAGCAGTAGATTCCATTTCACTTTGGTTTTAACTGTTGAATTTCTGCAGAAGTGACTGTCACGTTCCTTCCAGTATACACCTCTGATTCCTACTCTATACCTAAATGTACTCCCATAAGCATAAGGGAAAGAAAGAAATCTCACTGTAATATATTAACATATGCTTCTCTTTTCTATAGCTGATTCTTTATTGCTGTATATGAATTTATATGGAAGACATGTATTAGAGTTTAATTTGGGAAGGAAGAGACAGAAAGATGATTAAGTATTTTTTTCTCTTGACAGAAAATTCATATGCTCATTTTTACATAATATTATCACCTTCCAGGATGTATAGCCATCCTTCCCTAACCTAAACTAAAAATCAATTCACAAGAAGATATCTTGTTATCTTTTGCAAAAAGGTCTCAGAAACAGGTAGACCAGGGGGAAAAAAATAGCCAAAATAAATTTAAGCCAGATTAAAGCTGACCAAGCTTGCAGTTGAATGAGTTTTTGACATGTGGTATTAATGTCCATATGCAATTTACTTTTCAGAGACAGGATCCTGTAGGAGGACTGGCTAGCTATTCATTAGGCCACCAAACATTCTTTAGATGTATTTTGAAGTCTAAATTTAGATGACGGGAGGGCTGTTGAGGCAATTCAGCTAAAGCTAGTGCAGACACTAACTGATAAGGGTAACTGTTTCTAGAAAAGCCATTTACCTACTGCATACACTTAAAATTCAGTCACAGCTAGAACAGGGATTTGATAAAGTCCTTTTTCAGGGAAAGGAAAAAAGGAAAAGGAAAAAGGGAAAAGGAAAAAGAGAAAGGGAAAGGGAAAAAGGGAAAAACAGGAAAAAGGGAAAAAGGGGACAATGGGAAAGGAAAAAAGAGAATGGAAGCTCTGCTCCCTGATAAGTTAAACATCAGAAGGTTTGGCTCTTCTTACTGCTTTATATACTGCAGCTTTTGAGAAGGATGTTACTTCTTGCTGCTTGTTACTCAAGAGAGCTGAAGAGCAAAGATGACAAAAGATGTGGTAGATGACAGACAATGGGCTGGCGTGAGCCACTGATACCTGTTGTTTATGGGCCAGAGAGCCGACATGGTGTGCTAAGCTGTAGCCAGGAACTGAACACCATGCAGCAGCTAGCACAAAAGTCTATTGCAAGGATTAGTGATGCAAAACTCAAATGCCCAAACTTTACCTGAATAAGTTATGCTTTGGGTGGTGCCATACCATGTTGAAAACAAAGACAGGTGCACAGGGTAGGCTGCCTGGCTGTTGCCAGCGGAGATGAGGGCTTCTCAGTGTGGCTCTATGGTCAAGAGCAAAGTGCTGTGAAGAGTCTAGCAGATTCTGATGCCCTGCATAACCACATATGTGCTGGTGATGAAAGTATCCATCTGGGCAAATGTATTTGGTGCAAAGCATGATCCAGAAAATTAGTAAGGTTTGTTTAGTAGGAGTCATCAAAATGAAAGATTTCCAATGGGGTCATATTCAGCAAGGATGCAAGAAGGTCAAAACAAAATTCAGCTACTGCAGAGGAGGTTTGGTGTTTAGGGCACTCACCTTAGATGTGGGAAAGCCCAGCTTCAGCCTGTGACTGAACTACATACACAGATGATTTGTACATGTGTCTTCTGCGTTTCTTGCTAATGCCCCAGCCAGAAGTCTCCTGCCTCATTCCAGGAAGGGAAGATACCTTGAGAACTTTTCATTTCATCCCCAGCAGAAGCAGGGAACATGTCTGAAACTCTTGTGCTTTTGCCAGAAGGATGTGTAAAGGAAGAAAGAAACTTTCATTCCATTCTTGTTAACCATTGTAAGGGGAACATAATTTACAAGTCATCATATTGAATCTAACCGAGTAGCTTTTCCTTCCTGACCATTTACCATCTGCTCAAGCATGTAGCTTTAAAGTTTACAGGCTCTGTCCATAGTTCATCAGATAATCAAAGCCCTCTCCAGCAGAGGATATAAAAAAATGCCAGCAGACTTGGAAGCTGCACAGTGCAAGAGGCCATAAGCACAGTGGTGCAGCCTGCAAGCCTCTCTCCAGGAGCACCTGGTGCCTTCGTTTCATGGGAACATTGCTCAAAAAGTGTGAAATGGAAACTTGGGATGTTAGCATTGCTACCTCCACTAGAGAAAGGTGACAGTGAACCTGTGAGTTTCCAGGCAACTGGGAAATAGGTCTCCAGAGTCTGTGACAGGGCCAGAAATAGAGCTGATTCCCATTTTCCTTTCACATAACCATGATACAGCAGAAAGCCTGGATGATGGCTTTGCGCCAGAGGGATGAGGAAGCACTCATTCCCCTGCCCATACTGCCCTCTGTTTCCTTTCATTTTACAAGTCAGGAACAAGGCAGTGTTTAGCCCTGAGTGTGGACAGTGGGAGAAAAGCAGCAATTACTTCACAAGAAATACTGGGCAAACAACTGAACAACTCCCAGTGCCTCATATGCCTGCTCTACACGAAGGTGAGTGGCTTTCGGTCAGCTGCATGCTTACTGAAACAGTCACATGAGGCTGGTCTGACCTAAAAAAACACGGACTAAAATGTCACAAACTTACATGGTTGCAGGACTTGAGTTAACTAGGACAAAAGTGCATGACCTTCCTACATTAACTGGTAAGGGTGGAACAGGAAAGCTGGTTCTCTGTCAGGAATAGCTCACATAAACATTTATTTCAAAATAAACAGGTAACTCTGCAGCCTCTGAAGCCAGTATGTTTCTTCCCTTCCTGCCAAGGATGACGGAGTAAGGGATTATTCTTAGACTTTGAACTGATAGTGAAAATAATCACAACCCTTTTGCAAACCTTAAGGAAAAGTGTATCTAGTGTTTTATTTGAACAGGACTTTGCAAAATTAATCAAAACTATTCTAAGGATACAAACTCCAGAAACACTTCCTAGGTTTACCTGCTGCTTGAGGAGAAGCACTGAAACCAGGAGGGAAGGAAGGTTTTGGGCACAAAGCTAGCTCCTGACCTCAGCCATCCTATCACTTCCATCTAGTTCAAGTTGTCCTCAAATACGGAAGCATCTCTGAATTGCTCTGGGGAGCTAAGTCAGGACCAAAAGGTACCTCAGTGAGACTGAGCAAGGCACAGGTGGTCTAAACATAAATCCTGGCTCACTGTCTAAATCAAGCGAAGCTGAAGTGCACAAGCACATTGACCAGGAGAAAGGAGACACCTCAGAACACCCATTTGCTGTGGGATGTGCTTGTGACTGGGTGTTTCTAGCTGCCTGTTGTCCCATGACACAGGGTACCAGACCAGGAACTCTCTCAACAAAGAGACACTGTTTAGGTGTCTGCCTGCTCCTCCACACATGCTCACACAAACTGCCCACAGGGAAAACTCCATAACCATCTCAGTTAGAGGTTAGTTTACATTTTTGTTAGGCTGGCACTACATGAGAAAAAGTCTCTTCTCCTGGAGATTGCTTGGTAGATTACTTGAGCAAGTAGGTTCAGCTGAAGTTCAGATTAGCATCTAGACTAAATTAACAAGCCTCTACGGTTGGCCCGTTATTAATTCTTAAGTTGGGAGACCACATGTATTTCTACACCTGTGACTGAATAAGTAAGCTGTAAACATGCACATGCAGGGGTTTGTCAGGTAGAGTCTATCGGGACTCTGTGTTGCCCCTGGTTTACTGGAAAAACCACTTGGGTTTTGATTTTCCTTTAGGCCAGAGTCTCTGTACGTCATTCCAGAGAATGTCACTCACGGACAGTTTTTATCATGTTTATTCTGATCCTAGAGATATTCAGTTGGAAAGAAGTACAAGGAATTCAGGGGGCATAATTACTAGAATTCCTTATACCTGCCAACCTGTCTGCATTTTGAAAACTGCAGTAGGTGTATTGGAGAAAACCTCAGGAAAGACACCAAGAATTTAAGCATTACCTAACTTATTAATCAGTCTAAAAGCACTGCTCCAAAGAGGAGGTCAAGTATAATTTCAATTGTTTTACAGCCACTGTGGTTAAATACCGTCAATTAAATCTCTATGACTACACAGCATCATAATAATACCTTATGCCTCCAGGGCCTTTAGTCAAAAGACCTTAGCATTTTTATAAAGCTTCTTTTAAAGATTAAGAAGCTGGTCTTGAAGCAGCCCCATAAGATGGGGCTAGACTTGAGAATACCTAGTCTGGAGAGCACAAGCAAAGCGTTCAACCCCTATTCCTTCAGTGGTGATGTCAGCAAAAGTCCAAGTAAAAGCCCTGAAGGAACCTCGTGATCTTCTCACACAGCTCCATTGTAGCAGCCTCCAGAGCCTGGTGCTTTACGTCCTGGTTCCCCTATGGGCTGCAGAAAAATTAATCACTGGGAATTTTGATGCATACACAACGGGTTTAGGCACTGTCAGGAACAGTGCTATAGCACAGAAGCTACACAAAAAAAAATATGGTACCTTCTGATAAATATATTATGGCTGTATGACAGCAAACATGTCCTACAAACCACAGAATATGCCAACTGCTTTAGTGAGACACATTATTGTTATAAATAGTCTCCAAATGCAACATGAGACATGCCCCATACCTGATTACCACAAACCCTAGGGTGCTGTACAAGGCTTGTGTGAGACACCTCATTTACAGATAATGTAACTAACAGATGAAGGAATTGTTTCTGAGATGAGTCAGGCTCCAGCTGTGACCTCTCCTCCAGGCTCTTGGGGACATGCTCCCACTCAGTTTGGATAACTGGTCTTCCCTTTGAGGCAGAGGCAGGTTTCAGAGCTGGTTTTGATCTTTGCTGTTTTCATCGCCCCCTTGCCTTCATCTCCTCACTTCACCTGAGGATGTATTAGGACTACTTATTTAGGCCTCACAAACAACCAGAAGGAGCACTGAGAAGCCTGTCGTCTCAGAGAAACCACAAAATAATTCTGCTGTGACAGCTGATGCTGCAGCTCCCATACATCTACTGTGGTAATGTGGCGTGTCAGCCTGCTGCTTTTGTGCAAGCGCTGATGGGATTACCTAGAGATTACAAACACGGTGCAAACAAAACAACTTCTTGCTCTGTGCTTTCATTTTAAACTCTTTTAGTCTGGAGGATTTCTGCTGATTTTCCCATCCACCCCTCGAAGGCAGCAGAGAGCACAACAGATGGGGTTATATATGCTCAGGGTAACACAGGCCCTCCGTTCAGAAATTAATAGATTACAACTTTGAAAAAAACCATCAATAATAAAAAAGGTCCAGTTAAATTTCTAAACACACTTTTCTGGGTTTGACCTTTCCTCTCGTGTCTCAAACTTCCATTAAACTAAGGTGAATTTGAAGCTTAGTGTGACGCTTAGAACATGAATGTCCCAGTCTCTCTACATATGCTTCTTTGGTACTTATGAGAGGATGATCCAAGACTGTTTCAGCCATGTGTTGGTGGCTTTCCCAAGGCCCTGGGTACAAGCCTGACAGCCCTACTATGTGCTCATCAGGGTCACAGGAGTCCACCAAACACAGGCTGCCAGACCACTTGCACAGCGTATCCGAGTTGGACTATAGCTCAACCCTCGCCTGGATGCTTGGGGAAAGGGGAGTGGCTGCAGCATCACCCCACCCCAAATGCCAGATATGTTATTTTACCCAATACTTCAGTATCTACCACTCCCTGTCTCCAACACCCTCTGAATGAGCAGGATGGCACGTTGTGAGCAGACCTGTTTGCTAAGCACACAGGAATTTCCAGGATTTGCTCTCAGACAGGCCAGAAGGTTTCCTCCAGGAAAGTCAGACATGCTGTTCTGGTGAGACTCTGCAGAGTTTTCAGCATTTCATGGTTCACTGTAAGTGGCATTTAAGGTTGCTAATCCTTTTAAACTCCTGCACTGGTTCTTTTCTTTGGGTTACTATACCCAGCAGTTACATACGAAGGGCAAAGCAAAGCTTACGCCTTTCTCCCCCCTCTGGCTCAGATCCTCAATACTTTGGGAAAATAGAAACAACCCACTTTAGTTAGGCTGTCACCTTCTTTTTGTGGATTTTGACATTCAATGGCAGCTGTATTTACCTAAAGACTAATATAAGAATAGCCAAATATCCATCCAGTCAGTATCTTAAACAGCAATAGCAAATATCTAGCTAGGAACAAGATGGGCAGATGTACTTTCTGTGCATAGTCTCCCAAATTCAGCTTGGGGCTCTGGGATTTCAGGAACCCAAAGTAATTTCTTTGTATTTGGGTTCTTCCCAGCATCCCTTACCTCTATGTTTCTCCAATAGTTTTTTAGACTTAAGTACTAGATGCTAAATGTTTACAACATGTGGCAGTGCTATGTGCTTCACCAAGGCACTACATGAAGCAGACTCTCCTCTTGCTTCTTCTGAACCTTCTAAAACATCTTATTGGTGGAGACTACCTAGGGACTTTTTTGTCAGCCATGCTTTCGCCCCTCTCCAACCACCACTATATTGTGGGCTACTGCCAGCTTTCACTAGTTAATGACCTGCCAGGGAGTCATTGTCATAGGGTATTCATCCAGAATAATTTCAGACATGGGCATAGTTAAAACTTAGAGAGGAGTGAGGGAGAGAAAGGATGGATTTAGCCAGCAGCCTGGAGCTCCTTGTGTATTTTGAAAGAGCTGTTATCACTGGAGATAAGAGGATGAACAGGTGAACACTCCACCATCTTTTGCTTTTATTATGATGAGTTGAGGCTTCTGAGAACATCAGACCTGTCAGCCTTCCCAATACTAGCTTTTGCAGAGCACCTCTGCAGCACAAGTGCAAAGTGCTGGATGCAGAGAGCAGCCTTATTGCTGGGAGCGATGCAGTCACATAAGGGCTTCTTGCTCTGCAGATCTCAGCAGCATGGCTGAAGCATCACCATGGATGGCTCTGCTGCTTTCAGCTCTGGAGCAGCAGCGCATGGTGCAGACAGACCTTCCCTCTCTTCCCAGGCTGCTGTACGCTCCCCCCACACCAGAAATGAGTTTCCATTCCAGTGCATTCCCAGGAGCTGCAGCAGCACCACTACACTCTATTTCCTATGGGTTTCCTCAAAACAACTTCCAGCTTTCTTGTTGCTATCACCCAGCATTGCCCTTGCAATCACACATCTGACATACACTTCAGTGCCAGCTGCCTGTCAAACACCAGGAGATTAACACGGCAGAGGCTTTATTCTTGCATGGCTACAGTGGAAAATGACTACAACATGTAGAGACAGGGTTTCTGCATATGAATTGCAAGAGTGAGTGTGGTTATCAGAGCTACCAGTCCTTGCAGGAGCTGGAGTCTGCTTGAAGCCTATTTAGTTAGCATTTTTACCAAATTGGCAGTGAAGAAAACAGTGCAAAAGAAATACTGCCATGACAAGCAGGAATCTTGCATACTTTATCCTATGTACTAGGTCCAGCTGGGTTTTCTGCTCAAGTATCTTTTGGGCTGAGTCACCCTATCAACAATTTGGTACCCCTGGATGCCTGAGGCTGAGAATGTGTTTCCCTGACTGAAAGCAGCAACATATATCCGTGTATGTCTGGGAGCTGAGGCCAGAGCTTTGCTTGCATGAGAAAGGTGCATGCTCTTCCAGCTCTGCTGCCCTAAGGCATGATGTCTACAGAAGGCAGTAGCAAGCAGAATGCTTTTATAGAGGCTCATCAAATGATGTATGTGAGAGCCACCAGCAGAGCATACAAGGGCCTTGTATTCCCTTCTTGAATTGCTGGCCAAAGGTCATTCATTTCCAATTTATTCAACTGTAGGTATGACAAGACCTCAGTGAAGACCCAGTTATTACCTATTTTTCTTTCCCCAGGTTTCACCCTCTCCACATTTTGAAGCAGCAGTTTGTGAATCTCCAATGCCTGTGTTGGAGTATTTGAAGGATTTCCTGTCAGACAGCAAAAAGCACTCAAGTCCAGAATTGACAGACACCAAAGGAGATGAACAAAACACACTCAGGATGGTGGAACAAGGGAATGCTTGATTGCCAGGAAAGTATCGTCCATTTGCCCTTGATAGTCACCCATGGGAGAAGCTAAAAATAACCCCAAACCAAACGCAGTACTGCATAAGGTAACTCCAACAGAAAGTACTGTGCCCTTCCCATAGGTACCACTTAGCTCCTTTCCTTCATCTTAGTAGGGCCTAAATATGACTTTAAAATGGTCTGATAGGGTAGAGAGCACTAAGAATGGAGGGGGTAGAGGAGGAAGTAATAGCAGATCAGAAGAGCCAGTTTGCCGAGAGAAGCAGCTAAGAATGTTCCTACAGATCTTGTGCCCCATTTATAACATGTACTAATAAGAAAGGAAGGCACACTCAGATGTGAAGCTGCTACTACGACTTTAGCTCTCCTAGTCTTAGTCAACACCAAAACTTAATAAAGAAAGCATACTAGTGAGTACTTCCCACTGCCTGGGGTCACCAGGGGACTACATAGACAAAAAGGCATACAACTGTAATGTGGTGTTACTGTTTACAGGCCACATATTGCTAATGCTTCTCCCGGATGAGTCAATGAACATTGGGTACCTGTTAGGTTGATGAACAGGCAAAGGTACAAGCCCTACTAAAAAAATCAGCTGCCCAAAGCAGTCGGGAACTTCTTTCCTCCCAGCCTTTCTGCAGCTGCAGGGGACCTGAGCACTGTAGAATAACCACCATCAGCAGATTTCCCACTTTAATACATTGTCTTTAACTGTTGGGAAGCTTCAGAACAGGAACCAGCACAATCACTCCCTTTCTTCACTTCATTGCAAGCCTGTTGGATTGGACAAGAGAGCAGAGCTACCATTTACTTGCCCTATTTGAGATCATCACCTCCACCCTTCCCACCACCTACACAAATGCTTTTCCTCTGGAAGCAATTACATTGTCATTCACTTTAACAAAAGTTATTCATCTTCTGAATTGGCCCTCAACAAGGTCAGCATCAGACAGGCACATTCATTACGGGCTCACCTATGAATACCGACCCCTCCCTTTTGCAGAGGGCTTAACCCACATTAAAGCCCAGTCTTTCAGAAGTTGTTTGCAGCATTCCCTCCACAAGAGTCCCCCAAACAATGTGATCACAGTACAACTCACATTGATCAAACAGGTTAGCCATTAAACAATCTCTTCAAACTTCACACACAAAGTCCTTCCCTCTCTTAAGATGTAAAAGACCTTCCTTTAAGGTATGAAGCCTAAATAAACTCAGCTGCACATTATTAGCCACATGATAGGAACTGCTGCCTGAGTCAGGGCTGTGCTGGGTCAAGGAATGAATCAACCAAAAAGCTGGTATGGGTCAGGGAATGGCCAAGATGTCCCAAAATGAAAATTGAAGATTTTGGTCCTTCATGACTTGAATTTTTTCACATCCTGAAGTTTTTTAACCTATATTTCTTCAGCAGAAAAGGCTTAGGCTGTGCCTTGGTTTGTGTGTGTGTGTTCCTGCAGACTTTTGAACTGATTGGCCAGTTTTGACAACATTTAACAAATTAAAATATTAAATTTTCATAGGTTTTGTTGAAAAGTACTTCTGAGAAAAAGAAAAGAGTCCTGAGTCAAAGCTGCAGCTTGAGCTCACTCCCTATTAGCCGTCGGTGACTACACTTTAGAAAGGGCCCTTATAGTGCTGAAAAATGTCTTTCAGATGTTATGAAAATGCAGTTATTCAGTGGCTTGTGTGTTAGCTACCCACGGGTATCTCCAGCTTTGAGCTGTGCATCTGTAAGAGATCAGTCCTTCCTCATTCTGGAAGTCAGAGTATTCTTATTTGAGTTCTTACAGACCTTGACTCCCATCCTGCTTCCCAGCTCTGGATTTAGCTCTTCCAGTTCTTCTCACTGAGTTTTTTTGCAGGCTCCTTTCTTCCCTGTTCCAGCGCCCTTTGTTTTGTCAGCTCTGTGATAACTAGGTGTCCAGATCTGAATGTGGCGTGAAAATAAACTCCCCGTTGAATAAAACATCTCTCTAACCCTTACCTTCCCTCCCTTGCCAGGGCAAGGTTGTCACATTTGTTTTCATGTTTCCTTTCAGCGAGCTGAAGAAAACTGCTGGCACCTATACCTTGTGCAGACTCTTGGAGAGCCAGATTTGCAAATTCATGCTCCTTGTGCCTGCATTGTCATTATGAATTGGTAGTTCTACATCTTAACACTTCTGTGATCAGCAGGAGCAGTCATCTCTCCTTCTGCACAACACTAGTAAGCAGAAGAATGGTCATTTAATATTTGCCCTGACTTTCAAGCAATAGAGTGTGGCTGGATTAGTCCAAAGAAGAATACTTTTGCTCATCAGCCCAATGAATGAAAGTGCTTCAGGTATGTTATGAGTGAGATGGGGAGGCAAACTTTGCTGAGAAGGATCCAAACTCTGACGACTTTTGTAAGTCCTTAGCTCTTGCAGAGGTGCAGTTCCTAGTCAGATCATTTCTACCTGAACAGAGACTGAATGAAATGAGTAAGTTTCAGATCCAACGCCAGGAGGTTCAAGCCCGTATTTCAAAATTCATCTTGTTATAATACATACAATAAAAGTTGTGAGTGGCTCTTTTGGCCACTCTTCCCTATATTTTTCCTTTTCTATAAATAGGGAGCTCTGAGATGAAAAGTGACCTCCTCTTAACCCAAGGAAAGGGATAGTCCAAAGGGCTGCCATACAAGTTTTTTTAGTCTCCACCCTGCCAGGATGATGCACTGCCTGCTGTGGAGCCACCTCTGGGCTAAAAGAGCCGTGCAGACCCCATGCTGATTTGGGAGTTTGGACTTTCTGCTATGGCAGCCAAAAGTGACATGAGTTAGTGCTGGGTTTACTTTCTATTAACAGCTGTGCTGTGATCATGGGGTTTCTTAAGCTCTCAGTGCCTGACCAAAAACTTTCAGTCAGCAGTGCTGTTTTCTGATGGAATCACACTCGTGACCTGGAGGTGAAAGATGATTTCATCTGTGTTTCCACTAAAATAACTACATGGCTCAGGGTTCATTCTGTCCATAAGTACTGTGAGAGCATCCCTAGAAATGAGTGTGAATGTGTGTGGTTGCATCTGTATGCAGCAGTATGCCTTTGAATATCTGCACTTGAATGCAAAGATCTGAACTACTCAGAATGAGAGATTTAGACATTTGTAATTATGGCACAGCTTGGGTTTATTAAGGCTACTGAAGCTCATTAATGAACTTGGAAGTATACTTAAAATGTATAGGAGCAGAGTTAAGATGAGGAAGATTCAATTTTAAATTAATAGCTGGAATCCATTAGGGCAATAACAGAAATACTGGGGAGTCATAAAATTTGCCAAGTTACCCAAGTTCTGGTGGAAAGCAAAGAAGCTGTAAGAGTGCACATGACAACCATACAAGGAGCTCTGACTGAACCTCTCTGCCCACTGAACACAGGTCTGGGCTATGCCCAGGATGTGTTTGAACTGAACTCAGAGCCCAGTTACTCATACTGAAGGGAACAGGTAGCAAGTCTCTCTAGTAGACCACAAATAAAGATAGACCTGGTATTTTTTGCTAAAATTATTGAAAAGGTCTTGACACTACTTTTTTCAGTACATTACAGTAAATTTCACAGGTACTCTAAAAACACTACTCAGGCAGATTCTGATGCTGCCTTCTTGCTCTCAACACTAAAACTGGAGATGGGCCCAACTTCAGGTTTAGATTAGGACCTGGTTTCCAGACTAGCTTTAGCTTAAATCTACAGATGTGTCCTCCTAAATTTTTTTAATCCAGGTCAGGCAGGTACTTCTGAGGCAAATCTCCTGATCGTGACCACTGCTTGCTCTTTGGTTTACATTGCAGAGAGGTCTCAGGGTACATGAGACCTCTTTCAGATGAAACTAAATAGTAAGATGCACTCCCAATGCCAATGTCTATGGACATCTATGTATACATCAGGGCAACCTATGTAAACACATGAGGGTGCCTTCAAACACTGGATCCTCAGCCTCAGTGGTCCAGGCCAGCAGATCTATCCATTTCCTTTCACCACTGTCTAACAGAGGCATGGTGTAGATGCCCTAGTGAAGGAATATTTGAAGACACTAAGTCGGTAGCATGTTGTATGGGGTTTATCTTCCCTTGTAAAATGTTCATGCTCATATTGAAAGAGAAGGAAACAGGAATCGCTGCCATGACTAGAGACTCCAGCTACTGCTCAGCATAATCTTGGTTCAGACTGCAAGGACAAATCTCAGAAATGCTGTTTTCATGCATTGGTAAAACAGAGACCAGGGCTCAGCACAAATGCTTCCTGGGCTTGATTATTACTGCATGCTTGTGTGAAAAATGCACATTCAGAGGTAGGTTTGGA
This sequence comes from Melopsittacus undulatus, assembly GCF_012275295.1. Classification (NCBI taxonomy): domain Eukaryota; kingdom Metazoa; phylum Chordata; class Aves; order Psittaciformes; family Psittaculidae; genus Melopsittacus; species Melopsittacus undulatus. The sequence goes on along the minus strand of NC_047529.1, from coordinate 86,336,283 downwards.
AACAACAATGCACTGAGTGTGGCAACAGAGCTCAGAACTGCCAGTACAGTGGTAAAAATGTTGGCTTGGGCATTGCAGGAAGCCCTGGGGAGCCTGAGGGGCCCTGGGCATAAGTTCGTGCCTACTAGAGCAAGGCACCTTCAGGCATGTCCCCCAAGGCAACCAGCCAGCTACCTGCAAAGCCTCCTGTTGTTTAAGAGGCAGCTGGCAGTGGGGCAAGGCTGCTTGAAATAAGCCTTTTCAGAGTGCAGAGCACAGCCAGTACCTCTGGGTTAAGTATCTGAAGTGGCCCTGCTGCCAGGCATCCAGCTCTGACTCTTCTACTCATGGCTTTGACTCTATCAAGGAAACGTTTTCTATTGCTGCTTACAAAAGTGGTTTGACCTTTGCAGGAGGCTATAGTACATTAAATACACAAGGCAAATTAAGCCTGGTAAGATAGTTGTTTTCTAAAGATATTTAAAGATGGCTTCAGAAGTTGTATGTAAACTGTGGTTTAGCAAAACCAGAATAAATATATAGACAGTATTTTCCCACCTTAGCTTTACTTATAATATAGGAAATAAGGTGACCAAAAAAACATTGGGAAGAAGATTAAGAAGTAAGCCCTGGCTTTTCTGTAGGCAGTGTTTATCAGGATTGCCTTATGACTGAGCAGCAGATGAATTTGTCACTTCATACAGGATAATATAATTTTGTATAGTTTGAAGTTACTTAATATGAACAGTAACACTGTTTATAGCTGTAGATCATTTGAAATGAAAAGCAGCAGAACTTCCCAGACGGATTAAAATAATTATGTATCAGTAATGAAGAAAAATAATAACAGGAAGAAAAAAGATTATAGGCAGGACTCTGGCTCACATTGGGGTTGTAGGAATGGATATCCAACCATGCTGAAACTTGCACCTGCTGATGCCCTGAGATAGCCCCTGAAACAGTTTCTTGAGTTTTGTCAGGTAGGTTTCCTAATAGGCTGTCCACCTCTGCACATCCCTTATCACAGATCTTCAGCTTTGAAAATAGATGTTTTGTCTCTCTTGCTTGTTATCCTCACAGTCATACAACTAGTGACTTCTGTGTCATCATTGCCCATGGTTTCTGCATGCATTAGCTCTGTTTCATTGCTCTGTGCTCGTTCCATTACATGTTTACCCATGTAAGTAAAATTCTCTGTTGCTGCAAGTTCCCAGTTTCCTTGCAGCATATTTCTCCAAGTGTCAGAGTTGCCAGCTCATGGTGAGGGGTCAGGAGGCATCAGAGCTTAACTTTCATCATATGGTAATTAAAGTGCCTTCTTTGGTCGAGTGCCTACCTGCTACAGCTGGGCCTTTGCTGAAACTGATGCAGTACATTCCTGATTTAAATAAAGCCTAGGGTACTTCTGCAGTGCACACCAGTAAGGTTCTGCTTGTGCCCAGGAAGGAAAGGCATGGCCTTTGAGCCCTTTACACTCCAGTGGTCAGTGTAATAAACAAGATGACTCTCTTTACTGGCTATACACAACAGAGCAGATGACAAAGTGGGCTCATTAGTTATTTCATAATTAAAACCGCTAACAAATATTTGATATGAAATCTTCTTTCCCGTAATGCATATGAGCTTGCAGGAAAAAGAAACCAAAAACCAACACAGGATCTTTCTGTTTCCAGAGGATACAAATTAGGCCTATCTTTCCTGGCCATCCTAATACAGGCCCGCTCTGTGATGCCCCACTCCACACCAGCGTGGATGCACTGTATGCCAAGCGATGGATTTTTCCTGGTAAAATTATGGCACCTTCCTGGGCAGTGGAAATGAGGATAGCAACAATTCTTTTTCAACTTGGAGGTGAACAACAAAAAAAAAAACACAAAAGTGACGGCAGTGACAGTCTTTTGTCCTAATGAAAATTGCTGCAAATATATGAATGGCAGGAAAAATGAAAGGCCAATGGGTGGTTTCCTGTGTAACAAAAGGGACATAATCCTGCAGGAGAGCCACCTTCAGAGTTGTACTTGGCTGACACACTCCAATGAGCCTTGGAGGCACAGCAGGCTTGGCAGATCACTTGTGTGGCATTGCAGTCCCTGGCATTCCTCTCACTATGCCTTTGAGAACCCCATGAGTGCCAGACAGGATTTGATGTATTCCAAATGTGGGTGGCAGCTGAGATGTATCCTGAGGGAAGCAGAATTTGGCCTCTGCTCAGAGGGATGACACTTTAAGAGATGCAAGTTACCCTCTGCACTGAGCACAGTTGCACAGGTTCAGGCTCTGCAGAGCAGATAAGGCTGTGCACAGACCAGACTGCCTTGGCTTAGCTGGAGCTACTCCTGTACCACTCTGCAGGGCTCATTTTCCCTGTGATTATATGTTCCTGAAAACACCTTATGACAACCGGTATAATCTGAATGCCGACCTTCCCCAAAAGGTATTTGTGAGACTTGTGTAATTAGACATTCATAACTTCAGCTGAAATACAGAGATAAAAGATGCAAGATATAATTTTGAAGTATTATGATGGTGATTATGTGGCTAAAATTGAAATGATCCAAGAGGGACAGTTCTCTAGCCTTCTATCTTTCTGTCAAGATCTTTCTGTCAAGATCTTTCCTTCCTTAGGTGATAGGAATGGGAGGGGGGAGAGGAAGGGGGGAGGGGGGGGGCAGAGAGGTGCTAAGTTAGCTGTATGCTCATTTATTTCATATGTGTCTAACAGCACTGCTGTGCATAGCAGGCAGAACACTCTCCTGTGTGCCAGGACACGGGGCTTTCAGTGACAAGGCATTTACTCACCAAGAACCAGCCATTAAGAGGGCAGAAAATCTCTGGAGAACCTGCCTGCTCACTGTGTGTGCCACAGTTTTCACTAGCTTCATAAATAACAGCTGAAATATAAGATGAAGACCAGAGAGGAGAGCCTTATCAGATAAAATGTCATCATCCATGGTTATGAGACATGTACTTGTCTCTTTTGGGCTTCTCTGTCCTCTCTGCCATCTGAAAATGCTGGGAATAAAAGGCTTGAGAGCAAGAGCAGGACTTTCTGGAAGGACCGTTAGCAGTGTGTGTGGGAGCAGGTGGATTAGGAACACCTTTCCCTTGTCCTTGGGCAGGAATGCTGCCCAGAGCAGTGTGCCCAAGGCACCTTTTGAACATCTGGAGGTGGAGCCAAGAAAAGCCATGCCTGTGCCTTGCCATATCTTCACCCTGGAGGAACTTTAGGTTATGGCTGCAAAAGCAAAATGAAGTGAAGCTGAGTTTCATCTCACACCATGGGAGAGGGCACTTCCTCTGTCCCCACCTCGTTTGCACACCCATCACTGGGGAAGCATCACTGCAGCTGCGCGAGTACTGAGGCTGGTGGAGAACCAAGTCACATCTGGCACTGCTGGCTGCACATTGATCCACTCTGTTTTGGGGACTGAGAAAACTTCACAGTGCAAGCAACAAACTGACACCTCACTTAGCCTCAGAGTCCAAAAATGGTCTCTGGGGAGTGTTATTTATTGTACAGAGGGCTGCTGAAGACCTGAGCATAGAGACTATGACTGGAGCAGGCCTGGAGCACAGTCTGGTCTCTTCTTTATTCAAAATGAGGTTTTTACCCCATTTTGCTTCTGCTTCTGTGTATAAACCCAAGATGGGATGCTTGAGGGCTACCACTGTGGCAATGGGTGTCAAACATCCTTCAGCCCCACAGCATTGCTCCTAACAGGTCTGCATGAACACGGGGCTCCTGCAAGTGATTGACCCCTTTCTTCACAATATCTGTAATGGGTGGGAGAACAGAGACACGGCTGAAAGCGCAGCAGAGAAGCAGCAGGTGGCATGGCCACCGCAGCCCATTCTATCCTATCCCAGTGCCCTGCCAGGCTGATCTGTTTTCCTGGGGTATGGGTTTTCTGCCAAGACAAGCTGAAGAGTTAATCATTGTCAGGTAGGCCAAGCCCAAGTTGTTGCACGATACCTCTGAGTTCAGATTGAGTAAGTGTAATTAGATGATGAGAACCTCATGGCAGGGCGTGCCTTAGTTTCAGTCAAAGGTGGAACATTATTAAGTACCATTTACATCCAGAGAAACACCCACTTTTGAAATCGCTGATGCCAGTAACACATGCTTTGTGTTTAACTCGCTTGGAGAAATGGGAAGTCAGCAGCAGAACACAGAGTTTCTAATTTGCTTGCTGCCAGCATAGTGATTAATGGAGTTTCAAAACACCCCATCAGCCAATTATGATGGATACTAACCCTTTAATAGCAATCTCTGGCTGGATCTTCATTATTTGGATTTAGTGCTCAAACCAGTTAGACTATAAATTATTTCTCTCTGGGAAAAAAGAGCAAACTTCTCCAAGATAAGCAACTTGTGCTTTTTTTTCAGAGAGATGAGCTGCAGGAACAGGGATGCAGTACATTTTGTGCTCCTTGCCTATCAACACGCAATTAGGAACAATCACTCTGCACCACAGGCCAACCTTTTTTGGGAGTGCTCTCCTTTTGGGTGGGTGGAGGAAAGGCTGGGAGCAAAAATCTAAACCTCAATTTAGGAAGCATTCTACAGCAGGGAGTCCAAGCTCTGGACTTTCACATAAAGTAAGCACTGTACTGTATTATCAGTTAAAAATAAAAATCAGATCCATCCTCAATATAACAAGTGTTTATGGTGATTTTAACTGAGGCACAGTTTTGTATTTTCCTTGTGAAACCATTGGGGAAGAGTAAGGTGAGGAAAGTGCAGCTCCCTTGTTAGTTTACTTATGTTTAATTTATCCCAGAGCTTAAATATGAAATGAGCAGAGGGAATTCTGTACCCCAGAGTGAACAAGAACAGGTGGAAGAAACATTTTCAGGTTTCTTCTATTTGTGTGCTCTCTGTTTTAAGTTTGAACATAAACTAACTCATGTGCACCTTGAAAAAGAAAAGAATGTTTCTTTCCTCTATTACCTCCATATACACAGCAGTTGCTGGTGCAGGTGCCTCTCCAGTATCCAGAAGAAGAAGAGTGCAAGAAGACAGTCCCAGCTGCTGCAGCAGGAGAGGTGCAAGGATTGTTGTGGCTGGCACACACCAAATAATTCTTCTAACAGAAGAATAATGTGCAAAAATATTGATTAAATTACTTTTTATTACAGTGGAGAGGAGCACTGTGGCTGGGGCACAATGAGATTTCCATAGAAGATCAAATCATCCATTTACCAATCCCAGATGCCTGCCTCTGACCGTAAAGGGGATAGCTTTAAGCCAAGAGTACTGCTGCTCACTTAGGGCCCTGTATCTTATTATACTTATTTACAGCTCCCCAGAGGAGTGTGGTGTCTGCCTTGGCAATGAGAGAGGAAGGAAGGAATGAACTGCTGCTGAATTTCCACCCCTGGGCAGGAGCAAGCCCACTTCCTGCAGCAAAGCTCTGTTCTCTGTCCCTCCAAACAGTCCCAGCTCCAGGTCTATGCCAGCTGACCTGTGGCTTCTCAGCAGCAATGCCAGGGAAGCAACAGGAACAAATGCTTCTGCCACAGTTTCAGATTACTCTGTGTCAGGGACTGTCTTCATTCTGATTCTGTATTGCAAATAGCAGAACACAAGGCCAGGCCATGACTGGGGCTGCTAATCCCTATAGTAATAAAAAGAACACCAACAACCATGATAATCTGCATTGTGAGAAGAGCATGTGAGTGTGGATCACTTCCAGCACCTGCAACAGTATATCTCAGTTATTTAATATGAAATCATTAGCTGCAGCAATGACCTGTGTTATTTTCTGCTCTCCTATCATCTCAGAGCACTCTCAAAGTATGCTCTCCTCCCTTGGATAGGGAGTACAGACATGATGGGGATCCCTGATGCATGTGGCTGAGAAACCACTCATCCCAGGCAGTGGTACTGCTGCTTGTTATCCATACCTCTCTCATGCTGAGAGGAGAAGAACAGTAGATGGGATTCTCTTCTGCTTGTCATGTTTTCTATTTGTTGAGCCTGGGGTCAGGGTGCTGCCTCTCATTAAACAAGTGCTGAGAGATGCGAACAATGCTGTGGGCCACGAGGATGATCAGGGGACTGGAGCACCTCCTGTATGAAGACAGGCTGAGAAAGTTGGGGCTGTTCAGCCTGGAGAAGAGAAGGCTGCATGGAGACCTCATTGCAGCCTTCCAGTATCTGAAGGGGGCCTACAGGGATGCTGGGGAGGGACTATTCATTAGGGACTGTAGCGATAGGACAAGGAGTAATGGGTTGAAACTGAAACAGCAGAGGTTTAGACTGGATATAAGGAAGAAATTCTTTACTGTGAGGGTGGTGAGGTGCTGGAATGGGTTGCCCAGGGAGGTTGTGAATGCTCCATCCCTGGCGGTGTTCAAGACCAGGTTGGATGAAGCCTTGGGTGATATGGTTTAGTGTGAGGTGTCCCTGCCCGTGGCAGGGGGGTTGGAACTAGATGATCATCAGGTCCTTTCCAACCCTAACTATTCAATTATTCTATGTGGGGATAAGAGTATGGGAACAAAAGGTGCAGTGTCACCATGTAGGTGATCCCCTATCTCCTCCCTCCACCTCTCTCTGATGCAGAGCTTTGGGACTGCAAGTTGTTGCCAGGAGAAGGGAACAAGAGAAGGTGACAGCAGAATCATAGAATCATAGAATAGAATAGTTAGGGTTGGAAAGGATCTTAAGATCATCTAGTTCCAACCCCCCTGCCACGGGCAGGGACACCTCACACTAAACCATATCACCCAAGGCTTCATCCAACCTGGTCTTGAACACCGCCAGGGATGGAGCATTCACAACCTCCCTGGGCAACCCATTCCAGTACCTCACCACCCTAACAGTAAAGAATTTCTTCCTTATATCCAGTCTAAACCTCTGCTGTTTCAGTTTCAACCCATTACCCCTTGTCCTATCACTACAGTCCCTAATGAATAGTCCCTCCCCAGCATCCCTGTAGGCCCCCTTCAGATACTGGAAGGCTGCAATGAGGTCTCCACGCAGCCTTCTCTTCTCCAGGCTGAACAGCCCCAACTTTCTCAGCCTGTCTTCATACAGGAGGTGCTCCAGTCCCCTGATCATCCTCATGGCCTCCTCTGGACTTGTTCCAACAGTTCCATGTCCTTTTTATGTTGAGGACACCAGAACTGCACACAATACTCCAAGTGAGGTCTCACGAGAGCAGAGTAGAGGAGCAGGATCACCTCCTTCGACCTGCTGGTCACGCTCCTTTTGATGCAGCCCAGGATACGGTTGGCTTTCTGGGCTGTCTTCAAGGCCTGCCTAAACTAAGGGCTGGGAAACTTCTGTATTAGGGAATCACTCTGGCCTCTAATCTGGAGCTTCTAACAAACGCCACCTATCTCCACATCAGTTTGCGGAGCATGCCAGTAATTCATACTGACTCCATCTACCAAAGAGCTGTCTCACAAATCTGGGCTTTCACACAGCGGCTGGGATTGATGTTGCACATGGGTAGTTGGCAGCAAACACCTGTGGAGGAGCAGTTAATCTGCAGGATCTTTGTCAGAGTTACTTCAGAGCCGTTGCAATATGAGTTATCATTGCAGCAGCTAACACAGACCTGTCTGTGGCCTGTGCTAAGCTCACATGCCAGTGCAGAAGATGCAGCCTTTCTCCTCTTGGCTCATCGGATAAAATTTGCTGCAGTGACCAACAGTGACAACACACTGTTATGCTCCAGTGGATGTTTTGTCTCTGGTACAAAATGGATATGCCTGTGGTGGAAGAGCACATATGCAGTTCTTGCTGCTGCAGAGACAGCTGGAGGTAGGTACAACAACTTGCAGCAGTGCTCAACCAACACCTCCCTTCTCAGGTATGGGTCCTTCTGGTCATATGTACCATTGCAAGTCTCCTTGCAAGTTCCCAAGTATGGGTGGAACTTCATGAAAATTAAAAGGTGGAAACTTTCCAAACAGGAGTCCAAACTGCTGCTAATGGACAAGGTATATGTAAGGACCAAAAAAGACTGTGCCTTAATAATGATGTTGTCCAAGCCAATGTACTTCTCTAAAGCATATATACCAATGGGAAACATAATGTGCTCTCCCTAGCAACTGTTTGGCTTTGCTCAGCCCTGTCCCAGTTTGGATGTCATCATCTACTGTGTATTGCACATGCTAAGAAAGGAGGAGAGAGGCTTCAATTTCCTTATTCCCTGCAGCCATGAGGATCCAGGCACTAGTCCCCTGGGGTTGTTTGTTATGGTGCAGACTTCCCAGGTCCAGCACACTTTAGAGACAAGTGTTGTCTGTGTTGCATTATTGCAGCAGCTGGTTTCGTTTCTCTCTTTCCAAACTATCCCAGCCCATCATGGTCCCAGCACTGCCTCCTGGAAATTTTTCCTTTAATAAGGGGGGGACACTCCGAGTGGCACCTCAATGCTCTTCTCCTTAATAGGGCAGCCAATGCTCACTCCTCTTTTTCTCATGCCTTTTCACAGGACTTCCACTGTCTACCAGTTGAAGTTGAATGTCAAAGCCACACAGGTTTGGGTCTGTGCAATGAATTTGTGTCATACCACATGAGAACAGGCTTTGTCATGCCTGGCCTCATCCTGAAGCTGTCCTCTGATGCTCCAGCAACCTGAGCCACTGGGGCAGCTCACCCAAAACCCTGCACCTGCAGAGCCTTCAAACATATGCTGGGTTATGTCTGGAAAAAACAACCTACATACTTAAAGCTCAAAATTAATACAGTTGTCACAAAACAGATTAAAAGTAGGACATTTCTTTCCTATAAGGGTCTTCTGCCCATTGCCTGTTCACAACTAGGCTGCTTTTCACTCCTCTTGCCCTCAAGCACTGTGGCATGATTAAACTATGAATGGGCAGGGAATATTAAAAGAAATGAAAATGAAATATGGAGCTGATTTTCCTGTCAGTATTGAATTCTCAGCTGTGGCAGAAAGCAAGGGCCAGTAATCATTTCAGCAACTGAAAATCAAGCAGGCAGTTCAGAGCCTCATGAGAATAAATGATACAGCAAGAATCCAGCAGCATCTATTATAACAGGCAAACAGGAGGAGGATGCATTGGGCCCTACCTGCATAAAAAGCTATCAAGTAAAGGTAACAAAGTTCACATCTTCTTGTGATCTGCTGGAAAGGATGTCAGAGCTGGTGTAATCACTGGGGCACCTTTTAGTCTCCTCTTCATGCAATCAACACTTTCCTTGGGTTGAGAATTCCAGGTTACTAATGGATCAATCAGTTCAGCTTGGTCATATACCATGTCAGCTTTGTTTAGGACCATTGTCAGAAGTCATAAATCACAGTCCAAATTTAGTTAATTCTCCCAGTTAACAGCATTTTCCCATCCTCCAGTGGACACAGTAACAGCTGAGCCACCTGCACAAAATGGGTGAAAATACTTTTCCTCCTCTATACAAAAAGGTCAGTGTTGTCTTTTTAACAAGAGACAATAAATACTCAAATAATTTGCTAGTCAAAGTAAACTTCAAGAATGTCTCTATAAGTATCCCCAAACCAATGACAGATATTGCTCTTTCCAGTGTGCTTTCCAGTGCTCTTTCCCTTACAGCCAGAAACCTTATGTAAAAACCCTATTTCTTGATTCTTATCCAAGAGCAATAAGGCACATTTCCCTTCCAACAGGGGAAGGAAAACCTTCTTTTGGCTCAGTGATTTGATCTGAGCTAGCATTTTACAATTCTGCATATCAGTCTGTATAGATTTCTCCATTTGTTACATTTGTAAAGGAATTATATGCAGTAGATAATCACAAGAATGGACTTGGAAATTTGCCGTTTGTGACTATAACAACTGCTTTCTCAGTGGTTACTTGCACCCACCTTTAAAGCCTAGCCTGGCTATGCACATTCAGCTGAAAACTGTGCTCTTCCTCTCACTCCCATTTGTTCTGTTTGTCCTATTAGGGATATATACCCTGCCGATCTTGTTACATCTAACCCCTTGATAAAGACAAAACTGCTGCAGGATACTTTGAAAGTACTGAGGCTGTCAACCAGAGTCTGGATGTTCCTGATAGATAGAAACCTAATAGAGGAAGATATGTTGCAACAAAAATAGTAACTTTAGCAAGACAGTGTTTTCCCCAAAGTTTCACCTTCTGTGCCAGGGAACTTGCCGTAGACCAGGCACTGGCTGGTTTTGCACTGCTGGTTGCATAGTCCTCAAAGTCCTCACCCACAAATGCAATATCAAAATGAAATAATAAGCCTGGATTTAAATAACAGATGCATTTTGTGCAGGGACATGAACACACGTGGACCAGTCAGATCTAGGCTAAAGTGATTATATAGTGCAGTGGTGCTCTGTGGGGTGCTGGGCACAGATGGGCTGGGGGTAGGATGCAGTCACTGGAGACATATTGCAAAAGGGACAGGCTGAAAATAAGAGCTGGAATCCCTCATCACCAGGAAGCAGACTGGAAGAGAAACCTTAACCTAATTATTTCCTCACAGAATATTCTTCAAGAATCCTTCCCAATGTGATTTTGCCTGAGAGAATCTCCCACATGTGTTACAACTCAGGTTTATCTTGAATATTGCAGCAGTAAAACACTTTGATAAATCTTTTCTATCCTTTCATCAAATAACTCCAGATGGTTTTTTCTTGTCAAAACGCTTGTGAAAATTTGGTTGTAAGTTATATTTGAATACAATCACTGTCCCCAGACACTCCTTTTAAGCTTGAGGTGATAAGTAACATCAATGGGCAAAAATGTCTTACTTAATAAAAGCATAATGCATCTTTAGTATGCCCACTAAAATGCAACAAAGAAACTTAAGACACAAAAGAGTGATAGCTCAATGCTACTGCTGTGTTCAGGGTGCAATAATCCCAGGATAGGTTAGGGGTCCTAAACATGGCATTTGTATTCACCTTAAACCCCCATCGACTGCTGCCTACAGTCATATTGTTGTTTTGTATCTGGCATGCATCAAAGCAAGTGACACCCACATGAACTCGAAAAGCCATTAAAATCCCACATAGTTTCCCTTCAAAGAGCATTTATGGAAATAGCAAGATCTATAAGCCATTAGAGAAAGACAAGAATAGATTCTGGTAGAATTGGTTTCAGCATTTTCCCTTGTCAACCTCAGAGATGTCCAGGATGCTTAAAAAGCTAGAGAAACAGTGTTCAATGAATCATTTGAAAAAACAGGTAGAAATGTTTTTTACTTTGAACCTTTGAGAGAGTTTTATTTGCTTCTTCTGAGCATGAGTATTACTTTTATATGTAGATAAATTTGTTAAGATGCAGGTCAGAAAAACTGTAAAATAAAGCTGAACACACTTTGCACCAGGTGCCTAGCTTAGCTCATCTGGATGCAGTGGGCTGAAACTGAAGATCCTCGATGAGATGTCTGAGAGTGGGGACTTTTTTACATTGTGTGGCTTCAGTGGGAACTGCTCTCCATACATGAGCTGATTCCTGGTCACCTGTCTCCAGCCCTTCTGCCCCAAGGAGAGATGTGGTCCATAACACCCTGTCCTTATCCCCCACCAAAGTGCAGCTGCTAGAGCTAAATTTGTTCCAAAAGCCTCTTCAACTTGAAAGAAGGGCAGCT